>NW_027397082.1:3310427-3358388 GCF_003265705.2 Callorhinus ursinus
ACCACCATCATCCTCACCACCACAACCACCATCACCATCATCATCAACACCATCATCATCACTACCATAGGCATCCTCCCTCTCCACCGTGTTTTAGAGCTTTGAAGACTGGAGAATACCTTACATGTGTTACATAGTTTCTATCACTTAATCTTTGCCAGAGACACTTCCTAGAGTTTGATAACACACAGGGAGCTTGAAGAGATGATCTGGTAGGAGACCTGAGTCTTCTGTGTACATAGTATGCTTGTCCCTTTTCATGTTTCCTTTTTTTGGGGGAGGCCCCCAGCAGACCAGAAGAAGGGTGACTGTGGGTGCCCCTAATGTGAGAAGAAAAGGCCCATTGTGCTTTGGGAGGAGAGGGAGAGCAGCTAACAGGTTGGAAGGAGAGGGAAAGCAGCTAACTGGGGAGAAAGACCACATGTACCCTTCCGCTCCCACTCCTCCCGCCCCACCTAGGCTCCATACGGATAGCAGCAGGTGACTTGAACTTAAGGAATGGATGGTTTTGCTCCTCCTGGGCACTGCGTACGTGACTGATCATTAGCAAGACCTTTGACGTTTACTCCCAAGGTCTTCCATTTGATATTTCTGGTAGGATAACAGGACTGCACAAAGACTTCAACACACAAAGCCACTCAAGTGCTCATAATGGTGGCAAAGGACACAGAAGAGGGTCACTATAGCTTCTCCTAAGACATCACAGAAGGCCTGCTACAGCCAGGCTTCCAGAAAGATCCCACACAAGGAGGATTTTATCTGAATATTAGTAGAAAATGAATGCCAGGCCCCTTATTGCTGAGAGACCCAAGATGTTCCTACAGGCCACACCCGCCCTCAAGCCTATGAACATTCCAAATGGGGAAATATCTCAGGCTCAGCAGAGAAGCTCTGCACGCCTTGTTTGGAAGGCCATCTTTCTCAAGGGAAAACTTGTAGAACGGAGATTTTTTTTTTTTCATACCATCTGCTGGTGTGGGTAGCTAGAGGCCTGTCTTTATTTAATGTCATGCCTGTATGTCGGTGTAAACACAGCTGCATCCGCACAGCCCTGTGTGACTCTGCTGTGAGTGTGCCCACGGGACAGGTACAGTTCAGGGAGGAAGAAAGACAATATATGTCTGTTACGCCAGTTTTATGCATGTAATATCGCAGGCAAATATAGACACCTGGACGTTATCAAACCAAAATGAAAAACTCATCGGAAAAAATGACAGTATTTGCACAGATTGCCTATAAATCTTCAATAGCTCATTCTCCTTGGGCATCACATCAAATGTTCACTTTCTTCTTAATGTCTCATTAGGAAGGAAATTTATTGCCCAACTATTGAACTATGTCAATTTTTCAAAAATATTGTGTGAATATTTCCAGGAACCACATGCCTGATTTTATATTAGCTTTATTGCCACTGAACAGGAAGAGGCTTGGTCTTTCCAAGGATGAAATGACACTAATCATGAAATTAAAGGAGATAGCATGTACTCAGTTGGAAGCGACAGCAGTTTCCCATAAATGTATCAGCCCTGGCTCCCTTTGATAAGTTAGAATGATGTCACTCCAGCCAGGCCCAGGGCACATCCACTTCCCCTACTTCCCCCACCCCCAGCACTCTCTTCCCCAATCTAAATGTGGATCCAAAGAGAAGTCTTCAGAGGAACCAGATTCTTATGATGGGGTGTGTTTCCCAGCTGTGCTTGTTTGCCTGCCGTGGTGGGAAAAGCTTGCGAAGGTCCAGGAAGGAAAGGAAAAACGTTAAACAAAAATCAATGGATTGCATATGGTGCCCGTTAAAACTAATAAATAGGCAGAAGATGAAGGGCCGGGCTTACACATGTGAACTTGTCTCTGCAAGGGCCCTGGCATCCAGAGGAAGCGGGAGTGGCTGCTTCCTGTTCCTGTGGCCCAGCCTTGGACCACACCCATGGGGGCAAGAGCTTCACTGAGCAACTGGGAGAGAGAGAGAAGGGGAGGAGGTGCAGGGAGGAGGAGGAGGGAGCAGGGAAACTTGAGGTTTTGCCTGGCCCTAGTCCCCATCTTCTCTGCAGGCTCTTCAGAGAGGAGAATGCCTCAGCCAGGGGACCTCCAATCAAGCAAGAGGGAAATATTTGAGTGGTTGCAAACACTTTGGAAAACCAGGGGAACATGGAAGGTGAGATTCTAGAACACTGAAATCCAAGCCTCTACTCATAGCTGGAAATGAGATTGGCCATGTTTGGCCAACTAATTGGGACTCATACATATCCCTACGTAAGGCTTTTTCCCCCTGTTCTATCATGTGGAAGATATATATATATATATATGTATAAAATCTCCATATATTTTTATATATCCTCATATATCTTATATATACGTATGTGCATGTATGTATCTGCAAGGTTTCTATCATGTAACCTATCTGTCATCTATCTATCTGAGACCCACAATACTCACATAGAACCAGAATGGCGGAGAATCGCTTCATGATGACTTAGAGAAAGGGGCATGGAATCACTAGACATGAGCCTCACTTTCCCTCCTAGCTCTTTGATTTATGATTTGGTCTTTAATTAAGGATTCCTTTGAAAAAGGCCTTTTCCCCTTAAAAAATCATTTGTCTCTATCAATATGCCGCTAATGGTGATTTTCAGTTGTTCAATACACAGTCCAGTACCTGCTTGGCCAAAGACCCTGAGAAGTGCAAGAAAAGGGTCCTCACACAAGTAACTAGTATTTGAATGAATAGATGTAGGATCCTATTTTGAAACTCTAATTTGAAACTGAATATATGTTTTCATGTTTATATATGTGTGTGTTTATATATGTGCTTGTCATCATGCTTTCTAATTTTTAAAAACATGATTAGTTTGTTTAATGCAGCAAAGACTAAAAAGAGGCTCAAAATATGACTGCCCAGAGAATCCCAAAGATCTTTCTAAGAAATAAAAGTTACATATGCCCATGAAAGTATGAAAAGGTGTGCTTTTCACACATCTGAAACATATACACCCAAACCCAAATTTGGACTTCTGGCAAAAACCCCCAAATTTGCTTCAAATTAAAAACCCCAGTGCAGCTGTTTGCTGGGGCTGCGGTAACAAAACACTACAGATGGGGAAGCATAAGACAAGAGAGGTTTACTCTCTCACAGTTCTGGAAGCCCAAATCCAGCAGCAAGGCGTCGGCAGGGATGTGCTCACTTTCAGAGCTGCTTCTGGTGGTGGCTGAAAATCCTTGCCTTGACCCCAGTCTATGCCTTCATTGGCACATTGCGCTCTCCCTTTGTGTCTCCTCCTTGTGAGGACACTAGTCATATTGGATTAAAATCCACCCTACTGTGTCGCCTGGGTGGCTCAGTCAGTTAAGCGTCTGACTTTCAGCTCAGGTCGTGGTCTTGGGGTCCTGGGATCGAGCCCTCCGCTGGGCTCCCCACTCAGCGGGGAGTCTGCTTCTCTCCCTCCCTCTGCCTGCGGCTCCCCCTGCTTGTGCTTTCTCTCTCAAATGGATAAATAAAATCTTTAAAAAAACCCCAAATCCACCCTCCTCCAGTATGACCTCCTCTTAACTTACACCTTAATTACAGCTGCAAAGACCTATTTCCAAATAAGGGCCCATTCCCAGGTATCACAGGTGAGGACACAGGCATAATTTTGGGGAGACACAATTGAACCCGTAATGGTTAAGAATGCTCCTTTTCCCGGGCGCCTGGGTGGCTCAGTTGGTTAAGCGACTGCCTTCGGCTCAGGTCATGATCCTGGAGTCCCGGGATCGAGTCCCACATCAGGCTCCCTGCTCGGCGGAGAGTCTGCTTCTCCCTCTGACCCTCTTCCCTCTCGTGCTCTCTATCTCTCATTCTCTCTCTCTCAAATAAATAAATAAAATCTTAAAAAAAAAAAAAAAGAATGCTCCTTTTCCCTCTAAGGGTCATGTTAGATTGCATGAGTAGAATTACTTAACATTTTATTGTTTCAGAATAACCAGCTGAAGAAAAGCAGCCCAACGTGCATCCCTGTGGTTTTCTTCCCTACGTGCTCAGGTAAATGTAATACGCAAAATTGGGGGGATCTTTAAAACCACTCTCTCCAACATTGTCCCTCCTATCTTCTAAATGAACTTGGGCCTGAGGACCGCAAATGGTATTTTTCGCCACATGATGACAGATGCCACAACCGGCATCATTTTGTCAGAATGCTGTTTGGGTCAACACACTTGCAGCTACTTTCTGGATCAGACCAAGGCAGCTGCTGCTGCCGTTTACACCGGGGGGGGAGTGTGCACAGGTAATGTGAGGGCCTTCCCCACATGAATCTGTCGTGGAGGGAGCAGTGGGCTATTTGTTTGAACTACAACATACACCTTGAAACTGTTCACGTCTCTTCATTTCACCAGCTCCAACTGCCATCACTCAGATTTGTCCATTCTTCTTTTTTTCTCTAAGATTTAGTTTATTTATTTGAGAGAGAGAGAGCGCGCAGTGGGGAGGGGCAGAAGGAGAGGGAGAGAAGAGGAACACAAGCAGACTCCGTGCTGAGTGTGGAACCGTACACGGGGCTTGATCTCATGACCTTGAGATCAGACCTGAGCTGAAACCAAGAGTCAGACACTCAACCGACGGTGCCACACAGGCGCCCCTGTCCATTCTTCACCTGCGCTCAGACTGATCCCTTAAAAGCCTCAATCAAATCATGCCATTTCTCATTTAAATTTGCTATGATTCTTTTCTCCTTCCTTTGCATTTAAATGAAATCTGTAAGGCGTGGCCTCCCTGACTCTTTTCAACATTTGTAAGGACATCTTGGAATCTGGCCAATTCTTTTGTCCTGACTTGGGTTACATACCTGACCCTATGTCCAGGACAGACGTGACCCTCTGATAACCAGATTTCTCGAGTAGGGAAGGGGTCAGTGCCATCCAGATCGCATGCATTCCCTCAGGGGATTACTGGGACCTTAATGAAGATCAGTGAGCCCTTGCTGGAAGAAAGAATGCCAGGCAGGATGTAAAGACAAATGTCCACCCTATGACAAGGGGCCAGCATGCGTCCTTCTCCTACTGTAAAGTTCCCTGGCAGCAATCTGGCAGAACTGGGACAAATGTGGTCGCCACAGGTCTATGGGGAGGTGGCTAGGCAGAAAAGACACGAGAGGCAAATGTTTACTTAAGAGTAAACCACAAGGAAGATGTGGGAATAAGGAAGAGAAAAAAACAAAACAAAACAAAACGAGCATTTGAATCCAGGGAAATGGTACTACTCCCATTTTCTGGAGTGTGAGCAGTCCGAGTTCTAGAAAGGCCAGTCACTTCTTGCTCTAGATCGCTTCCAGGGTCACTCAGATGGGATGCGAGGCCTACAGTCCAGCGAACCAGGTGGGTAGGAACTTCCTGCATTTCTTTCTGCTTGCTTCTTTGTACTCACTTTTTGGGGGGCAGGTGGGAGAGAGCCACCCTGTTCTTTGGGTGGCCCCAGCACAAAGGAAGGCGTCAGCACTGAGAGAGCATGGCCCATCTGACTGGAGCCAGCGAGCATTGATCTGACTGAGCGTCAGGCGGGGCAGTGAAGGTGCGGGGGGGCCAACCCCGAGCGGCCAGTGACTAGAAACCCCACCATTTCTGGTTGGAGATGCTTCAGTTGGTGTAGCAGCTTTGCTTAAAGCCATGTGTCTTCCTTCTGCGGCTCTGGTTTTCAGTTCTAGAGTTCCTTGTCATAATATGTTTACACTCACAAGGTCAAAGGCTGAGTAAATATTTTGTTAGGCAGATTTGTATCTTAGTGAAGCTGAATATGCATGTGATAATGCTTTTGAGTTGGCAGTGGGGCCTTTGGTGAAGAAACCAGTGAGAGAGTGGATACAGAACAGCTTGTGGGGATGCGCTCGGGAAAGGGATCCCAGCTCCACTCCAAAGGTGGCCGTGAAACCACATGCTCACGGAAGTCAGGGCCGGAGGCAGCCCTAGCACCAAGCACGTGTGTCTGCCTCATGTGTCCTCATTGCTGTCTCCCTACTCCTGAAATGAGACAGCCCATGTGACCTCTAGTAAAGAACTGCCAGGTGGCCATGCTCCGCACAGGGTCCCGTCCAGAGCACACATCCGTGTGACATCCACAAAGCATTGAAAATGCATCTGAATTGTTACCAAAATCATTCCAAGAGAAATAGAGACATGCTGCACAATTCACAGCAAAATGTCTCCAAATATCGCTCTGTTCTCCCAAACCTCTGAGAGTCTCAGTTTTCTCATCTGAAAAATCTGGAAAATAATTTTGTCCACGTTGCAGGATTTTGGGGGGCACCAGCTGCAACAGTACCTCGACAGTGCTGAGCACCATGCCTGGCTCATATTAAGCCTCCGTCCTGGGTGATGTGAGAACACCAGGATCTCATAAAGCTCCCCTGGCCCTGAGAATGAACCTTGTAGATATGGCACCACATCGATACACTCATGGACTCTGAACACCAGCCATTTCCCTGTTGATTTCTTTAGGGGACACAGCCTCCTTCATCAACAAGTCTGCGTACAGAGGGAGCCCCAAAGGAAAGTTGTTTGTGGAGAGTAAGCTGGGGAGGAGTAGGCTCAGGGGGACCCTCTGCTTATTGCTTTCTACTTCGGGTGCTTAGGACAATGGCCATCTCCAGCTAGATCCAAAGCCTTTGATGGAAGGTACAGCATGTTTAGGAAAAGTCAGGAATTTCCATGAGACCACCCAGGAAGTTCTGAGAACTGCTATAAAATAATCACATTATTAATTAGGGCTTTCTCGACACCAGTCCCAGCCTCCTTCCCCTCGCCTTCCTCTACTAGAAAGGCAGGAAAATGAGAAACTCACCTTTCTTGGCTCCGAGCTAGGAGTGGCCGTGTGACATGGTCCGGCCAATCAAATGGAAGTGATCGAGCCCTGGGGATTTCCAGTAAGACTTTCGTTTCCACCTGCTCTTCCCTCTTCCTCTTTTCCCTCAGAAATGCAGATGTGATTAACTCAAGCTACAATGGACACTTTGAGTTCCTAGAGGAAAGCTCATGAGAATCACAGACTTCAATCCTGACATCCTAGAATGTGTTGAACCAATGCCATGAGAAGTCTACTGTACTTCTTGTATGAGGAAAGAAAAGAAACCTCTTACATGCTTAAGCCATGTATCAGTTAGGGTGTAGTCTATGCTCCTATAACAAAGAAATGCTAGAAGTTAGTAGCTCAAACCAGATACTTCATTCTCTCTCCAGTGTAGGAGTTCAGAGATGATAGGTACAGGGCGAGCAGTCTTCTCTGCTCCATGAATCCGCCCGAAGTTCCGGCATGGTGTTGGTTGAGGCTTTACCATTTCCTGAAGTGTTGCTGTTCATGGACATATTCCAGGTCAGCTCAACAGAACCACGCTTGCATATCAAACCCTAGGAAGGGGCTGGAGGGCAAGTAGTTGCCTTTGTAAGGGGTATGACCCAGGAATTGTGGAAGTCACTACTGCTCACATCCCACTGGCCAGACCTTAGTCACTCAGTCTTGCCTAGCTGCAAGGGAAGCTGGTAAGTATCATCTCTAGCTGGGTGAATGTATGAGGGGGCAGGGAGTGATTTTATTTTTAAAAGGAAGAAGGAAGAATGGATATTTGGTGGCCATTAGTTGTATTGATGGTATTTTTTGTTTCACCTAAATGCATTCTCTAATAAAAACATTAATAATAATAAAATCATTAAATGTATTAAGCTCTTATTATACGGTAGCTCCTATTCTAGGTGCTTAATGTTTATTGTTCCATTTATTCATAATTTCTAATGGTAGAGAGGTTTAGGGGGTAATTATTCCAGAATCTTTCTTTAGAGGTAGGTTATTCCTAGAAACCAGAGAAAGGACTTATAGGTGGTTCATCATGACCTAAGCTCACTAGAAATTATCCTGGATGTTATGAACATGGAAGCCAAGGGTAGTTATTTCAGGATTGGTTTAATGATAAGGCAGGTGAGTCACAAGAGGTCTGCTCTAGATAATTTTTCAAGTGGCCTTCTGTCAGAGATCTAGCAGGATCTAGCACGGGGCTCCTTATTCAAAAATTATGAAGAATTTCAAGATGGTGATAGCAGAAGGGCCCAAGTTCAGGGCCCTTCTAAGTGTGATGCACAGGGTGACTTCTCAGGTCACACGGCCATGAGGCCTAGAGTCACCAGAGGAGACCCCACCATCCTCAGGACAGTGAAAGAGCAAAGGCTGTGTGAGCCCTTGCGTGGTGAGATCTGGGTTCCAGTGTGGACATTGCCACTTGCCAGGTGTCCGGGCTCATCAATGACATATTCTGAGCAGTGGAGTCATCTATAAAGTATTAAGGACCAATTATATTAAGCTCAGTGGGTGGCACGTAGTTGCCCTTAGAAAATGACAGTTCTCTTTTCTTTGATGGATTTATTCTTTCTAGGTTAACATATTTACTTTACATATTGTGTCTATCTGGAATGCCGTGGAGAATGCAACAGCCTGTAAAACGGGGCCAGACAAGCATCCAATTCTCAATGTGCAGCCACTTCCACGGAGCCACGCTGATACCACAGTACCTCCTCCACGACAGTCCAGTGCTAATGGAAGGGAGAAAATAGCTTCGTTGTCTTTGCCAGATTCCCCACCTCCCCATGCCTTTGGAGTTTCCAAAAATGCTCCATTGAAAGTAAAAATTCATTTTTCAAATGGCCCTTGTCCCACATCCACTTGGTGGTAATGTAGTGAAATGATCATGATCCTGTGGGGCCTCTCGGTCCAGCAGCAGATGGAAGCAAACAACTCCAAGCTCCTAGGAAGGGGTGGGTGCTCCCGGCAGCACCTCATGGGAGATTTGTATAATGTGCATCTGTCAGGCAGTCCTTTAGCGTTTGCCGGTTAGCAAGTGACACCTGCCTGTCCAGGAAGCCACACCTGCTCCCTGGAGGGAAGTGGTGGCCTGTGGTCTGGGGAGGCGCTGGGGCAGGAAGGCACGAACCATGCAGACATTTCCAGGTCCTTGGTGACCTCCCTCTTGGGGCCAGGAATCAGTGGGTGTCACGTGGAGGGTTTTGCTTTGTTTTTGTTTTTAATGAGAATGGTGGCTTTCTGCCCTAGTTAAGTGAGGAACGTGTTCTTTCTTTTGTTCTGAAAGCAGCTCTCGGAGGCTGCCGGGCTTCCACTGTCCAGGTAGAGAAGCAGCACACGGCGTATCCAATAATCGGTGGTCTTGCCCGCTGGACACGGCGTGCAAGGGATTTAATCATACGCTGATTTCTGAACTTGGCAACATAAGTACAACCTCTGCCTATTGGAATAGACAGTGCTTAAAACAACCTAAGAAACGTGTTGATTAGGAGCGTGGTAAATAATTAGGAGTTGCTGCATTTTGGTTTTGTTGTTTTTTTTTTTTAATGGCACAGTGTGAAGAAGCCTCAGAAATGAATAAATCAGAAGGGATCACGCAGACAATACATTCTTATGTCTCTGATTCCCATTTCCAGCTCTGCAGTTTATGCTGGTGTATTTGGCCTTGGCGCGTGCGAGTGGCATTTGGAGTCCCAGGCTCTGAACACACAAAGAGTGAGTTCAATGACCTCCCAGAGCTCCTTCTCCTACAAAAGGAGGTATACAAGAAGGTCAGTTCTTTTGGTTGGACTGCACAAACAAGTCCAAATGGCTGGCTAATCAGTCCCACCTCCTCTTCCCCCAGGTATGCCCCAGGGAATATACAGTAGTCAGCATTACACTTTGAACTTCTTCTTAGTCTACAGAAGTCAATTGTTCTCTCCAGCCAGTCCTGGAACCCTCCAGTGGTCTGATTAAGTTTTCCTGCTGCTATTTAAATGCCAAGGCAGAGACTCAGCATTTACCAAAAATAAATGTTGAGGTGAAGACTTGACATTTATTTTCAAAGTGAGAGGCCATCTTCCTATCATAGCATCCAGTTTGTTAGATATTCTTTTTATTAGACCAAATGATTCATATGAGCAAATAAATATAAATCAGCTTATTAGGCTAGCAGGCTAACATGACCTCCATTTGCTAGGCTTTTATTGAAAAGGTAGATTCTGATTTTTCAGAGGGGATTTGAACTTGCTTAGTTATGGCCTGTCAGAGTATGGCAAGGTCATGGTCTTGTAGATCATCTGATGCACAAATTTGCTGTATCTCTCCCTCAAGTTTTAGTTTGTGAAGACTGGGGTACGATGATACTCAAGGACGGTAATAGAAAATGGAATAAAGCACTGGAGTGAGGGACTCAAATCCAAATCATGACTGTAAGCCCCTCCTTTGAATGGCGCATCACAGTTCACTGGTGGTGAACTGTGGGGGTTTTGGAGAATGACTGCATGAATTAGTATGAGAACAGAGCAGTGCTTGGCCTAGAGAGTCAGGATCCTGAGCAGCACTTTTGTGGTTGTACCTCTGCTTTGTGGTTTCATGTGGTCAAAGCACTGTGCTTCTCATCCTTCTTGGTGGTATTTGTTCTATTTATCCCTTTCCTTCCTTACTGTCCACTTAATGCAGTTGATAGGGCATGACCAGGATCGGAGGGGTCTGTGATCAGTCTAGCAGAGGGTCAGGCACTGTTTTGCCATAAACCTCAGGGAATAACTTCTGGGCAAGACTGTTTATATAATTTGTGGGGTCCAGTGAAAAATGAAAAATTGGGGCCCTAATTAAAAAATTATTAAAAATTTCAAGATGGTAAGAGCAGGGCCATGCATAGGGTCATTCTGAGCACAGGACTATATGGCTGCAAAGGTGACATGCTCATGAAACTGGCCTTGTCCCTCAGGGTGGTGAGCATGGGAGTAGGGTGAAAGAAATCCCCACTGTCTCAATCGTGGCTCCACTTACTAAGGAACTAGTGGGGGATTGTATCTCTCAGAATTGGAAGGGCAGCCTCCCACCCTCCCTGCAGTAGGAAGGGGTATAGCCCTGATCCAGTGGGTCCATGCTCTGGGAAGGGATAAGTTTCCAGGGAGTGCCACATTAAGCTCTGGGGAAAAAGCAGTCCGTGGGTGTGGTTACAACAGACTGTTCAGGGGTGTTTGGCGGGGGGGGGGGGGGGGGGCTCAGTCAGTTAAGCGTCTGTCTTCAGCTCAGGTCATGATCTCAGTGTCCTGAGATCAAGCCCCGCATCGGGCTCCCTGCTCAGTGGGGAGTCTGCTTCTCTCTCTCCCTCAACCCCTCTCCCTCCCTCTCCCCCACCACTCATGCTCTGTCTCTTGCTCTCTCTCGAATAAATAAATAAAATCTTAAAAAACCAAACAGACTGTTCAGGGCCAGAAAGGAAAGTTGGTGGAGGACAAAGTTCCCTGCTGGGACTGCTCCAGTCCTGATCCCCCTGCCTGCTCCTTGATCCCCTCCCCACTCCCACAGACTAAGGAATCACTGAAATGGCACTACCAATCAACCTCAGCCAGCCTCCTACCTTCAATGTGAAGACAATTCCAACAGAACTCAGGGAACCAAGGAGCAGATCCAAGGAATATATATCACCTCCATCCCTACTTGTTTGAGACAAATCACAGGCCTGGGGAGACTCACCTCAAAACAGGAAACCAATAACAGCAGACTCAAGAAATGTGATACTTGGCAGGCGATGATGAACATATATTTGAAGAAATGAAGTTTGGATATGAAATCCTTATAAGAATGTAAAAAGTACTTATATGAAAGAGATGATAACTAGACTGAAATAAAAGAGATGTTGGCATAAGTAAGACAGAAATTTGTGGAAACACATAATGCCAAAATAGAATTTAAAATAATGTTATGACCATTTAAGAGCAGAACTGACACTGTTGACAATTTTTATCAGATGTGGAAATTAGGCTTGAGAAAACCCTCCTGGATACAGAGGAAAGGTCAAAGAGAAGAAGTTAATCAGAGAGGTAATAATTGATAGGGAGATGAAATTACATAGCTACATGAGCCTAAGTAGAGGAGCTGAAGAAGAGAAAAAATATCAAAGATATAATAGAAGAAAACTTTCCTGAACTGAAGAAAGATCTGAAGTCCTAGATTGGAAGAGTGCTCTTTGTGTAGGTAAAATTAATTAAAAATTGCCAAGACCTAGACCAATATCCATAGCTTGAATTTTCTTGAATTTTTAAAGCATTCTTGGTTACTTAGAATGGAAAAAAAGTTGGGCTGGCTTCAGAATTTTCTGCCATGTTAGATTCCATAGGCAATGGAACAATATTCCTAGAGGTTTGTGAATAAAAAGAACTGTGAAGAATTCTGTGGTGTCAGTTGAAGCAGACACATTTTGTGCTCTGCACCATGTTCTCTCTGGATGCCTATGATTTCAGCTACCTGTTGTGGCACGCTTGGTGGCAGTTTCCAGATGTGCCGTCAGCTTCCCACCTCCAGCAAGTTTGTGGGCCTTTCTGCCTCCGGGCTTTTTCCAAAGGTGTAGAAGCCAGAAGTGAAAGACAGTTAATGTTCCTGGGGGCAGCTTGGCCAACTGGAGATTGGAGTTGGCAGATGAATGCACTCGCCTCCCACCCTTTGCAGAACAGTTTTGAGGCACATTCTCCATGTTCCTTTAGGGGTCCTCAGTGGCATTGAGCCCCAGTTGCCCACAGTGGTCACTAGCTCAGTCATACCCCCATTATTGCTTTTCTGTCTTCTCTGTCTCTCCCTGCTTCCTCCCTGCTGTCTCCTGGGAACAGCTCCCAAGTAAACTACTCACACCCAGGTCTTCATTTCAGGCTCTCTTTGGCAAAACCTACATTAAAACCCCTACCAAGCTCTTCTTTTTGTATGAAAGCAACAGAAAGAAATTCTCACATATTTAAGGGCTCAGAAAGTATACGACTAAGTACTCTTGGTGATAAAATTACATGAACATATATTGCAGCCAATGAAAGATGAGCAAAGGAGAGACCTCATGAATGAGGAAATGTGTGATGAAATTTGAAAAGGACCAACAGAGAGCATAGAAACCAATTAAGCACGGAATTATCCAAACGACTATAGTAAATGTGGTCTTAAAGCTATGTAAATATCAAAATATCACAACTCTGGAAAATAAAAGACAGTGAAAAGCTGCATAATAATAAACACCAAGAAATGTTGTCTCTTGATGTTGATTAGTCAAGGTACGTAGCATAAAATAGAAATTTTAAAGTCTAAAAGCTGCACCACTAAGATTAAAAGCAATCTTGTCCCTTCTACCTCTGGTCCTGAGTCATCCAGTTCCCCATCCTGTAAACAACTACCTTACTAGTTTACTTTGCATCTTTCAAAAATACTCATATTCCAGAAATTCCATCTGTATTCCCCCCTTTTTTCAAAAATGACACTAGAGAGCCTTGCTCTTTTCACTTAGTGAATTTTGAATAGTACATTTTGAAAATCATTTCAATACAACTGCAGAGTATTCCTTTGTATGGAGGAATCTCAAGTTATTTTTTCAGTCTCCCATGATGGGCCTCTAGACAATTGCTAATGTATTGCCATTATAAGAGGGCTCCATTGAATAACCTTAGCACAGGTATGGGGTTACCTGTCCCCTTGCCCCCTTGGAACTCTGTCCTCTGTAGCTTACTGTGATACTGTCCTGAGACTTCTCTGGTTGCACCCGTTTCGTCTCCTTTGCTAACTCCCCTTGTTCCCTGAATGTCCCCAGAGTTACTTGAGGCTTGCTCCTGAGATCTCACTTCTCTCTTGACACTTTCTCCCTAGGTAGGCTCATCCATTCCAGGGCTTCAGAACCATCTGTATGGTAAGGATTGCCAAATTCTACCTCTAATCAAACCTCACTTCTGAATTCCAGTGCCTGCACAATACCCTCACTCACATCTCCCATAGACACTACAATCCTATACCCCAAATAGGACTCTGGAAGTTTCCCACCAACCCTGCTCATCTCCCAGTCTTCCCAAATCATATAACCATAGCAATATCTCTCTAGTTTCTCAAGCCAAATCCTGGATACAATTCTACCTCCAGATTTTATCTACAGTCTTACCATTTTCATCTCTTCAGTGCTACCACTGCTGTAGAGACTGCCACCATCTTTCTCGTGGGCCAGGAAACCCTGGCTGGCCTGTCTGTTTCCATCCCTGCCTCTGCAATCTGCTCTCCATTCAGCAGCCAGAGGGGCTTTGTAGGATGGAAGTCAGACTTTTGTCTCTGTGTTAAGGCAGTTATCACGCTGTAATATAAGGAATTGTTTCTGTGTTTGACCCCCCTACAGGATTGGTGTCTCCTTGAGACATAACTTGTCATTGACTCTCCAGCTCCTACAACACTGGGTCTATCTATTAAAGTAGGAAATTCACATGGAACTGAGTTTCCAAATTACAAAGAGGAGTACATTTAAGTCAGGTGAAGAAAACATTTTCTGAATCACTACTGAAATATGAAGGGTCCGTTAGGGCAAATGTTGGGTACACTGGGCCATCTCCCATTTCAACCGCCTTTCCTCTTCTTTCATTCTTTCGGTGACTCGAGAGAGTGCTTGAAGAGAAGCAAAGATCTCTCTCTGGGTCACCATGTTTCTGAGTCTTTGGAAAGGTTTGCTGTCAGTGTGTAGGGAACTCTAACAATAAAATGACAGTCCTGCTAGACTTTCAAGATTTCATGTTATTATTCTATTTGTTAACAATAATGATTATCATGATACATTCCTCTGTATAGACATTTTAAATACTGGTTAAGCAACTGAGAATTAGTTTATTGGTAATGAACATTTTCAACTTCATTAGAAACTCAGAAGCCTACTACATTATCGTTATCTGGATGCTAAATTTTAATTGCATGCAGCCTGGTCCCTCAATAATTAACACATTGTATATCCCACCTAATTCACAAACTAATTGTCATTTCTTAGATCTTAATATTACTTGCTAATTTTGCCAAGGATAAAAAAAAATCTGACTGTCAAAACTCCAGAGAAAATGACATTATACAGGCACAATAGTGACAAAACAAGTTAATTTATTGCAGTCACCGAGAGAAGGAGTTTTTAATTGCATATTTGTTACCTTCATAAAAGACATAAATGGCTTTTTAGTTACATATTTGCTTATTTCTTGCATATTAAAAAAGTGTTAACAAGCCTGATTAAAATTAATTGCAAGGTCCAAGATCTGAGTGGAGATACTAGCATTAGCAAACTTCTAATTGAAGCCGAAAGAAGAGGAAGGTGAGGAGATACTGGATGGAACAGGAATCAGAACAGATGTTTGACTGTGGAGATGGAAGATAATTAAATGACCCGCCAAGAAAAAGAGAACCTAAAGAGAAAAATCAAACTTGATAATAAATAGGAAAAAATTTATCCTAATAATATTAACCATTGGTAACAGTGATTTGCTTCTAAAGGCTCAAGATGGAACCATAACCAGTGTTCTCAGACAACTTTAAAAGAAGCACACTCTATGGTTATTGTCTGGAAAGCTATAATTGTGAAAATGTTTCTCACATCACACAACCACCTGGTAACTTTTTAAATCAACGTTGATTCCCTCTATATGCAGCAGGTTCTATATGAGCTTCTACTGGCAAAACATGGCCTCTTTGATGACCTGGGACTGCCATATCTTCTAGAGATATAGGCAGATGGGAAATACTCTAACCTTTTATTTTCATGTTTGGTGGGTGGTGGTGTTGTTTTGGTTGTTTCTAATAAGAAAGAATAACATCCTTCCTGATGTGACATTTCCCTAGTACTGTTTACATCCAAATGTCCTTCAGTCCAGCCATTATGTACACAAAAGGAAGATGTTTTTGAGCATTAGAACATTAGCTATGTCTCTAAACATGAGAAGCAGCTTTCCTTGGTAATGACAGATAACAGGATAGGTCTTCCAAAACAGGGTTCCCCCAGAAAAAGCATTTTATAAGAAGGAAAATGGCCATTTATAAGAAGGAAAATGGCCATGTATATATACCATGTGTAGAAGGATATGTAGAAAATGCCCATATGTCCTATGAATCACTTATACTATTCACTTGTTTGACTTGCTATCATGGCGCATTTGAACCAGCGTGGCTTTTCATTGTTTCAGCAAGAAATTAAAGGAGTCATCCATCCTGTTTATAAAGATTTTTTTCCACAAGGTTATCCATTGATTGGAAATCTGCTTATCCAATGCAATTAACAATGGTTATCAGTCAGTTAGTTGAAAAAGTTGGCTAAAGTAGGCAATGATTAAAGATGACATATGAGGACTGTACTCAGAATATTTTATTTTTATTTAAAACTTAAGTATGTGCATTAATTTACTAATATTTTCATATGAGGCCTTTTCTGAGACTGCGGGCTTGTCAATTGCGTTCCATATTGGCTTTCTCACTTTCAACAAATCCGTAAGGCACGGCCTATCATTTTGGGAGTTAATTTCTTTAAACTAGGGCAAGAATTTCAAAGTAATTGTGAAGTAATTTAAGTGAAAGATTATTCTAGATTTAATTTTTGCCCATCTTGTAGAGTTTTCTCTTCCATAACTAACAGAACATTAAAAAATGATATCTCACCTGTATCCAGCCTTTTCAAAGGCTACTAGGTTTAGCTCAGGAGGCATTCTACCTGCCTGGGGCATTTGCTAAAGGTTATACAGATGTGTAAGAGAGCTTCTAGTTTAACAGATAAAATTGGAAATAAGTAGTGGGAGTTGATGTTCTTTAAAAAAGATACATCTAGGTGACAGAATGCTATAAAGATATCAAAGCCATTTTTGTAACATATTTAACGGCCTGGAAAACAATTCATGATATATTAAGTGAAAAAGCAGGTTATAACACAACAAGTGTAATATCATCCCATGTTTGCAAAATAAGAAAATGTGTATGCACCGAAGATTGGATATTAGGTTACTAAAAATACACTGAAATATCAACAGAGTTTCTCTCTGAATGGTGGAATTAAAGGCAATATTTATTTTCTTTGTGCTTTTCTATAATTTCAAAATTCCTCTATATTGAATAAGCATTCCTTCTGTCTTATCATAAAGGCTATATTTTAGTTCTGTGCTAAAAAGCAGATGAGGGTCCTTTCTGGTAAATCTCTTAAGGAGACTCCATCCAAGGTATTCTGCTGGTCTGTTGCACCTTTCCAAAGGGACAGTCTGAGGAGGTGACAGACACATTAAGGGAAGTGAGACCCCTGAGTGAACTGGCCGCACCTTTGGAAATTGAATTCCTAGTGGCAGTACGTAGCCCTCAGTCTTAAATTCTCTCCCGATGCCAAAGACAGAGACTTGGGGGTTGGATTTCCAAGACCTACTCTTCTGGAACATTTAGTGATTCAAGGCAGAGAACCAGTTCCTTTTTGGCCTTGGTGAAATCTTTGACTTTTGAGAGGGACATTTAGGACCCATCCCGCTTCATTCCAGGCCCCAAAGGGAGAAATGTATTTTGTTAGAATTAAACTATGGCAGCTTTCCTACAACATTCAAATTTATGTAACAAAAAAATCTATGGAATTCATGGCTATTTGGGAAGTCTCTCTTTTGATTGGAGAATTTCAGAAGACCCAGATGTCTCTCTCTGAGGTTGGGAAGTGTGCCCTGAAAAGGGCATTCCTGTGCCCGGGGGCCAGAGCATAACCTGGGAATTTCTTGCTGGAGATTTTGGCAATGTGTGTCAAAAGTTCTAAAATGTAATTTATTTTGATTCCACAATTTAACTCTTGTTGTTTCCGTAAGATATATATCTTATGGAAATGATCAGGAAGGTATAGAAAGAGTTAAGAATGTTCATTGCAGAGCTATTTACATCAGTGGAAAATGGAAGGTAAGTTAAATGCTCAACAAAAGAGGATTTAGTTAAACGAAGGATACATCCACAAATGCACACGACTAATTTATCAATAGTCAAGCTTCAGAGGAACACTTTATAACATGGGAAAAGCCCAGAGTATAACAGGGTATAAAATACCCGCTGATAGTGATTTTGTAAAAGAGAAAATGTAGGTAAGCCCATAGGAAAATGTTGGAGTATGCCCCAGTGTTAACCGTCTATTCTTCGGTAAAATTATGAGTCATTTCCTAAAGACTTAATTTAATTTAATTAAAAAAATAACATCCTAACATAATAAAAGGTATTTAGCAGAAGCTAGGATTCCTCCCAGCCCTATACCCCACACAGGCAGCTCCCCTCCCTGGACGGAACCCTTCCCAGTTTCTTGTGGTTCCTTCTAGAGACGTTCTATACATATGATGGGGATTTGTATTTTCTTCATCATACTTTTATGTATTTTCCAAATCAAAAAGTAAAATATTTCAAGAGTGTGTTTCACTTTGCTTGTTCTAAACCTCCACCAGCAATTTCCACCAGATCTTGAATTACCGTTATATCACATCAAGGAGATGATGGTGCAGAAGTTAGTCAACATTCCACTTAATTTCCATTTATATCATGGAATGAAAAACAGCTTCTTATAATTTTACTTAAATAACCAATTTTGATACTGTTCTATTCGTCCTTCTAAGAGCATGAAGTCCCCGAAATTAAATTGTTCCACTGCCTTCTCTGTAATTATGTACAATTAAAATGGTTACGGACCCTAAAGTTTGCTTCCAAGCTCCAGACCCTTCAACTGTCATTTTTTATTATCTTGAAGCCCAACACTTCTCAGTAACACTTTGTGTACAGAGAGTTAAGTGAAAGAGGAAGTATTATATTTAACTGATGTGGGTGTTCTTTAATTAATCTGAATTAGCTTTTGTGATATGGGTACTGATTGTTTTCTTTGAAAAAAAAATCACCGTAGATGTGTGGTTCCTCTACGCCTGTTGCTCTTCAAGAAAATAGTTAATTGCAGAAAACAGGAATGTTACCGCCTTCAAATAAATAATCAGCATTGCATCAGAAGAGTGGCTCTTAATCCAACTTTCTGGCTTGCATGAACAGGAGACCTGTTGTGTTTGTGATCAGGAGTTTTCTCTGACTTTTGATGTTTGCTTTACATTTATTCATAAGGTATGAGGAATAATTACAGCATGAAGTTAGAGTCACAAGGGCTTCATTTGTTTATTTTTTTTAACGACTTCTAAAGGCTATACATCAAAATATCTGAAACTATCAGCAAGCAAGGTAAGAAATCAGTCCCCTTTTGGAACTATAGAGAGACAATGAAGCCAAATTATTGTCATTCTATCAAGGTTACTGGATTCAGTTTATTACCGAAATGTAAACAGCTTCTACTAGATAGACTTAGTTGCGATTACCACCCTCCCCCCTCATTAAGCCAGCCTTTCTGAGATGTAAGTGTTTTGAGCATTTATACAGAAGTGTTATCCTAACAAGAGCGATGAGTTAAGTGCACTTGAGAATCAAGGTATGGCTGAATAACTAAACTTTAAAGAGATCATTAAACCGACATTCTCTTTCTTGAATTTGTTCACATCATCTTCAGTTTGCTTTTTAATGAATATAAAGTCTTCTGTAGGATCTTGCCCCTCTCCCGCAAAAAAAAAAAAGAATCTTAAAAAAATGATTCAAACTTGGTAACCTCTTCCACACGCTCTTTATTTACTTGGCATTTTTTTCCATTAGGAAATAGGATAGCATCTTTGAATCTAGTCAGTTGCGGCATGTGCCCGTGTATTATCTGTGTTTTTCATCCAAGTAAGCAGGGCTCTGGGTGGAATAAATAGCCATGTGGAACACTGGTGAATTATGCATGCTTTCGCCCCTGAAACAGTTCATGTATTTCAGTCCTTAGAGCTTGAAATACCTTCTTGTGCTTGACTTCATCATTTTGGACTTTGGCTTCCACCTCTCCTAGAGACTACAGAGTTATTCTTTCACACATGGTGAGCAGAGGTAAAATACTGTGGGAAGAAAGACAACATAGACTTGCAGTGATAAAAGCATGTCATAAGTCTTTTCCACTAGAAAAACGATTTTCCAAACACTCAGGATCACATGAACTTTATTTTAGCCCCAAATCTTCTTTGAGCACCACTGGCTTATTTCATTGCCACTGAATCAGATCTTCTACTCTATACAAATTTCTGAAGGGCCTGCAGCATGCACAGCACAGGGTTAGAAGAATGACCTGAGCTGCTCAAGCCCCATCTGGGGATGCAGATGAGAGACGTGAAAAGTTACATCCCCATATGCTGGCGGGGTGTGAGGGGTGCCTGGTGAGAGCCACTGCTCGGGGCTTCAGAGAAGCCATAGGTCAGGTGACAGGCCGGGGGGACTTCAGGAGTGACTTGAACTGAGCCTGGGAGAATGGAAGAGGCCTATAAAGATGGGAAGAAGCAGGAAAGGCCCCGAGGGCAGGGGCCAGGCATGAGCAAAGGCCCAGATGAAGGATCAGCAACGCATACCTGGGAAGAGGACATTTGCTTGACCTAGAGAGGAGCCCTGGTTTCTCAGCTATGAGAATGTCATTACTGAAGACTGCTGGAAGATATGTCTTTGGGGTTGGTTTTCAAACAGCACTGGCAGGTTTGGCTTATGGGCTCTGATGGATGGCATTCCTATTGGATGGCGAGCAATGGTGGAAGGCTCCCTAGGGCCCCGGCCCAGAGCAAACAAAGTGGTCCATGTGGTTCCGCGTGGACAAGCTCCACATGAGCCACTGGACTCCCCAGGCTCAAGCAAGGAGAAGGATTCTTAGTAGAAAGAACAAGGTTGGAGAGACAGGCCCCACCCAGGCTTGTGCTCCTTCTATAGCCCTGTGCCTTGTCACTCCTTGGTCACCCAAAGATCCCTTCTGGGCAGACCAGCTGAGAAGCAGTGATGGGCTCTTTCTTTCTTTTCCCTGGTACTGTCAAAGTTGAGTTCAATTTTTTTCTAAGTTCAATTTTGTTAAAATTGTATTTGCACTATGTTTTAAAGAGGTCATTTAATTTTTCTCTAGATTTACAGTTTTGATGATTTTTCCCTAAGCAAGGCATGCAGGGGGTCTTCCAGGCCAGAGGACCCTGGGGTTTGGAGTGCTCCGCTTGGTACAGCTCTGATGGTGGGGATAATGGTAATGACATAATCACTACTCTTCATTGATCTCTTGCTACGTTCCAGACACTGTTCTAGGAAGTTTCTATATATTACCTAATTTAATGTTCATCGCCACCAGTGAGGCAGTTGCTGTGATCTCCATGATAATGAAAGGAGGCCTAGAGAGGGTAAGCTACTTGTGCAGGGATACCCAGCTAGCTCAGAAGGGAGAGCCAGATAAGACCAGGTGATCTGCTTGCAAGTGTATGCTTTACCACCAGCCGTATGACCTTAGGGTGACCTCGGGCATCAACTTATTCACTCATTTATTCATTTGTGGATGGCCTGTTAGGCACAGCATGTGCACTGAAGCTTAACATCATTGGAAAAGCCAGGCGAGGATAGCAATGATTCTAACACAGGGGGATACGAGCAACAGGAGGAATGACCAGCCCCTGTGCTGCGTGAGCCCAGAAACAGGGCATCTGAGCAGACTGTGGATTGGGGAGAAGGAAGGGGTGTCAGGGAACACCTTCCAGAGTGTTCTTAAGAGATCCGTAAGTATTGGTTAGAGCAGAGGGGGAGAAGGGCATGAGACGCAAAATAAGAAAGTTGTTTCCACCCTCTGAGTCTACAGCTATTTCTTCTTTTTAAGTAGGCTCCATGCCCAGCGTGGAGCCTAACTGGGGCTTGAACTCATGACTCTGAGATCAAGACCTAAGCTGAGATCAAGAGTCAGATGCTTCACCGATGGAGCCACCCAGGTGCCCCTACAGCTTTTTCTTCTTAAAATGTAGGGGATGATTTCAGGGTTGCCTTGAAAATTATAGACATAAAACATGTCAGTTGCCTGGATTGGCATCTGGCACATAGTGGGCCATCAGCAAGTGGAATCTCAGATAGCCAGGAAGAGAAGAAGTGAGTAAACAGGTGTAAGGTTCAGATATTACAGGTAGTAGCAGAAATGGGGACGTGGGGGGCTTGGGGGGACTGAACTGTTGCCAGGATAAGTGAGACCCCGGGGTAGTTGCTGTCTCAGCTGTTTGGGGTTTGAGGCACATGATCCAGCAAAACCTGAGCCGTCTCATGGAAGTTTCCACCTGTTTCCTCAAAGAGCAAGATTGGAAGGCAGAGCCAACTAGAGGGAAATAAAGGATTCCCCGGGGAAGTGAGCTAATGTGCTTGGAAAAGGTAATTTGCTGACCAAGTCCAGGGCCCCAGGTGAAATCCACGTAATACGAGAAAGTTGTCCATCATAAGCAGGCTTCTAGTCAACCATAACGGCCCTATACTTTGTTTTGGCTATGTGGACTTTGGCTGGAAAATAATGGGTTTTACCCTTAATAATTGGAAATTAAAAAAATAATAATTAAGAAGTTCAGGGACGAGATTGCCTGGTTTGGATCCCAGTGCTGACACTTGAAGTTGTGTGATCTCTGGCGTGTCCCTTACCTCTCTCTGCCTCTATGCCTTGGTCAATGGAGAAACTGACGTGAACCAGTGAAATAGTATTTTCTGCAAGATCCATCTGAGCACCTGGTACGGCCTGCTAAATGTCAGCTGGTGATCTATTTGCTGAGTATTATGCAGGGCCAAGCATTATGTTGGGCACCAAACTTGGGCTGGCTCAAAGTTCTCGCTGCAGCCTTGGGAGGGAAGGAGGTGGAGGCCTAGAGAGGTGAAGCAACTTGGCCAAGGTCACACAGGGAAGAGGAGCCTGGACCAAGGTCTTTTTTGCTTCCATTTCACTACCACCAGGCCTTACTGGGACTTACTACAGACGCTTGGGAATAGTGTGTTAATGATTTGAACAGAAAACTCAATGGGAGCTTAAAAAAAAGCCACTTTTGCATTATTTACTTCTCATTTTAAGTGGCAACAACATAGTCCATAGCCTGAAAGATACTTGCACAGCATCAGTAAAAATGTGTTCATTTGTCATTTGTGGATTGTTTTATTTTTAGATTAATGAAGATCCAAATTAAACCATCAAAGTGCAATCATCCTGATAGTCCTTATCACGTTTTGCTCATTATCACTTCATTTATATTTATGATGAAGAACAGATGGTACCAATGTCATATTTCAATGTGTATCATATCCAGCTAAGAGGAAATATCTCATATTAGCTGCACTTATCAAAATATTTGTACTTAACAACAGCAGAAATCTGAGCTTATGTACTATCTTGTCACCATGTCGAAGCTACCATTTAGGAAAGACCATTTAAATTAGATATGTGAGGGAGAGATGCATCATTCATTACTAGTGAATGAATGTGCTGAACTCTGAACAGCAATTATGGGTTAGCTGTGAGGAGAGAATCATTAAGCTTGAATGAAAAACAGCAATTAGAGTCTGTTGTCTTTGTGGCATGCTCAAATTTTTTTTTATCGAAGCTGCTTGCAGAGAGCACCAAGAAGGAAAGGGCACAACCGGTGATGGGACGTGAGAAGTTAGTGACATGGGGCGCCTGGCCGGCTCAGTAGGTTAAGTGTCTGCCTTCGGCTCAGGTCATGATCCCAGGGTCCTGGGATCGAGTCCTGTGTCGGGCTCCCTGCTCAGCGGGAGGCCTGCTTCTCCCTCTGCTCCTCCCACTGCTCATGCTCTCTCTAGCAAATAATTAAATAAACAGACAATGAACATGGTTGCCAAGCTTAGAACCCTGCCTCCTTTTCTAAATGGTAGTTCTAAGAAGAAGGCCAAGAAAAACCTGCTTTTGGAGGTGAATTACAGAGCCTTTTAAAGTAATGCTCTGTTGCATGCTTTATGTTGCAGAAAGTCTCAGAGGGTTGAGGACATGTAAGAGTCCCATGTTCCTGAAAATAACAGTACAGTGTTTGCTCGTGATCCATTTGTCTGATAGGGGGTTGATCAACATGTACTGAGCATCTGTTATGTCCCAGGCATATAAGGCTACAATGAGGCAAAAGATAGGCTCTCTGACCTCGAGAAATTTACAGTCCCACGTGAAAGCCAGACACAATAGCGAAGAACTCCAATGACAAAAAAATATGTGTGTGCATAGTGCCAAAGTGGTCCAAATGGAAGCGTACCTCCATTTGTGGGAATCAGGAGGGGTTTCATGAGGAAGGTGATTCTGGAACAGGATTTTGAAGGCTAACTAGAAGTTTGACAGCTGACTAAGAGGGTGGGAATGAAGGCTATTCAGCGAGGAAGCAGTTTGTTGGAATGGGCAAGAGCTCAGTTTTGGTGTCAGGCAGACAGGTTTTGAAGAACAGAGGCCCTACGGAGCCACAGGCCAAGTGGCCCTCTCAATCATAGGCAGGTCTGTGTCCCTTATTGAATGACAAGGGCCCATTGCACTGGGCTGACCACTCTCCAAAAGGGACTGATGGTTGGTGGGCAAGCTCCCCATGCAAAACCAACAAGAATTTTGCAAAAATCTGGTTTGAGAAAAATATAATATATTTAACGTGAAAAACAAACTTGACAAAAAGATGTATGAAAAAAGGGTGGTAATTTGGTATTCAATCGGGGCACAGTCTCAGACGCAGGCACATTCTGCTTGTGACTAGATCAGAGACTCATGGTTTGCTCGCCAAGCTGGCTGTCATGTTGCCTGACAGGAAAGTAGCAGCGCCACCCGGGGGGCGGGGGGGAGGGGCAGAACAGCAGGGCGCCATCTTGGGCCCTCACTCACTCATGGACATTTTAGTGAATGAGCTCTTCTTGCTTCCATTTGCTCCCTTACTGAAGCTCCCTCTGCCTTGAACTCCGCATGAGTGCCTGGTGGCTGAGGATGGGGAGGAAGGCGGAAGGACCCATGTCAAACAGGACTGCCCTCAGATTCCCTCCCTCCTCCAACCCAAGCTTCTGTCCCTGCACTCTGTCTCCCTTAGGGTGAGACCTTTCCCGACAGGCTCCTGGTCCCTCATGCACACAGACCCTTGGCAGGCCTGCCTCACAGACCTTCCCAAATGCCCGGACGTGCCCGAATCCTACAGAGAGCCCAGCTTAGGCTGCCAAAATGGGACTCCTGCCACACTCCCAAAATAATAACTTGACACGGTGGGGGAAATCTGCAGAGCTCAAAGGTGGTAAAACTTCAGTGACTCATGCTTTTAGCACCTCACTGCATGCTCCCAGACAACAGACTCATTTCTGTAGCCTTTTAATTTAGCTTTGGGCCTTGCTCCCGTAACGTACTACGAGCATTGCGGCCACTCTTGGGAGGACCGAATGGGCTTCCTGGCTCAAAGCAAATGCCCTATGATATTGCATATGAACCTCAATTTCCAAACTCAGATAAACAATACCCCACGAAGTGAGTCTTTTAAGGTGTCCCACCCAGGCCACACGAGGCCTTGAGCGGGATCGTGAGCATAGGCTTTGGATCAGACCAAGTGGGGCTGGCACTTGTTTGGCAAATTACTAGTTGTGTGACCTAGGGAAATTTGCTTATTTTGTCTCAATTTTCTCATCTGTAAAGGGAGTAAAGTAATATGTGGTTATGGGGTTTTATGGATAATTATATGAGCTCCCTAAGTGCAAAAGGATTTGCCTGAGGTCTGGCACCCAGCAAACTCTCGGAAGCAGGAGCTGTGACTACCCTTCCAGGGAGAAGGCCACTGTGCTCTGGGTCCGGACGTGGGCACATGCTGAGGTGGGAAAACAGGACGGGGGGAGAGCAACAGGGACTCAGAGCACTTCCGACAGGGGAACAGCAAAGCGAAGGCATGGGTAAATATGAAGTGTTGGCTGCAAGATTCCTGTAGAAGACCCAAAGGGGTCTTCTAGATTTCCCGGGCAATCTTCTAGATCTCAAGGAGTGGTCCAGTTTCAGAAGCCTCCCTTTACTTTCCAGTGTGTCTGCTCAGCTCCCAGTTAGGCCCAGGCCAGCTGGAATGCTGAGGGCCAGGTGCAGGCTAGACGGTGAGCCACCGGCTGCTGGCCTTGTGTGTTTTGGGCTGGGCCCTGCTGCTGCCATCCATTCTAGTGCATTCCCGGGGTGCCAGGGGCACCACGCCATGTTCAAGACCTGTATTCCTTTCATTGCAAACCATCACTCATGCTAACAAGTCATGACAGGCTAAAATTCAACTCAATTCACACTCGCAAGGATTTATTAAGCATCTACGGTGTGCTAAATGCTGTGCCTTTGACTAGGGTAGGGAGACTTAATTTATCCAGGCCTCAGTTTACTCATCTGTTACAGATTTACCCTCTGTCAAGATTGGCCTCAATGGCCTCTAAGGGTTTTTATGCAACCCCTGACCCCCTTTCTCCGCCACCAAGCTCTAAACTTAGAGGAAATCCTCAGTGAGCTTAGAATTTTGCTGGGAGGGTCATTTTACTTTCACTGTGAGAGAATTTATATAAAACAAGATCTCACCAAGTATGTGTGTGGTACTAGCCATCAGCTTAACTCTGAGTTCAAAATAGTAGCTGTTCCACCTTGGTCAGCAAGTCTGGTCACAATACACATATGAGTACCTAGCATGGGGTGAGCTTTCTGGATTTGGGCTGCACAGAACGCAGCCCCAGATTAAGCCTCAGATCACACACAACTTTGAATTGTGAGAGGCAACCGGGGGAGAGAACGTTCAGACACCACTTTCCCGCTGAGAGTCTGTGAACCCAGCATTTGCTCGACATGAAATTGTTAGAGGCGAGGGTTTTCTATTTCAGGTCTGATGGGAAGATTTCTATGTTTGGTGACTAATCACAGATGGATTGAGACGATTCGTTCCCATTCAGCTGCTTATGAACAAGCACAATTAGAAGTTGACAGCAAACACGCTTCACAAAAATTATCACATTTAGTGTGATTCCCATAATAAAAACAGGAGCAAGCACACGAGTCTTTTCAATTTACACAAAGAGCCCTGGGGTCTCTCGACAGTCACTGCCGATGCAATGTTTCTGAGTAAACTTTTTAGGAAAACAGATTGAAAACTCCTGAGGTTTAGTTAAATCTTGGTTTAAAACACACACACACACAGACACACACACAGACACACACACACACACACACTCCGTGCACACTCACACCTTATTCTCTTTCTTTAGCCTAAGTGTTTGTATAAATACTACACAGATATTAAAAGAAAGATGAGGCACGGAGGGTCCTAGTGCCCCTGTGTCTTATGTGCCCAGACATGTGCCGAGTCTGGATGGTGTTTCCTGGACATAGCCAGCTGCCAAGCTCATCATTACCAACACCCATTTGGGTACTATTGTAACTTAAGATGCCTTTTACACATCCTGTCTGATTTATTCCTCATAACAAGCCTGAAAGATACAAAGCATTTTCTATGTCATTTTACAGGGAAGATCATATTCAAAAGGGAGCAAATAACTTATTCAAAATCACCCTACGACTGTCTACTAGAGCAAGCTTGGAATCCCGAGATGAGCCTTGCCTCGTTTTCATGTGCTCCTCTCTTAAGACACAGGGAAGCAAGAAATGGACACATAAATTATTCATTCTACAAATGTTGAGCAAATATTTATTGAGCATCTATGTTGTGATTGTCCCTTGGTAGGCATGGTGTATACAGCTGAGTGGTACTTATTTATTGTCTGTCTGCTCAGCCTTCTTTGGGAAACGGCCCCTAACCCATTTTATAATATAGCCTGTTCCCTCTACTTGATTTGGTCAAATGTGACTCCACCCTCCTGCCACGAAGGGTGGGTTCTGTCCCTGACCAGCCAATGAGAATTCGCTGCACATCCATAGCCACTCGTGGTTGGTTGAGGCATGAGCATGTGACTTCAAATGGGCCAATCTGAGTCTGCTGCAGGGCTTTTCCTTAGAATTTTCGGCAAAAACGTGGACATCTTCCCCTGGAACTGCCGGGGACCGTTTGCCTTGGTGGGTGGGAGTATCTGCGGTTAGAGGGAAGAGAAAGCAAGTAGCACTGAGAGATGCAGAGTGCAAGAGCCCCGGGGGTTTCATTTGAACTCTGGATCCAGGGATGCCACCGGCTTTTCTCAGTCATCTGAGATTATACAGGCCCTGTTTTAAATTCAAGGTAATTGGAGTGATTCAAGAGATGAATAAGAGAGGACTATTCTGGTTTACTAAATAGAGACAAGACAGACAATAAACCGGTAAAGAACTAATACAATATAAAATTATATATGTATCTCTCATATATAATTTCAAACTGTAACATGTGTTATGAAGGTAAACGCAGGCAAAACATCTCTTCCTCACACAAAAATGCTATGGTCAGAAGAGGTAACTTTAAGCAGGGTCCCGGGAGGAGGGGAACGATTTGTTAGAGGAGGTACCACTTATGTTGGATTTTGAGTTACTAGGAAGGGTAATAATAACGATCTTGACCACAACAACTACCTCAACCATCACAACAGCTAATATTTATTGACTTGCTGTATATTAAGTGCTATCTTCAATTATCTCATTTAATTTCCACAAATCCTATGAGGTAGGAATTACTGCATCTGTGTTTTCCTGATAAGGAAACAAGGACAAGAACAATGAAGTAACTCACCCAAGGGCCATAGTGGATAAACCGCACAGCCACGCTTGAACCACAAGACTGGCTCCAGAACTCATGCCCTCTCATTTCTAGGGTGGGTTGCCAGACGAGACTGCAGTTGTGTTCCAGATGGGAGGTACGATCCAGAAACGTTCCATAAGAGGAATAAAAGGGGAAATCTGGGAGTGTCCTGGGGCTTATATCAATGCCGTTCTTTAGTATCTTAGTATACATCTGTTGACACAAAGCGTTTATCCACTTCTGGCATATGCCTGGCACTGGATACAGAGTATACAAGACTCAGGCCCAGCCCATAGGACCTCACCCCTCGCCATCTGGAGATAACACAAACAATTGAACACACATGCAACCCTGGGCTGGCTAAAGTTTAATTTCCCGTTGCTCCTTATTCAGGGCTCCCCTCAGCTTCTCCCTCCTCTTCATCGCCCCTTATTTCTTATTTCTTACATCTTATTTCTCTTTCTGACTGGAGCTAAGTTGGAAATGGAACCTTTAGTGGTGGACAATTAGACAGTAAATCCCCCTGGCTTATGTGCCACTCGATCCATCACCCGCTATTTTGCTTTTCCATGAGTTACTAGGTGTGAATTACATACGAGCTGGATGTGAAAATCCAACCCTATCAAACGCAGACCTCTTTCCCTGTTCACTTCCCCGCACCCCTTTTACTGCACTGCTCTTATTCATGGCTGTTTCCTCCCCCCCAGCCCCCGGGTTTGACAAAAGCAGATTCTTCAAAATTGTCCTTCTGGGACTGTCTATTTCATTTTGAACTTGACACAAAATTACTATTTTTGACAGTTGAACTTTTCAGCATGCTTGATACAAATATTTTAATATCCTGTTACCTGAGCTGAGGGAGAGATAAAGTTTTACACCAGACACCTACAGTGGCAAGGGAATAAGTTTTCTGGTGACTGATTTAAAGGTACAGTAATAGCAAAATGGTTAATGAGCTAACCATGCTTGCTAGGGCAAAGGTCATCAGGGAAAGACAACCCGGTAACTCAGTCAGAGCTATGGGACGCACATGAGGGAAAAAATGTGCCTGTCACACAGTGTAACAGTTTCTTCCCAAGTTTCTTCCCAAGAGGTTAGAAAGGAAAAAATCAGTTGACTTCTAGAATGCCTCTTGACTTACCCCAAGGGAGCGAGGGCAGGTGGAGAGATGCAAAAGTAGCCTGGGTAAGGAGGGCTCATGAGTGTTGGTGTGTTGGACGTGATGGCATGGCCACGGCTGTCACTGAACAAGTGTTGTGTGTATGGTGGGTCACCTGAGTGGAAGAATAGATATCAACACGTTGGGCATGACCTCAGGTTCATATGCTCAGCAACCCAGGAAAGGTGGGAGTGTCAGGTATGGGAAGGCAGTAATGGTGGCAGAGCAGAGCCTCTTGGAAACTGGAGCTGACCCCCATAGCCTTAGGGACCCCTAGAGCAACACTGGCCAATAGAACTTTCTGGAATGATGGAAATCTTCTCTTCTACATTAATTTGGTAACCATTAGCTACATATGGTTAGTGAGCACTTAGAATGTGGCTAGTGTATCTGAGAAACTGAGTTTTTAACTGTATTCAATTTTAATTAATTTAAGCTTAAGTTTAATTGCCACAAGTGGCTGGTGGTTGCCACATTGGACAGCACAACTGTGAAATGGGGGAGCCTCAGAGGAAGTCTTTGGAAGCTGGCTCAAGTGCTCCACCACTAATGGAACTCGGTTTCTCACATGTTTCTATTTTCTCTCGGTCAGCTGGTGCCTTTGTCTTCTACTCGGGGATTCATTTTTCCACCTCGAGTTTCTGCTTACTCCTAGTTTCTGCACCTTCATTTCTGACTTCTGTGAACCATCTTCCCTCTGTACCAACAGTGTTCATTTTCTGTGGCTGTATAGCAATACCACCTAAAACTTAGCAGCTTAAAATAACATACGTTGATCATGTCATGAGTACCATGGGTTAGGAGTCCATAGGTCAAGGGTAGGCATGTCCTTTGCCTTAGGGCCTCACAAACTTGCAGTTGAGGTGTTGGCCACAGTTGCAGACTCCTCTCAGGTTTGAAAGGGGAAGAGTCTGCTTCCACACCTGCATGCTTTTTGGAAGAACTTAGTTCCTTGCAGATTTCTGTACTGAGAACCTCGATTTCTTTCTGGCTGTTGGCTGGAGGTTGCCCTCAGCTTCATGCCACGTGGGCCTTCCCAGAGGCCTGCTGGCTTCTTCAAAGCCAGCAAGAAAAACCTCCTCCCAAGACGGGTAGTACAGTCTTCTACATGTAATCATGTGGCCACATACACAAAATCACACACTTTCTGTCACCTTTGCTGTATTTGGTTGATGAGAGGCAAGTCACAGATCCTGCCCATGCTGGGGTGATGCGGGGCGGGGGGTGCTACACAAAGTCATGAACACCAGCAGGTGGGTCATGGGGCCATCCTCGAGTCGATCCCCCCCACCAACATTTCCAGCCTAAGATCTCACTGCGTTTGGCTCATTTTCTTGGTATTTCTGTGCTCAAGTTCCAGAAAAAAGAGTCAGCCCATCTTATTCCTTTGGACCTGGCTACCTCACACATCCTAGCAGGTCGGGTGGGCCACCTCTGAATTGATCAGCCTCGTCTAGGTGTGAGGTCCCCAGGTGAGCATGGCTGGGTCAGGCAGTGACTTGTACACAAAGTGAAATGGGGCCACGCCCAGCAACATGGGTCTGTGGTCGGGTCGTGCCCTGCACACGTGAAAGGCACAGGAAATTGTACTACCCGAGCACAATTTCCCTGGCAGAGGCAAGAAGGTTTTTCTTTATTCTCCTTCCTTTGCTCACGGCCTTTATCTGAGGTCCAGAGAGAAGAGGGGAACTGGAGAGAAGGGACCCTTTGAAACCGGATCCAGTTACATTTCAGACAAATGAAAGGAAATGTTACTTTACAGAGTACAAAGTAACTTCACGGAATGCTTCATTCCAAAAGGAAAGAGGGCTAGCAATATGAATGGATTAAAAAATATAAATGACATAGTCATAAATTATGTATATGAAAATAATCCGAATGATTAGCAATATGGGAACAGTTAAACAAATTATGGTAAATTAACATCATCGGATGTTATACAGCTTTTAAGAATGATTATGTGAAGACTAAAGCAAGGTAGAAAAGTATTTTTGATCCAAAGCTATAAGGAAAACCTCAGAATCCACAAATTCAAATATGAAAAGATTACAACTTTGCAAATTTATATATGCATGGAATGAAGCATGGAAAACATTTTATTAAAGAGTACACATTTTTCTTTAATTATCCTTTATTGTTATTATAAATCTTATTATGCAAAAAAAAAGTTTAGAAATAATGACTGGGGCACCTGGATGGCTCAGCCAGTTAAGCATCTGACTTGGGCTCAGGTCATGATCTTAGGGTCTTGGGATTGAGCCCTGTGTCAGAGCTCCCTGCTCAATGGGAAGTCTCCCTCTCCCTCTGTTCCTCCCCCGACTCATGCACTCTCCCTCTCTCTCTCAAATAAATAAATAAAATCTTTAAAAAAACAGAAATAATTACTAAGAATAATAGCTAATGTTATTTGACTCGACCCTGTGCTAAATAATTTCCATGCTTTCAGGGGGGTGGTCCCTGCTATTATCCTTAATTTGCTGATATGGAAACTGAGGCTTCAAGAGGTCGAATAACTTGCTCAACCAGCGGGAGGCATTTGCACTTAGGCATGGTGGGCAAAGCACGGGGAACCTCCAAGCTCTCCAGTGACTTGTGGAAAATCTGAAACCTAAACAAAACCGAAACAAAACAATGCATGCAGTTCAAATTCAAACTCCAACTTGATACATGTAGGATGAAACGTCCATAGAATGTGGCATGATATTCACTTTATTCAGTTTAGGGTTCAGAAGAATGAAAGTTTCTCATTTTACGAGAATTCCTGATGGCCCAATAGTGATTGTGGCAAAATGATAGCCCATTAAAGATCAAATGAGTTGCTTTTGGCCAAATCGTTTCGCCAGGGACATTAGAAAAATCTTTTCAAAAAATTTGGCACTGAGTACGGTGCGTGGGTACAGTTAGGAATATGTGATATGGCGTGGGGTCTAAAGCCTATGAAAGTCTTGGAATAGCCCTGGCCAGAGCCCGTGCTGACAGCTGCTGTCTACTCTCCCTCTTCCCTGCAAAGAGAGGCTGGGATGTAGTTCAGCAGGGCACAGCCCTTTGGGACACTGGGACGAGGGGAGAAGGAAGACGATAGGGAAGAAGGGTGTGGGGGCATGGCAGGTGGGGGGGGAGGTAACTCTTGGTGATGGGACAGCGGGCTCTGTGCATCACAAATCTGACTCTGTATGATGTAATACCTGAGTTCTTATTCTTCTGCTCTTGTGAGGATACAAGCCGCGTGTGGGGGTGTGTGTGTGTGTTTGTGCGCGCGCGCACCCAGACGGGCACATCATGTGGCACATGAGGGTGTTGCCTGCGGGTTTGGTCTGTGGCTGAATCTTTGTGGTAGGGTCCCTTCCCCTTTCTTTGCATTTACAGCTTTATGGGTCCCCATTTTTCAGCAGGTTACAAACCCAAACTGTAGCAATCTCCAGAACCTATCCAGTGCGCTAAAGGGAATGGAACTGGGGACTGTCCTTAAATGGTGGGGCGCTGGTGGTGGCCTAGTCCGCCCTGCCTGCTGGGTGGGCGCTTAGCAAACTACCGAAGCTTGCTTTCGTCTTTGTGGGCATCATCCCCATTTGAAAGCAAGTTTTCCCTGGGGCTTTGTTCTCTGTGGGAGCCACACTTGGGGGATCTTAAGGGTCCATCCCACCAGCACCCTCAGTTTTGGGGGGCACTTATCAGTGCCCCGAGGAAAGGCTCTTTCCTCGAGCAAGTGAGCCAGAAGACTTTGAATGCAAGTTGCTTGAGCTTTCATTAATAGATTTCCCTCCCCTCCCCCCATCCTCCCCCAGAATGCTTTTTGACCAAATACCAAAATAGCATTCTTGATTTACAGGTGGCTTTTAAATAGAACTTTTCATTAAGTTTGAAACGAGTTTATGAGAGGCCTCTATGCAGCAACTGTGAGGCATTTATGAGATCCGAGTCCAAGATAACATCCCTGGGCAGAGGGCCTCTTCCATTTCTAGCCTTGCAAACTCATTTTTGATGACACCCTTTAAATAACATGCATGGCCAAGTTTTTGTTCCCATTCTGCCCAAGCACGGGGATCTCATTGTGATAACTCCGGGCTGTATGTTACTTCATCAGGGTAACGCGGAATAATCACTGGCCCATTGCACTTCATTACAGCACTGTAATCAGTGGCGGGTCAATGTTTCAGCTACAGCTGCTCTGAACTTGAGCTGACATAGATATTGTGATAGGAAAGCACGGGGTGGGGGGGCATGCAAATGGCAGAAATTAGCATCCAGTCAATAGGTTCTGAAATGCTATGTGCCCTCAGCCCAGGACAAATGCTATATGCCCTCAGCCCAGGACACCTCTCATTTTCTCTTGGATACAATACGATGGTCATAGAATAAAGGAATCCTTCAACTTGTGTTATGCTTCATAAAAGGTCATTGAAATGCCAGAGAATGTTAAATACCATGAACGTGTTCGGAGAATAACATTCCATAACACATCATCTAATTGTTTCTAATGGCCAGTTTTACTGGTGCAGTTGATATCTGCTTCTGTGTATATCCAGTCTGTAGATGACTTTTTAATATTTCCCTGTTACAAAACAACAATAAATGGTCCAGAGTTGTAAAAGGGTTACAGGGTGACCACATAATTTATCTTCCAAAATGGGAATAAAACAGAGTGATATTAATAATTACACCGGGACAAGGGACATACGCCTGGACTGTTCCCAGAAAAAATGAGGCACCCACGACATAAAGCACAGCTATGATTTTTGTTCACTATCCTTTCCCTTACAGCCAAAGCTAGTGTCATCTGGAGATGACAAAGGTCATGAGCTTGGCCCTTCTCCCTGCTCCCCCAAATCCCCCCCGCTCCACCATCGCCTGGGTGAAATGCATTCCATTGGCCCATCTCGTCCTGTAATGAGTTGTTAACACAAGCCCGGATCTTCTGAGAGAAATCTAGGATAAATACAGAGATTAGAGAGTCATCCCTGCATGTGGACATTTTCATGGGAAAACCTCACTTTGGAAAATACCATTAAGGAAGTCAGAGACAGAAGAGGGAGAGCCGTGGAAGCAGGAGAAGAATGAGCCTAGAGAAAGGAGGAGAACCAGCTTCATGGAAAATGAGAGAAGCATTGACAGATGTTCACTGGATCTGGTGAGAGGAAGGTGTGGCTGCCAGCCTCCAAGATGGCTTCCGGTGGTCTCACCTCCAGGTACCCAAGCCCTGTGTGGTTTCTCTCACATCAGTAGGGAAAGCTGTGTCACATATGGCTGAAATGGTAGAGTGTGACTTTTGAAACTAGGTCACAGAAGACATGGTGGCTTGCATCATCAAGCTCTCCCTTTGGTCACTCACTCTGGGGGATGATAGTAGCCATGTCATGAAGAAGCTCAAGCAGTCCTGTAGAGAGGTCCTTATGGGGAGGAATTGAGGGCTCCTGCCAAGGACGGTGTGAGTGAGCCATCTCGGAAAGAATACAGTTACAAAGAATATTCCTTTTAGGCTTCCCACCAGCAATGTCCACGAGCTTCTTTTCAAGGGAAATCATCCTATAAGATGTGACTAAACATATAACTTAAGACACTGCATGCAAAAATCTACCTTAATACCTTGTAGCCATACTTCTCGTTTTCCAGGGAAATTGTTTGAGTCTCCTCTTAACTTGAGTCTCCCTCCCTCCACTCCAACATTTTCCTGTAGATAAAGTTTTATGGCACAGACTAACCCATATAAAATGGACCCACAGTAATTTTTCTAAGTGGGTCAACTTATAGCACAGGCCACCTGGAATTACTGGACAATGGCCAAATGGCATAAAACATTTTCGAAAAGACAACTGCAGTGTCATCACATGGTCTGAATCTGTTTGACTGAAAAAAAAAAAAAATGGAGGCATGGCTCATGGCCCTGCTGGAGTTTATTGACATTTCCTTCCTTTGAAGAATGCAAACTGCATGTGGCATTTGCGGGGTGAGCTGAGTTTTCTCTATTAGCTTCTCCAGACCCGGACCCTCCCTTTGCCCTGTGTTTCCTTAGCTAAATCACATCCCTTGATCCACTCAAAGTCATGAATTAGTAAAGAACCAACCAACTGCCCTATCTGGAGAAGGCTGTTTAATCATTCATGGCTGGCTCCAGGAAGGATGCCCTTTGGAGGGCTATTTCTTTCCTTTTTTTTCCGATTCCCCTCAAGAGTTGACCAAAACAAATGTTATCTTGTTCCCTGCCCCCAGGTACTTTTTTTTTTTTTTTTTTTTTAAATGCTTGGGCTCACAAATGAGAAAGAAAGGAAGGAAAAGGAACATCCAGGGCGGCTGTGTACAGCTGTAGAGACTGCGCACTTTACAAGGCTTGCAGCGAAAGGAGGGGAGTGCTGCAGAAATTCAGACCACACTCCCCTTGTCCAAATGTGTGCTCTGGCCTGGAGCCATGTCCACTTCGAGGAGGGGTGGACACAAAGGCCCTGTCTCAGCTAACGCGGGTCCTGCCAACATTGTTTCTTTCCTCCTTCTTCTGTCTTCCCTCCTCTTCACTTTAGCAAAAACCTGTATGAAGTCTCTTGTAATTTGTTTTTCTCCCTGAGGAAAGGTTAATTCTTGTAGCCATAATTCATTCACAGGAAATTAGACACAGGAGCATGGGGATGCCTGAGATAATTTGAAAAGCCCCTTTGAAGCCCTTTTCCTTCAGGTTTGGGAAAGTTTCTCTCTCTCCCCCTCCCCCATCCTCAATTCCCGAGGGGGCCTCACCCCAAGTGGGTTCCCTGTGTCAGGACTGGCATCCAGGACTGGCTGACTGAAGCAGGACACCCACATTGGATGTCTGGGAGGAACCAGGTGTGAGTCTTCCCAGAGTCCCCTGCTCTCCCCATCCTCAGACATTTCCTTCCATGGGTTTCAATCAAGTGTTTGAATGTTTTGGTGTTTGCCCAACATGATGGGCCTTTCTTTTGGATTGATACAGAATCACTGCTTCTGCGTTATCCGTTATCCACAAGGCCGGTGGACTAAAGTCCAGGCTCTCCACTAGTACTTGATGAAGGAAACTTTTCATCTCCTTTCCTTCTGAATTTCGTAGCCAGAGCAGGGACAAGTCACGGAAATGTCAGATTTGAGTTTTATCCTGGTCCCTGTCCACCTTGTGGCTTGGCAAGATCCATGAACTGCTTTAGAAAGGCTGCTGTATTTTATTGTCTTCGTGACGCTGTCTTTTCTGCTGTGAAGGGCAGCATTATGTAGAATGGCCTCGAGTTCATTCCTCATTGTAATTTTTCTAGCGGGCTTGGAAGCATGAAGGGGTTTGAGTATGACCAGGTTCTGGGAACAAATGGTACCAGGAGGGGAGCCCAGGTCTGTCTCAATCCTAAGTCTCTCTCTCATCTCTACAGCACATGCCAGAGCAGACACGCAATCTTGAAACCCCACCTGAGGTTGCTGCATTTCGCTTATTCCGACAGGTCAGCCTGCCCCCCGCCCCCCGCTTAACCCCCCCGTTTCCCTGTTGTGACCAGAGCTACTCTGAGCACAGGAATTGCCTTCACAAAATGCTTATTATCTTGCACACCACGATGTAGTAGCAGTGATGGATTACTTTAGTCTATAAACCAGTGTCTAAGGTTGTGCTGGCTTCAAAACGTTCTTTGTGGGCTGGCCTTTTTAGTTTCCCATCTCTTTTCTAAAATGACGGCTGGGGAATTATTCTTTAAAAGTGCGCAAGGACATCCTTGATATAGCAGTAGTTAGTGCTAAAAATATGAGCTATCAAGCCATGAGACGGCATGGAAGAAAACTAAGTGCATATTACTAAGTGAAAGTAGTCAACCTAAAAAGACTACACGCTATACAGGTCCAACTCTATGACATTTTGGAAGGGGCAAAAGTGTGGAGACAATAAAAAGATCAGCCATTGCCGGGCGTGGGACGTGGGTGAGGGATGAACAGGCAGAGCACAGAGGATTTTTCGGGCAGTGAAAATACTCTGTATGATAGAATAATGGAGCCATGTCATTAGACATTAGTCCAAGCCCACAGAATGTGTAACACCCAGAGTGAACCCCAAGGTAAATTCTGGAATTTGGGTGATTAGGATGTATCAGTACAGGTTCATCCTTGGTAATTAATGTCCCACTCTGGTGAGTGATGCTGATAATGGGGGAGATGGCATGAGGGGGCAGGGGTATGCAGAAAACCTCTGTACCTCCCTCTCAATTTTACTGTATACTTAAAACTTCTCTAAAAAATAAAGTCTTAAAAAAAAAAGTGTTCAAGAGACTAAAGCTCAAGGACATCTACATGATGACTCAGCCATCCATACCTGAGTGTATAACAAGAGAAACAAGTGCTTATGGTCATGAAAAACAGGTATAAGAATGTTCACAAAAGTTTTATTAGTAAGCGCCCGAAGCTGGAAACAACCCGAGTGTCCACTGAAATGGTGCTAGAGTTATAATGTGGAATAGTACCCAGCACTGAAAGTGAATACATTCCAGCTACGTGCAACAATTCAGAAATGTCTTGCAGATGTACTGTTAAGCAAAAGAAAACAGATGCTATAGATGATGTACAGTATGATTCCATTTACATAAAGTTCAAAAACAGGTCAAAGTGATGCATGATGAACGAAGTCAAACTGGTGGTTACTGACTGGGAACGGGGCACGAGGGGGACCGCTGGGTGCTGGGAACATTCTATATCTTGATCTGGTTACCTGGGTGTATGCATATGTAAAAATCTATCACTTGAGATCTGTGCACCATTAAAAAAAATAAAAACAACAATAGAACACACAAGGGAATGGGGTTGTGGAGAGTGGGTGCTGGCTGGCCTCTGCCCATTGACCCAAGGTCTCTGAGGATACCCCTTGCAGAGCCCTCCCACTACATTCTTCTGAAGTCACTTCTGACCCAGAGGGCAGCCTTGATCCATCAGGAATGGATGTAATCAGTCATGCTGCTAGGGATCCAGTATCTGGGGTGCCTGTGGCTCATCCTTAGTACCTTCATACCCAATGACTCCTTGCTCACGTCATTTTTGCTCATGAGCAGATTCCCAATGGACTTGTAGCTTTGCCTTGAACCCAGGCCCACCGCTGGGGACATGGATGCCATGCCTTTCTCTTACTAGCATCTTCTTCCCAGATGCCTGAACCATATCTTCCACACCTCTAGTCATGATGTATCAGATGGACTGATCTTGCACCATGTCTGTGTGACCTGCTTATGAGAACCCCCATTAGCTGGAGCTTCCTGATGTTGTGTCCACTGCCTGGTTGCCCCCCCACCACCCGCTTCATTATTGACAGGTCCTCCTGACACCAATATATTGGACCTCTGGGAAGCAACCCTACTGGTGGGTCACTTCACTTACCCATTGGCCCCAGCTTCCTCTCAGTCCCTACTGGGTCATGTTGATGAACCCCAAGTCCTGCAGCACACTCTCCAACAAGGATCGGGACAATTCGCTCCCATCAGCTGCTATGTTTCTGATATGCCCATACTGGACAGAATACTCAAGGAAACCCAGATCTGTCTTTAAAACCGTAAGACATAGAGTACAATGGACAAAAAGAAACATTTTAACACTTCCCTTTGAGCTCTTTCTTGTGGCATTTCTTTGGAGAGGAAAAGCTATTTTGCAACTGCCCATTAACTGTTAATGTTTTAAGGCACAGTGGGAAAAAGAGAAAGGCGAAAAGATAAGGGAATAATGTCTGTGAGACAGTCAACCTGAAAGGTTCACCACAACATGAACGGTTTCAAGCGTGTTCGATATGTTTCTATAATTTTGTTATTCATGAGACATAAGGGGAGCGAGAGAGCAAAGTAAACACAGCCACTTAGGAAATGGATGGAGCCCACAAAGAGAAACTAAGCCACAAAATACAGCAAAAAAGCAGAGCATTATAGGCAGAAAAATTACATCTGGGTTATTCTACTTAAATGGAAGAAACATAAATCACACCAAGGACTCATAGCAATGTGCATTGGAGAAATAATGGACAGACCAGCCTGGACTGCCCTCTTTCTTGTTCACTGAGTCGAATCCTATGCCTCCTGTGTGATCTGGCAGGAGTCCCAGGAGCCAGTCATGGTCTGGTCCTCCTGCTCAGTCCTGCCCGGTCCTGTCTAGTCCAGCCCTGCCCACTGTGATCTTGCCCCTGCTCTGCTCTCTCTAAGCCATCACGTTCTGCCCCTGCTGGTATCTGCTCATCATAACCAGCGGTGGTTATGTTTGTCTTAGCTTCTGTCTCAGACTGCAAGCCTCTTGAGGGTTCTTGTGTCTTTGTACCTGTCTTCAGTGCTCTAGGCTAAAATCCTTATGTGTAGCAGGGGCACAATATACTCGTATACTTGGATATACTCATATATATGTTGGTTGATTAATTTCAAATACTTGTGATGGAATTTTCTCTGCAGCGACTGTGAGCAGGAGTTCTGCATGCACAGCACTTTTGGAGGTAGATGGTTAATTATAACTGAGTCAGCCCCTATGGGACCACATTTGGACAAGCACATCCATTTACAGCAACTCTTTCTCTTCCCTTCAGTAGATTGACAAAAAAACAAGGCAACACGTTCAAAGATTTTCAATAGTAAATATTTTTGTCTAGATTTCTCCAATTAAGTATATCTGGAGGGTCACTGAGATTTGACAGCCAATGCCTTATACCCAATGAGGACATGGCAAAAATCAGTGATCTGGGCATTCACCTATTCTTTTCAAATATCACAATTCTCTTTGAATAAGAAATAGAAGAAGGGCTGATCTGTATGTATGCCATATTCTATCTGGGTTCTAAAATTTTGATAAATCAGGAATATCCAATTTTTCTACTGGGCCTACAGATACTGACATAGGCCTACAAGTCCATCCATTTTTCAACTTGGTTGGTTGACCTTCGTCAACGTGACCTAGGAAGAAAGGATGTCTAGCATATGTTAAATTCTAGACATGAGTTACACGTTGTGTTCATTTCCCACGAATGAGGCAGTGAACATAGAACCTTTTTTTTTTGCTTGCATTTCCTCATCTATAAAATGAATATAATAGAACTAATATCCAAATGTTATGAGGATTAAATCAGGTAATATGTGTAATATGTAACCTCAGATTGATGACTCATGCATGGGAAGCACTACGTGTGTTGAAAAAATACAAATAAAACAAAGTTCATTCTCACAACAATGCTTTGTGACAGGTGTTTCCAAAAGCCCTTCTAGCAAAAGTAGTTAAAAACCAGATGATTCATTTGTTTTCTATCCTTCGATTTACAAACAGAGGATATCATCAAGCAATCTTCTTGAACGCTTGGTGGCAATTATTTGTACAGCCTAGCAGTCTCAACTTTATTTGTTTTGAATAAATAAATATAATTATATCCATTCTCAGGCCCCTAGGAAACATTTTCCCAGCACTAGGAGTGAAAAGATACACCACCATCTCTTTTTTTTTTTTTTGTAACTAAGTCATTTTCACACTGGCAAAGGAGAAGCTTAGCAGAACTGGAAAATGTCTTAAAATATTAATTATGTATTACTGAGTTTCATAAATTTTTTAATTTTCTGAAAGGCGTTAATAACAAGAACCCATAATGACTCAAGGGAAACAATGACACATTTGCATTTTATTAGTTAAAATAAATGCAATAATACTTCAGTTATCTGCTTGTCACTGGATACAGGCCATTTAATGTGTGTACATTTTCCCAACAACTAAACCTTGGTCTTTTGATTGTAAAAACTTTGATCATTTTAACTTTTAAAAATATGATAAAAATATATAACCACTCACTTTCTATTATTCAGACCATATTAAAATACAAAAAAAAATGCTTAACATCATGTTAGGTTTTTTGTATGGGAAGCAAGAGTCAACATTTACTTTACTAAAGAGTATTACAGTGACACGTTCAGATATTTTGAGGCATGGAAGAACTTTTTCCCCTTTCGCTGAATGGCCTCACAATTACTGTGTTGGGATTTTATATTTTTTTATTAGCTCGCAGAGCACTGTGGGGCTGTTGGGTTTCGCTTGTGAGGTACCAGTTACTGAAAATGATTGGAACTAGTTTTTGGGGATTGAGAAAAAGACAAAGTAGATCCAGCAGGCATTATTTTTTTTTATACTTTTCTTTTCCTTTTAAATTTTTTATTGTTACGTTAATCACCATACATCATTAGTTTTTGATGTAGTGTTTCATGATTCATTACTTGCGTATAACACCCAGTGCTCCACGCAGAACGTGCCCTCTTTAATACCCTTCACCAGGCTAACCCATCCCCCCACCCCCCTCCCCTCTAGAACCCTCAGTTTGTTTTTCAGAGCCCATCGTCTCTCATGGTTCGTCTCCCCCTCCGACTTACTTCCCTTCACTCTTCCTGTCCTGCTATCTTCTTCTTCTTCTTCTTTTTTCTTAACATATATTGCATTATTTGTTTCAGAAGTACAGATCTGTGATTCAATAGTATTGCACAATTCCCAGCGCTCACCATAGCACATACCCTCCCCACTGTCTATCACCCAGCCACCCCATCCCTCCCACCCCCCACCACTCCAGCAACCCTCAGTTTGTTTCCTGAGATTAAGAATTCCTCATATCAGTGAAGTCATATGATACATGTCTTTCTCTGATTGACTTATTTCACTCAGCATAACACCCTCCAGTTCCATCCACGTCGTTGCAAATGGCAAGATCTCATACCTTTTTTTAAAAATAATTTTTATTGTTATGTTAATCACCATACATTACATCATTAGTTTTTGATGTAGTGTTCCATGATTCATTGTTTGTGCATAACACCCAGTGCTCCATGCAGAATGTGCCCTCTTTAATACCCATCACCAGGCTAACCCATTCCCCCGCCCCCCTCCCCTCTAGAACCCTCAGTTTGTTTTTCAGAGTCCGTCGTCTCTCATGGTTCGTCTCCCCCTCCGACTTACTCCCCTTCATTCTTCCCCTCCTGCTATCTTCTTTTTTTTTTCTTAACATATTTTGCATTATTTGTTTCAGAAGTACAGATCCGTGATTCATCAGTCTTGTACAATTCACATTTCTCACCATAGCACATACCCTCCCCAATGTCTATCACCCAGCCACCCCATCTCTCCCACCCTCCACCACTCCAGCAACCCTCAGTTTGTTTCCTGAGATTAAGAATTCCTCATATCAGTGAGGTCATATGATACTTGTCTTTCTCTGATTGACTTATTTCACTCAGCATAACACCCTCCAGTTCTATCCACGTTGTTGCAAATGGCAAGATCTCATTCCTTTTGATGGCTGCATAATATTCCATTGTGTATATATACCACACCTACTTTATCCATTCATCTGTCGATGGACATCTGGGCTCTTTCCACAGTTTGGCTATTGTGGACATTGCTGCTATAAACATTGGGGTGCACGTACCCCTTCAGATCCCTACATTTGTATCTTTGTGGTAAATACCCAGTAGTGCAATTGCTGGATCGAACGGTAGCTCTAATTTCAACTGTTTGAGGAACCTCCATACTGTTTTCCAGAGGGGTTGCACCAGCTTGCATTCCCACCAACAGTGTAGGAGGGTTCCCCTTTCTCCGCATCCCCGCCAACATCTGTCGTTTCCTGACTTGATAATTTTAGCCATTCTGATTGGTGTGAGGTGGTATCTCATTGAGGTTTTGATTTGGATTTCCCTGATGCCGAGCGATGTTCAGCACTTTTTCATGTGTCTGTTGGCCATTTGGATGTCTTCTTTGGAAAAATGTCTGTTCATATCTTCTGCCCATTTCTTGATTGGATTATTTGTTCTTTGGGTGTTGAGTTTGATAAGTTCTTTATAGATTTTGGATACTAGCCCTTTATCTGATATGTCATTTGCAAATATTTTCTCCCATTCTGTTGGTTGTCTTTTGGTTTTGTGGACTGTTTCTTTTGCTGTGCAAAAGCTTTTTATCTTGATGAAATCCCAATAGTTCATTTTTGCCCTGGCTTCCCTCGCCTTTGGCGATGTTTCTAGGAAGAAGTTGCTGTGGCTGAGGTGGAAGAGGTTGCTGCCTGTGTTCTCCTTTAGGATTTTGATGGACTCCTGTCTCACGTTTAGGTCTTTCAACCATTTGGAGTCTATTTTTGTGTGTGGTGTAAGGAAATGGTCCAGTTTCATTCTTCTGCATGGGGCTGTCCAGTTTTCCCAACACCATTTGTTGAAGAGACTGTCTTTTTTCCATTGGACATTCTTTCCTGCTTTGTCAAAGATGAGTTGACCATAGAGTTGAGGGTCCATTTCTGGGCTTCCTATTCTGTTCCATTGATCTATGTGTCTATTTTTGTGCCAGTACCATACTGTCTTGATGATTACAGCTTTGTAATAGAGCTGGAAGTCCGGAATTGTGATGCCGCCAGCTTTGCTTTTCTTTTTCAAGATTCCTCTGGCTATTCGGGGTCTCTTCTGGTTCCATACAAATTTTAGGATTATTTGTTCCATTTCTTTGAAAAAGGTGGTTGGTATTTTGATGGGGATTGCATTGAATGTGTAGATTGCTCTAGGTAGCACTGACATCTTCACAATGTTTGTTCTTCCAATCCATGAGCATGGAACGTTTTTCCATTTCTTTGTGTCTTCTTCAATTTCTTTCATGAGTATTTTATAGTTTTCTGAGTACAGATCCTTTGCCTCTTTGGTTAGATTTATTCCTAGGTATCTTATGGTTTTGGGTGCAATTGTAAATGGGATCGACTCCTTGATTTGTCTCTCTTCTGTCTTCTTGTTGGTGTATAGGAATGCCACTGATTTCTGTGCATTGATTTTATATCCTGCCACTTTACTGAATTCCTGTATGAGTTCTAGCAGTTTTGGGGTGGAGTCTTTTGGGTTTTCCACATACAGTATCCTATCATCTGCAAAGAGTGAGAGTTTGACTTCCTCTTTGCCGATTTGGATGCCTTTGATTTCTTTTTGTTGTCTGATTGCTGTGGCTAGGACTTCTAATACTATGTTGAATAGCAGTGGTGAGAGTGGACATCCCTGCTGCGTTCCTGACCTTAGGGGAAAAGCTCTCAGCTTTTCCCCATTGAGAATGATATTCGCTGTAGGTTTTTCATAGATGGCTTTTATGATATTGAGGTAGGTACCCTCTATCCCTATACTCTGAAGAGTTTTGATCAAGAAAGGATGCTGTACTTTGTCAAATGCTTTTTCTGCGTCTATTGAGAGGATCATATGATTCTTGTTCTTTCTTTTGTTAATGTATGGTATCACGTTGATTGATTTGTGGATGTTGAACCAGCCTTGCAGCCCAGGGATAAATCCCACTTGGTCATGGTGAATAATCCTTTTAATGTACTGTTGGATCCTATTGGCTAGTATTTTGGTGAGAATTTTTGCATCCATGTTCATCAAGGATATTGGTCTGTAATTCTCCTTTTTGATGGGGTCTTTGTCTGGTTTTGGGATCAAGGTAATGGTGGCCTCATAAAATGAGTTGGGAAGTTTTCCTTCCATTTCTATTTTTTGGAACAGTTTCAGGAGAATAGGTAATAGGTATTAATTCTTCTTTAAATGTCTGATAGAATTCCCCTGGGAAGCCATCTGGCCCTGGGCTTTTGTTTGTTGGGAGATTTTTGATGACTGCTTCAATTTCCTTAGTGGTTATAGGTCTGTTCAGGTTTTCTATTTCTTCCTGGTTCAATTTTGGTAGTTGATACATCTCTAGGAATGCACCCATTTCTTCCAGGTTATCTAATTTGCTGGCATAGAGTTGCTCATAATATGTTCTTAGAATTGTTTGTATTTCTTTGGTGTTGGTTGTGACCTCTCCTCTTTCATTCATGATTTTGTTGATTTGGGTCATTTCTCTTTTCTTTTTGATAAGTCTGGCCAGGGGTTTATCAATCTTGTTAATTGTTTCAAAGAACCAGCTCCTAGTTTTGTTGATCTGTTCTACTGTTCTTTTGGTTTCTATTTCATTGATTTCTGCTCTGATCTTTATTATTTCTCTTCTCCTGCTGGGTTTAGGCTTTATTTGTTGTTCTTTCTCCAGCTCCTTTAGGTGTAGGGTTAGGTTGTGTATTTGAGACCTTTCTTGTTTCTTGAGAAAGGCTTGTATTGCTATATACTTTCCTCTTAGGACTGCCTTTGCTGCATCCCAAAGATTTTGAACAGTTGTGTTTTCATTTTCATTGGTTTCCATGAATTTTTTTAATACTTCTTTAATTTCCTGGTTGACCCATTCATTCTTTAGTAGGATGCTCTTTAGCTTCCATGTATTTGAGTTCTTTCCGACTTTCCTCTTATGATTGAGTTCTAGTTTCAAAGCATTGTGGTCTGAAAATATGCAGGGAATAATCCCAAACTTTTGGTACCGGTTGAGACCTGATTTGTGACCTAGGATGTGATCAATTCTGGAGAATGTTCCATGGGCACTAGAGAAGAATGTGTATTCTGTTGCTTTGGGATGGGATGTTCTGAATATGTCTGTAAAGTCCATCTGGTCCAGTGTGTCATTTAAAGTCTTTATTTCCTTGTTGATCTTTTGCTTAGATGATCTGTCCATTTCAGTTAGGGGGGGTGTTAAAGTTCCCCACTATTATTGTATTGTTGTCGATGTGTTTCTTTGCTTTTGTTATTAATTGCCTTATATAATTGGCTGCTCCCACGTTAGGGGCATAGATATTTACAATTGTTAGATTTTCTTGTTGGATAGACCCTTTAAGTAGGATATGGTGTCCTTCTTCATCTATTACAGTCTTTGTTTTAAAATCTAATTTGTCTGATATAAGGATTGCCACCCCAGCTTTCTTTTGATGTCCATTAGCATGGTAAATGGTTTTCCACCCCCTCACTTTCAATGTGTGGGTGCCTTTGGGTCTAAAATGAGTCTCTTGCAGACAGCATATTGATGGGTCTTGTTTTTTAATCCAATCTGATAGCCTGTGTCTTTTGATTGGGGCATTTAGCCCATTTACATTCAGGGTAACTATTGAAAGGTATGAATTTAGTGTCATTGTATTGCCTATAAGGTGACTGTTACTGTATATTGTCTGTGTTCCTTTCTGATCTATGCTGCTTTTAGGCTCTCTTTTTGCTTAGAGGACCTCTTTCAATATTTCTTGTAGGGCTGGTTTTGTGTTTGCAAATTCCTTTAGTTTTTGTTTGTTCTGGAAGCTTTTTATCTCTCCTTCTATTTTCAAAGAGAGCCTAGCTGGATATAGTATTCTTGGCTGCATATTTTTCTCGTTTAGTGCTCTGAAGATATCATACCAGTCCTTTCTGGCCTGCCAGGTCTCTGTGGATAGGTCTGTTGCCAGTCTAATGTTTCTACCATTGTAGGTTACAGATCTCTTCTCCCGAGCTGCTTTCAGGATTTTCTCTTTGTCTCTGAGACTCGTAAGTTTTACTATTAGATGTTGGGGTGTTGACCTATTTTTATTGATTTTGAGAGGGGTTCTCTGTGCCTCCTGGATTTTGATGCCTGTTTCCTTCCCCACATTAGGGAAGTTCTCTGCTATTATTTGCTCCAATATACCTTCTGCCCCCCTCTCTCTTTCTTCTTCTTCTGGGATCCCAATTATTCTAATGTTGTTTCATCTTATCGTATCGCTTATCTCTCGAATTCTGCCCTCGTGATCCTGTCGTTGTTTATCTCTCTTTTTCTCAGCCTCTTTATTTTCCATCATTTGGTCTTCTGTATCGCTGATTCTTTCTTCTGCCTTATTTATCCTAGCAGTTAGTGCCCCCATTTTTTATTGCACCTCATTAATAGCCATTTTGATTTCAACTTGGTTAGATTTTAGTTCTTTTATTTCTCCAGAAAGCATTTCTCTAATAACTTCCACACTTTTTCAAGCCCAGCTAGTATCTTTAAAGTCATGATTCTGAACTCTAGGTCCGACATCGTACTAATGTCAGTATTGAGTAGGTCCCTGGCAGACGGTACTACCTCTTGTTCTTTTTGCTGAGGTGATTTTTTTCGTCTTGTCATTTTGTCCAGAGGAGAACAGATGAATGAGAGAACAAAATGCTAACAGGTTAACAATGTCTTCAGCAAATATACTCTATACAAATCAGAAAAGACCTGAAACCAGGGGACAAGAAAGGGAAAGAAAGAAGAGGAAAAAAAAAAAAGGAAAAAGAAAAAGATAAAAACAAACAAAAACAGAACAAAACAAAAAAAACCAGAACATGATCAAATATGATCAGGCTAGTGCATAGATCAGTGCCACACACTAACTTTTGGGCATATTTTGTTCTGTTAGAAGAAAGTGCCTGCTAAAATTTTAAAGGAAGAAAGACTTGTATATGTACAAAATAAGGGTTGATACAATGAAGGGATGGCAGATGACTGTAAAGATGAAAATTATAAAAGATTTTATAAAAGGAATTGATAAGATAAGAAGTTGTTTTTTAAAAAGAAAGAAGAAGATTTAAAAAGAAAAAGAAAAAAGAAAAAAAAGAAAAGAAAAGGGAGAGAATCTGATCAGGCAGGAGAATAGAACAAAGCCATAC
>NW_027397082.1:3363388-3365762 GCF_003265705.2 Callorhinus ursinus
GGCATAGAGTTGCTCATAATATGTTCTTAGAATTGTTTGTATTTCTTTGGTGTTGGTTGTGACCTCTCCTCTTTCATTCATGATTTTGTTGATTTGGGTCATTTCTCTTTTCTTTTTGATAAGTCTGGCCAGGGGTTTATCAATCTTGTTAATTGTTTCAAAGAACCAGCTCCTAGTTTTGTTGATCTGTTCTACTGTTCTTTTGGTTTCTATTTCATTGATTTCTGCTCTGATCTTTATTATTTCTCTTCTCCTGCTGGGTTTAGGCTTTATTTGTTGTTCTTTCTCCAGCTCCTTTAGGTGTAGGGTTAGGTTGTGTATTTGAGACCTTTCTTGTTTCTTGAGAAAGGCTTGTATTGCTATATACTTTCCTCTTAGGACTGCCTTTGCTGCATCCCAAAGATTTTGAACAGTTGTGTTTTCATTTTCATTGGTTTCCATGAATTTTTTTAATACTTCTTTAATTTCCTGGTTGACCCATTCATTCTTTAGTAGGATGCTCTTTAGCTTCCATGTATTTGAGTTCTTTCCGACTTTCCTCTTATGATTGAGTTCTAGTTTCAAAGCATTGTGGTCTGAAAATATGCAGGGAATAATCCCAAACTTTTGGTACCGGTTGAGACCTGATTTGTGACCTAGGATGTGATCAATTCTGGAGAATGTTCCATGGGCACTAGAGAAGAATGTGTATTCTGTTGCTTTGGGATGGGATGTTCTGAATATGTCTGTAAAGTCCATCTGGTCCAGTGTGTCATTTAAAGTCTTTATTTCCTTGTTGATCTTTTGCTTAGATGATCTGTCCATTTCAGTTAGGGGGGGTGTTAAAGTTCCCCACTATTATTGTATTGTTGTCGATGTGTTTCTTTGCTTTTGTTATTAATTGCCTTATATAATTGGCTGCTCCCACGTTAGGGGCATAGATATTTACAATTGTTAGATTTTCTTGTTGGATAGACCCTTTAAGTAGGATATGGTGTCCTTCTTCATCTATTACAGTCTTTGTTTTAAAATCTAATTTGTCTGATATAAGGATTGCCACCCCAGCTTTCTTTTGATGTCCATTAGCATGGTAAATGGTTTTCCACCCCCTCACTTTCAATGTGTGGGTGTCTTTGGGTCTAAAATGAGTCTCTTGCAGACAGCATATTGATGGGTCTTGTTTTTTAATCCAATCTGATAGCCTGTGTCTTTTGATTGGGGCATTTAGCCCATTTACATTCAGGGTAACTATTGAAAGGTATGAATTTAGTGTCATTGTATTGCCTATAAGGTGACTGTTACTGTATATTGTCTGTGTTCCTTTCTGATCTATGCTGCTTTTAGGCTCTCTTTTTGCTTAGAGGACCTCTTTCAATATTTCTTGTAGGGCTGGTTTTGTGTTTGCAAATTCCTTTAGTTTTTGTTTGTTCTGGAAGCTTTTTATCTCTCCTTCTATTTTCAAAGAGAGCCTAGCTGGATATAGTATTCTTGGCTGCATATTTTTCTCGTTTAGTGCTCTGAAGATATCATACCAGTCCTTTCTGGCCTGCCAGGTCTCTGTGGATAGGTCTGTTGCCAGTCTAATGTTTCTACCATTGTAGGTTACAGATCTCTTCTCCCGAGCTGCTTTCAGGATTTTCTCTTTGTCTCTGAGACTCGTAAGTTTTACTATTAGATGTTGGGGTGTTGACCTATTTTTATTGATTTTGAGAGGGGTTCTCTGTGCCTCCTGGATTTTGATGCCTGTTTCCTTCCCCACATTAGGGAAGTTCTCTGCTATTATTTGCTCCAATATACCTTCTGCCCCCCTCTCTCTTTCTTCTTCTTCTGGGATCCCAATTATTCTAATGTTGTTTCATCTTATCGTATCGCTTATCTCTCGAATTCTGCCCTCGTGATCCTGTCGTTGTTTATCTCTCTTTTTCTCAGCCTCTTTATTTTCCATCATTTGGTCTTCTGTATCGCTGATTCTTTCTTCTGCCTTATTTATCCTAGCAGTTAGTGCCCCCATTTTTTATTGCACCTCATTAATAGCCATTTTGATTTCAACTTGGTTAGATTTTAGTTCTTTTATTTCTCCAGAAAGCATTTCTCTAATAACTTCCACACTTTTTCAAGCCCAGCTAGTATCTTTAAAGTCATGATTCTGAACTCTAGGTCCGACATCGTACTAATGTCAGTATTGAGTAGGTCCCTGGCAGACGGTACTACCTCTTGTTCTTTTTGCTGAGGTGATTTTTTTCGTCTTGTCATTTTGTCCAGAGGAGAACAGATGAATGAGAGAACAAAATGCTAACAGGTTAACAATGTCTTCAGCAAATATACTCTATACAAATCAGAAAAGACCTGAAACCAGGGGACAAGAAAGGGAAAGAAAGAAGAGGAAAAAAAAAAA
>NW_027397082.1:3365862-3481705 GCF_003265705.2 Callorhinus ursinus
GAAACCAGGGGACAAGAAAGGGAAAGAAAGAAGAGGAAAAAAAAAAGGAAAAAGAAAAAGATAAAAACAAACAAAAACAGAACAAAACAAAAAAAACCAGAACATGATCAAATATGATCAGGCTAGTGCATAGATCAGTGCCACACACTAACTTTTGGGCATATTTTGTTCTGTTAGAAGAAAGTGCCTGCTAAAATTTTAAAGGAAGAAAGACTTGTATATGTACAAAATAAGGGTTGATACAATGAAGGGATGGCAGATGACTGTAAAGATGAAAATTATAAAAGATTTTATAAAAGGAATTGATAAGATAAGAAGTTGTTTTTTAAAAAGAAAGAAGAAGATTTAAAAAGAAAAAGAAAAAAGAAAAAAAAGAAAAGAAAAGGGAGAGAATCTGATCAGGCAGGAGAATAGAACAAAGCCATACACTAGTGATTTAGGGTATATTTTGATCTGTTAGACGAAATTGTATCTCAAAATTTTAAAGAGAGAACAACTTATATATATATATGCCAAAAATAAGGGTAACTACTATGACGAGATAAAAATATGACTCTAAAAATGAAAAATAAAAAATGTTTTTTTTTAAAAAAGGGATTGATAAGATGTTTGAAAAAGGGAAAAAGAAAAATTCAAAAAAAAACCAGTTAAAAAAATTAACTTTGAAAAACTAATGAATTATGGTAAAAAAGCCATGAATTCTATGTGCAGTATTTCCCTTAGCGCTGGAGTTCTCCCGTTCTCCTTGATCGGTAAACTTGGTCTTGGCTTGCTGGCTGTTCGTGCTGATCTTCTGGGGGAGGGGCCTGTTGCCGGGGTTCCCAATGTCTTTGCCGGAGGCGGAATTGCCCCCCCCTTGTCAGTCCGGCCTAAGCAAGCTGCTCGGGTTTGCTCTCAGGAGCTTTTGTTCCCTGCAAGCTCTCGGTACAGCTTTGGAGGACCAGGGTGAAAATGGTGGCCTCCCAATCTCCACCCGGAGGAGCTGAGAACTCTGGGCCCCGCTCCTCAGTGCGCCCCCAGAGAAAAGTAGTCACTCCTGTCTCCCTGGTCTCTGGCCGCACTCCGTGCTCACCCGGCCTGTGATCGAGCGTTTCTATGTCTGGCACCCGACCCTGTGTGGAGTCTCCAAACCCAGCAGATCCCTGCGGTGCGCTTCCACGCCGCTCCTCCCGGGGGAGGAAGGGGGGTCTCCCCGGCTCTGCCACTTGTTGGGTCCCTGCTGGAGGAGCAGTGGCCCGACTGTCACCGATCACAGTTTATGGCAACCCCGAGCTGCGAGCCCGCGCCTCGGCTCCGTCTCTGCAGCCGGCTTCCCCGCTCTGATCCCTGGGAGCTCTGCTGCACTCAGGCACCCCCGGTCTTTCTGTGACCCCGAGGGTCCTAAGACCACACTGTCCCGCGAGGGTTCCACCCCCAGCTTAGCCACTGGAGCGACGTCCCTCAGTGGAGCCGACTTCTAAAAGTTCTGATTTTGTGCTCCGCGGCTCTATCACTCGCCAGAAGCGGCCGACGGAGGCCCCCTCCCCCGCCGTCTATCCTCCCGAATATTGCCTCGGATTCACTTCTCCGCACGTCCTACCTTCCAGAAAGTGGTCGCTTTTCTGTTCAGAGTGTTGTTACTATTCTTATCTTCGATCTCCTGTTGAGTTCGTAGGTGTTCAGAATGGTTTGATCCCTATTCAGCTGAATTCATGAGACCAGCCGAAATCTAGGTCTCCTACTCCTCTGCCATCTTGCTCCGCCCCCGATCTCATTCCTTTTGATGGCTGCATAATATTCCATTGTGTATATATACCACATCTTCTTTATCCATTCATCTGTCGATGGACATCTTGGCTCTTTCCACAGTTTGGCTCTTGTGGACATTGCTGCTATGAACATTGGGGTGCACGTACCCCTTCGGATCCCTACATTTGTATCTTTGGGGTAAATACCCAGTAGTGCAGTTGTCCAACAGGCATTATAAAGTTTTATACCTATAACCATCTACTCAAGACTAAGAGCAGGTGTTGTTAGTGATTAAAAGGAAGGGAGAGGGGGTCGGTAGGAGGAAGAGAGCCAGAGGGCATCCGGGAAGTTTTCTTTCTTACCTGGGACTGGTGTAAGATGGAGGCTGAGCCTGCCCAGAGTGGGGAGGGCTGATGGATGCAATGAAGTGTCCTGGAAACACTGGAGCCAGAGGGCATAGACTCGGTTCCAGAGAACACATTCTGGGTGCTGGTGGGTGCACACACGGAGGGCCTTCTCCGGAGACACCATCCAGGTTAGGAAAATGACCCAGGCTTCTCCCTCCCTCTGGAGGAGGATCCAAACTATTGAAAACATTTTTGATGTTTTCACAAAAATAATAAACTTGCTCGAGAATTTCAAATTTTCCCAATCAGTCTAACATGGCTGCTCACTAAAGTTATTTATTGATCAGGCTGAATTTTAGAAGTTGAAGGCAGTGATACCTTTGAGCTAGAGAAGAAACAAAAACAACAGAGAAATGGCGAAGGGCTCTCAGTAATTTTACGAAAAATTCTGGGCAACTAATCTTGTTGTGTTCCACCCGCGACGTTTAGTTAGCAAGGCCAACTTGGTAAGGCTTGATCGTTGCTCTGGGATGCTTGGCCATGTATTTCTTCTTGTCTCTCATACTTGTCCTTGGCTTTTCCCAGGCCTCAGAATGAATCCTCCTATGCCAGGAGCCCACAGACATTACTGGTGTCCTACAAATTGTCTCGCATTGCAAGTAATGATTTCAGGCATGTTTTTGGGAGACATACAAATATAAGGGGGGTTGATTTTGACATTCATTTTTATTGTATTGGTATTGTGATTATTATTATGGTTTTTCCTTTGAATATGGTCTAATAACTTCCCAAAGCACCCCCACAGTGTTAATTTCCTAGCATGGGGCAACCACTTGGGGGTAGACTCAGCCACCAGTCTTCTCCTCAACCCGAAGAGAAGGAGGCAGGGTAGTTTCATTAAGAGGAGATTTTGCTAAATATATTCCAGGCATCTGCTTCTGTGACCATATCAGAGCTTCACAACAAAGAAACTTTGCCAGATATTGATATCCAATTAACTGTTATAATAATGCTAATAGCTAACATGTGCTGAGCATTTCTGTGGTAGCAGGCATTGCTCTGAGCATCAGATGTTCATTAATTTATTGAGTTCTCCAACGACTCTGAGGTGCTAGTGTGACCTGGTCCCAGAAGAGGAACAGAGGCTCAGAGCAAGCAAGCAGCTTGCTTGGGGTCACAGAGCAAGCATGGGCAGAGCCCTGGGCCTGCCCTCTCACTGCGAGGTTATACGGCCTCTTCACCATTGTGTTAGGAGGCGACTTGTGTCTCAAAATTCAGCTAGTCCAAGACAGAGGCAAGAACCCAACTGGATGCTCAAATTGCCTCAGGTGAGAGGAGAGGTGGTCCATAGAGTATATTAAACTTCATGCACTTTATTCCATGTCCACAGGATCTTCCTCAAGTGGAAGCTTGTACTTTGCTGGAGTAGACGAAGCAAGACAAGGTGGATTGCAGGATTGCCCTGCAAAGGCAGGGATTTTGTATGGAAATGACATGTACGTGAAAGAAGCCACTCTTAAAGACCACATATTGCATGATTCCATTTATAGGAAATGTCCAGAATAGGCAATCCACGGAGACAGGAAGGACATTAGCGGTTGCCAGGGCCTTGGGGGAGGGGCAGATGGGGAAGCGGGAATGACTGCTGGAGGCTAGCAGTTTCTTTTGGGGGTGATGAAAATACTCTAGCATTGACTGTGGTGATGGTTGCTCAACTCTGTAAATATACTAAAAGCCATTGAAGTGTACACTTTAAATGGGTGAATTGTATGGTATGTGAGTTATATCTTAATAAAGTAGTTATTAATAATAAAAAACTCACGGAGTGTTGAGTCTGACCCCAACTGTCTCCAGGCAGAGGTGGCTTAAGAAGACAGGGGCACATGCGGATTTCATAAAATTTGCTTATTAGGGGGCAGAAATGGCCGAATAATTAAACGTATATAAATAATTTATGTTGATCATAAAAAATTTAAAACACCCACAATCTTGACACTTAGACATAATCATTGTTAACATTTTTGGGTTTATCCTTGAGAACTTTTTCTATGCCTTTATAAGGTACATGGAGACACCAGATCATGCTACCCCTATTGTAATTTGCTCTTCTCATTAAACAACACTCTGTCACAGAGGTTCTCCAAATGCGATGCCTGCCATTGGCATCAGTTATCATCTGGGGACCCTGAAATGTGAAATCTAGAGGCCCAGCCCAGGCTTCCCAAATGAGAAGCTCTGGGAGTGGGGCCATGAGTCTTGCTTTAGTGAGCCTTCCAGGCGATTCTGATACACGGTCAAGTGTGAAAACCCCTGCCCTGCCTCAACTGTGTGTGCATGTAAATACATGTGGATTTCTGTCATAATTTTTAACGATTGATATTCCAATTTTTGGCTACTGTAAGTAATGCTGCAAAGATCATCCTTGTGCTATCCTTGCACGCTTTTTTTTCCACACAAAGCATAGGTCATTTATTATTATTATTATTATAATTTTTTGGCCCCCGACTAGTACATAGATGGCTTCTCTTCGCCCTTTGGGTTGATAGTTTTCTGTGGGTTGCTGCTGATGATACGATAAAGCTCAGCATAGGAGGCCCTCAGGTCCAGCACCATGGCCCTGAGCTCGCCATAGGCTGCCTCATCTCGCTCATGCACCAGGGCCCGGTAATCCATTACATGAGTCTTCTTAGAGGCCTTGGCCACAGCATCCCCACGTTCAGAGAAGTACTTGGAAATGGTTGTCTGGAAGCGTCTACTTTTGTCTTGATTGCATTTACCCTCTCCAGCACCTTCTCCTGGATTGCCACCCCAAAGTCATTTCCAACCTCAATCTTGGGGATCAGATGCTGGATCCGTGTGATCACCAGAATGCATTTTTCTTTGAGAGTCGAGACTTCTGGCTTAACCAGGGCAAGTAGGGTGAGAAACCTTCTCATTTCCAGGGAGAAAGCCACACTTGGGAACTTCTTTCTTTTCCTGCTTATCTGTTTCCATCTCATCATCCTTGGGTTGGAGGGTCTGGGATGGGGATGTCCAGTGGGGTCTGGAGAGAGGTCAGGTCAGCAACATTGAGTGAGTCCTCTTGCAAGAGTTGATTCGGGTATATGATTTTCTGTGGCAAGAAACTGTAGAGGAATTCCTCTGCCTCCTGGAAAAGACTTTACCTGAAGACATCCACCTGCTTGTGGGCTTCCCTGCTCAGGTGCACCCCACAAGGCTTGACCATGCTGCTCCAGTTGCAAGATCTCTGGTCTCTCCTTGCACACTTTAATTAATTTCCTCTGACACATTCCCAGAAGTGTATGCACTGGGTCAAAGTCTAAGGCTTTAGATATTTATTTTCAAATTGCTCTCAAAAAAAACCTTCTTAATTTACATCCCTACTTCCAAATAAGAGAATGCGGATATTTTTGACAATTCTGGCCATTCTTTTTTTTAAATCCATCATAATACAAGAAGTAAAAAGATAGGCCATTGGGTTTTAGCTTATATTTCTTTGATTACTGGTAATATTGAACCTTTGTATGTGATTATTGACTATATTTCTTCATTTGTGACTATCTTAAGCCTATTGCCCAAATTTCTATGGAATTTTTCATATATATATATATGTATACATATGTATACATATATATGTATATATTTCTGGTAGAATTTAATACATTGTCAAGTAGTAAGAATACTAACCCCTGAATATCACGTATGTTGAAAATACATTTTCTGGTTTACTTGCCTTTTAACTTTCCTAGGTTTTTTTTTTTCTGTTTAGAATGAGCTTAAAATTTTAATATCATAAAATTTTATTTTGGTGACATTCTTTGGAAGGATTTCCCATCTGGTTTTATATAAATATTTACATATCTTTTCTTAGTACTTTTACATTAAATTGTTTAATCCATATGGAATTTATGTTGCTGTAAATTGTCTTTTGTTTCCAAATGGTTGTCCCTAGATTCTTTATTGACTAGTCCTAATTTTCCTGCTTGATCTGAAATTCTAACCTTATCATATATACATTTTTTTAATGGCTTGGGTCTGCTTTTGAATTTCTTGGTCTATTTAATTAATCTGTTTCTCTTGGAGTCAGTTTTGATTATCAGAATTCTAATACATTTTAATAATTGGAAGGACAAATACTCTCTCTTCATTTTTTTTTCCTTCCCCCAGACTTTTTTCCTGGTTATTCTCACATATCACATCGTCTTCAAATACACTTTAGTCAAGTTTGGAAAGGAGTATTAGAATTTTGATTTAAATTGCATTAAATTCACAGCATGATTTGTCACTGTCAATATCTTTAAAGAGAACGTCTTTCTATTGTGGAACATGTTATGTTTTCCACAATTTTTCAGATATCTTTTTGTCTTTTGTTTAAAGATTTATTTATTTATTTATTTAAGCTCTAAACCCCAAGTGGGCCTTACACTCACAATCTCGAGATTGAGTCCCACGCTTCACTGACTGACCCAGCCAGGCGCCCCAGATACCATTTTGTCTTCCTGAGTAGAGTATATAGTTCTTTTCATATAGATTATAGTCATTTCATGAGAAGTTCATTTCTAGGCATTATATATTTATGACTGCTATGAAGCACATATTTTCTAAGTGGTTATGGACACATTATTGATTTCTGTAAACTAATTTTATAACCATCCACCTCATTGAAGCCTCTTATCAGTTCTAAGATTTTCTCATGGGTTTTCCAAGTAGGACAGTGATGATGATTTTTTTCTCTGCAGTCTCCAGCCTTTATTCCTGCTGTTTCATACTCTCTTCTATCGTATTAGCTGGTGCTTCCAGAACAATGTTAAACAGTCATTACAAGTAGGCATCTTTGATCTCTTCCTGCCTTTTCATGGCAATGTCTTCCATTTTACAGTTAATCATGATGATGGCTGTTAGTTTAAAAAAGCATATTTTATTTTATACATCTGCATATATATACATACACATACACATATATACACATCTATCCATCCATCCATCACGTCTGTTAGTGGCCTACATTCTTGGTTTACTAAGACTTTTTTTATTTCATTATTTTTTAAAGATTTTATTTTTTAATTTGTCAGAGAGAGAGAGGGAAAGAGCATAAGCAGGGAGAGTGGCAGGCAGAGGGAGAAGCAGACTCCCCACTGAGCAGGGACCCTGATGGGGGCTCCATCCCAGGACCCTGGGATCATGACTTGAGCCGAAGGCAGACGCTTAACCGACTGAGCCACCCAGGCGCACCTAAGGTTTTTTTTTAAACATAGACATTACATTTTATCAAACGTCCCTTCATGATCTCTCAAGATGATAATGTATTTTTCTTTCATGGCCTTATTTCACAATTATTGTCAAATTAACATTAATTGAGCATCTACTATGTTACCATTTTACTAAAAACAAAAACAAAAACAAAAACAGAAAAACATAGACACAGAGACACATCAGAAGAGCTAAGTTGTTTGGTTCCCCAGATCTGAGCAGATAGGAGCTGCCAAAGAGAAAGAAGGGATGGCTGGAGAGACTCGGCTGTGGTCATGTAGCCATGGTCAGGAAATGCCAAAGGATCCACACAGACCCTGTATCTCTGCTGTTCACATCCTCGGTCCTCACTAAGATCTCTTGAAGGATCTCTTAAAACAAAACAAAGCTTGAGCCTACTAAGACTGTGTGTGTGTGTGTTTGTGTGTTGGGGGGCAGGGGGTGTAAATCAGGCATCTGGGCGGATAACCACAGTGGCTAAAATGATGGTGCCATTGAACGGACGACGTCCTCAGCGTCCCTGCAGGGTGTGCTGTTAGCTAGTTATTGTACCAAATTGGGGCGGCTCAAGGTTGCTCAGGGATGTTACTATTATTATCATTGCTATAATTATGAGGTTGATCCATAGAAAACTGCCATTTTTATCGGCAAAGCATGGTCAACTATATGATCTGACCTAATGTAATTAATAATGACCATTTATTATCTATTCTATATCAGCAATTGTATCTGTAGTTTCTACAGGCCATTTTGTTTTGTTTCTATAACAGCTCTGTGAGGTAGGGGCTATCATCCCAATCTACAGATGAGAAAACAAGCTCAGAGAAGTTAAGAAAGTCCTTTAAAGTCACACAGCAAGTAAGTGGTAGAGCCAGGAGGCAGATTCAGGTCAGTCTGACCCCAAATCTTTCTCTTTTTCTTTGACAACAGGACGGTCTTAGGTCTGCTTCATTTACTGGTTCTCCCTGGCGGCTCACTGGCCGAGAGGGGGAGTAAAGTCCGCTCATTCCAGTCCCTGACGGGAAAGGGGTGCGTGCACTGTGGAAATTTGATAGCTTCCACTCTGTGGAGCAGGGGCTTTCCAAATGTGGTCTGCCGACCCACAGCATCACCTGGGAACTTGTTAGAAACGCCAATTCTCACCCACCCCCCAAACCTCCTGAATTAGAAACTCCAGTGGGTGGGGCCAGCGGTCTTAAGAAGCCCTCTGGGTGATTGTGTTGCAAGCTAACATTTGAGAACCACTACCCTGGGTAACCGTAATGACTGCTAACGGGTACTGAGAACTCGCTCTGCACCAGATCCGAACCCGTCTGGGAGTCCCTACAAGGTAGGGGGTTATGATCAGCATAATTCCTACTTCTGCAGAGGAAGCATTGGCGTGGGGCAGAGGGTGAATGGATTGCCTGAGGCTCTGCAGGGAGCAGACGGTTGAGTCTGGGTTCGAACCCAGCCCTTCAGAAAGAGCTGATGGCCTTTACCACTGTGTTCAGCCACCTCTGCTCATCACGTGAAGCCTGTGGTGCCTCATTCTCTGCGGAGTGTCTTCAGCAAAGGGTGGATGGAGAAGAGATGGTGCTGATGATGTAGGACCAGGGCTTTGGAGGAGCTCGTCTACCATGGGCATCCTTCGGATGGGGAAGAAAGGGAGCCATGGTTGTGGCATACAAGTTTCCATTGAGGAGGCTGGGGCATTACAGATAAGGTGCCCTTGTTTTCCTTCCCACAGGCCAGATGCCTTTATTCAGTCCCTTTGCAGCAACTGCACTTCGTCTGCAGAACGCCCAGTGCGAGTCGGGGGCTTTGTATGTTGAGGGTCTTACTGGGGATTATCGTGAGGCAAGAATAATGGTGATATTGTTTGCAGAGCCAAGGAGGAAAATCAGACCCGGGTGGAGGATTTATTTTTCCTCCATAAAGCTGATGGGGGGCTCTTCAAAAGTTCACTGACTGTGGCGCTAAGTCTCTCCATTTGGAAACACTCCTGGATGCAATGGGCAGATTCCCAGCTAATACTGTGCACACCCCTCTATCACCCAGCATCCAATTCCCAGCGAATTTTGCAATATAGTGACAGTAATGGAAAGCAAAATGATCTCTAAATAATGGTTTAAGATGGCTACTTGATAAAGGGCACTGCAATAATTATGATCAATGGAGCATGGATTCAATATATATTGCCCATTTAGATGCACCAGATTAGCTTAACAGCTTTCTTTAATGTTCTGAGTATTTTGTGTGTGCGCTCGTCTGTGTGTGTGAGTGTGAGGTGTGTGTGTGTGAGAGAGGGAAGAAGGAGAGAGAGGAGAGAGAAGGGAGGGAGGGAGGGTGAGGCAGCCCGCAAGCTGCTATGAGCATTACTTGGCTTCCTATTGATCAATGTGGTTGCGGTGACACAGCGCTGAGCAAAGGAAATTGAGATTCAGAAGTTGTGTGATCCATTACCAAGAGCAAGCACTCAGGTGTCATGTGTTTCAGACAGGGCCTTTGTAGAGGGCGGTGGAAGCAGGGAACGGGGTGGAGGAGAGACACCTGATATGAGTTTAGTCATTTTGCAGAGGGCACTTTCTGGATGACGATTTGGTGTAATCACGGAAATTAGGCATGCAGGCAGCCAGCCAAGAGAATCCCTCAACATCCCAGAGCACCAGCGCCATCAGCTAAGTGAGCTGGACAGGACTTGTTTTAGAAAGCTGGGCTAGCCGTGGAAATGTGTTTTACCAGGAGGAGGGAAATGATTTACTTGACATTGGTCCTAATCCGCCCTCCTGCACCGCCTCCCCAACCCCCCGCAGGAAGGAAATTTTCCGTGACAGCTTGTCTAGAAATCTGGGTCTGTTCCCTACCTTTTATGTTTTTGGGTTGATCCCAGGTAACACACAGGGTCTGTGATCAGCGTGTAATGATGAGGGCAGTGTACCATATGGGCTGAAATTCCTTGAGATAATGAGGATGAAATGATTGCAGTCTTAGTCCTGACTTGCTTTGATTTGTCAGTTAAAATAAAGGCCCTGTCTCCGCCCTCTCATGAAAGGACATCAGTAGGCAGTGTCCCTGTTCACAGGGGGAGAGGCCAGTCCCCTAACCCGATAATCTCCACTGATGTCCCTGCTGATTGGGAGTGGGTGCGGGGTTAATGGGCTCGGTGACTGTTTGGCTTGGAAAGGCAGCTGGAGTTTAGGTCATAATAAGGGTCGCTAACTAGTTCGCTGAGCATTTACTATGTCCTGGGTGCTTTGGTGCAGTGCTTCCCAAAACTGTGATGCAGACACGCATCCCCCAGGGAGCTTGTTAAAATGCAGATTCTGATTCAGTAGGTCTGGGGTGGGGCCCGAGGGTCCACATTTCTAGTAGGATCCTGGTGGTGCCAATGCTACTGGTCAGCAGACCACACTTGGAGTGGCAAGGGTCCAGTGCCCAGCCTCATTGGATTCTCACATGAACCCCACAAGCTGGGTGCTATTATGAATGCTGTTCTACAGAGGAAGCTGTAAATGGACACGTAAAGAGGTCAAGGGTCTTGCAGGATGTCTCACAGCTCTTAAATGACGGGTCTGAGGCTGGAACCCAGGCCTTCCGTCCTTCTCTTCCCTCCGGGGTGCAGCCAGGAGGCGGATGCACGGCAGAGTGGGAAGACAGGAACAGCCTATATTCCTGAGTGGCTATTTGGAGGAGAGGTAGCCCGCAGAGTCGCCCGGCTGGATGGGATGAGCAAGAAATATGCTTCGGTGTACAAAGCCACGAGAGCCTAGGACTCGTCCGGTGAGCAGCTAGTGTTTATTAGCCTGACAAGCACCATCAGACTCAACCACTCACTGCGCTCCTCATGATTCCTGCTTGCCGCTGGTCATCAGGCATCCAGATTTGTCCAGAGCATCAAATCGTGAACCAGCTGTCCAAGCCGGGCCAGGCAGAAAGTGGATGCGAGGGAGTCCCCCCTCACGGAGCGCTGGGAAGGGAAGCCGACGCCGGTGTTACTCTTGAGCCCTTGGAGTGGTAATGCTGAGCCTTAGGGCTTCACTCAGAGCTCATCAACACCTCAGACCAATTTTCGAATGCTCCAGGCTTGATTAAACCCAAGGCACAGTTTGCCAAGTCCTTCTCCCCCACTTTAATTTTTTAGATTGTGTAGAATTTGAGTAAAATTTAATCCAGATGTTTCTGATTCGTTTAAGTTTAAATCACCAGAAAATGCTCTTAGGCTGCTATTTGATGTTAAGAGGTTTTTCAAGCATTCCCCCCCCTTCTTAATTGGAGAGGTCACATTTGGGTAGGGGGAAAGCCGTCCCCTGCACCTAGAGGTTTCATCTGATTTGATTTGAAAACCCATTTTTGTGAAATCTGAGTCAGAACTCCATTTTCCTTTGACCTTCGTTTCAAATCCCTACCATGAGAATCTCCGAGAGAGAACTGGTGTCATTCGCACGTAGTTGATATCGGGGATTCCCGTTTGAAAAAAATCATACCCTGGGACCTGGCCTTCTCCAGCCCTGGGAACCGATGGGAGCAGGCAGTGGTCATGCCCTTCATCAACTACAGGAGCAGCGACTGGGCCGGGTGAGCACACCGATTTTGCTTAATTTTGCTACCTGGGCATATTGCTAAGCCAAAGTCCTTCAGTCTGGCACCAAGCGTCTGACAGCTGATTAAATGAGTTCTTAGGCAAGGTTATAATCTGTAGCCGAGGGCAGTGGTTCTCAAAGTGTGGTCCCTGACCCATAGCATCGGCATCCCCTGGGAACGTCACCTGGTAACTTATGAATTTGTGAGTCCCATCTAGGCCTACTGAATCAGAGATTCCAGAGGTGGGGTCCAGGGGCTGTGTTGGAATAAGCCTTCCAGGTGCTTCTGATGTTCCCTGAAATTTAAGAATCGCTGGTGCTCTGATGCATTCACAGGTGATTCAGATGCTCCCCTCTGGGTAATACTTGTCATCTTACTCATAGGATTTTGCAGGGATTAATGAAATAACATTGTTACACGATTGAAGACACTCAGAAGCAGGCTCTATGTACACGGGGCTCCACGAGTGACCTTTCCGATTGAGTTGGAAGGCCAAAGAAATCAAACAACCACTCGAGTTGACTTTTTTCCCCCCTCTGAATTAACTTTATTTTTTTTGTCCAGTGTCTGCATTGAATGGTTGCTCAGGGGGCCATAGAGATACAGGCCAAAGTCCTGTTTTAAACAGTAACACCCTTGATGTGAAAATTCTTTTGGGAGCCACCGTAGGTTTCTGGAGCTTGAACAATACAATCCCCTCAACATTCGAGCTTTTATGATGTGCACGTAGAGGGATCACTGGAGTTGGCGGGTGGATGTGACGGGGTCTCCTCTCTCCCTGAGTTTATTCATGCAGCCTGACATTCGTCAGGTGTTAACGGAGTTCTACATTCTGGTACTGTCCTAGCCGTTCTTGGGGGTTCCCACCAGACACTGAGCTCAGGTTCCCAGACTAGACGTTGACTAGGACAAGTAAACAAATGGTCAATGAAACCAAGTCCTAGACTGAGCATTTCCCTGCAGCAGTGGGCGTGGAGGACGGCCAGCATGGGCAGTGGGGTGGTTAGGCGGGGCTTCGCAGAGAAGAGGAAGCCTGGGTCTTAGAGGTAAGGATTTGCCAAGCAGGCGAGGGTGGCGCATGGAGAGGCATGAAGCCAGAATCTGCAGTGCTTCGGAATGTTCTGGGTTTGGGGAGCCTGAGGGTAAGATGGGGGTGGAGACTGTGGGGCCAGTTCATGGTAACCTGGAAGGTTGATAGCCCACTGCAGCTTTGGCAAGCATTATACCCATGGCCCAGATTTATTCTTCACAGGAAAACTAAGCCATAAATCATGGGCCTGCTAATATGAACCATATTAACAGTAAATCATTAGGACTTTCTCTCTCTTTTTTTTTTTGATATAGGAGAGAGGGGTTTGTTGAAGGTATAGGTGTATATTTCCAGATCTAAATCTGATCATAGGACTCCTCTGCTTAAAACCTTCAATGGCTCAGTATTTCTCCTCTGATAAAGTTCAAACTCCTGCTTATGGTTTTAAGCTGTGCACGGTCTGGGTTTGCCCACTTTCTTCCACCCTGTGGCCTTCATGGTCCGGGCTCCTACCAGACTCAGGGGTTCCCAGGGGCCTCAAATGGACATTTTCTCTCACCACAGCACTTTCAAGCAAGATCTTCTCTTCACATCTATCAGCTTCCCTCCTCTCTTCTGTCACTTGGTCCTTGTTCCAGAATGTCGGTGCTTCTGCATCACCTGTTGCAGAAAAGGGCCTCCCAGATGCTCTGTGTCTGAGTTAAGTGCCTTCCGTGTGGTCTAGTCGTGCCACAGACAACCCCTGTCACTTTGCCCGTTTATTGTACTTGCTTTGGTCTCCCTAGACAATGTGCTCCCTGAGGGCAGGGACCATTTCTGGTTCATGATGGGTAGGTTGGGGGCTCTCAATTTTTGGTTCCACAAATAAATGAGTACTTGGCTGAAAAGGTGGGAACCAGGGCCTCGCAGGTGAGCATAGCACGCTCTATGGACTACTTCTTGTATGTCAAGTCCCTGCTGCAGAGCATTAGTAGCTTCTGGGCATGCCATTTGTACCCATAATCATATCTTTTACTGAGGGTTTCAGCAGATCCCCTTAAATGACTCCATTTCTGTGCCTCTATTGACCTCTCTTCTTGCACCTGAAAACCTGTCATGACAATTTCACATTTCAAAGTGCTGAAAGAATGTGCCCAGGTTGAAACTTTCTGCTGTTTGCCAGGATGTCAAGTTTTATTCCCAGATGCATTCTTTTCCCCCAGCTGGCTTTTCTCTACCTGATAATGGAGGGTTATAATAGAAATGCCGCCAGATCCATCAGCTGCAATGTGGTGAACATCCCCATTATGATACAGCTGGTGATGGGTACCTGAAGCCCACAGAATGACTCCCAGCCGAACAGAAGAAGCAATTTTGAGGGGATGATAAAGCACGCGACACTGAAGGGCTGCATCGTTCCCTCGACAGAATAGTTAAAGAATTATGATAAGGAAGCAGGGCCACGATCATTATTTCTTTCCAAGTGGCTCTAAACAGTCCTAGTAATGTGGTATCTGAACTTTTAATGACACTGAAAAAGAGGGCTTTCTGTTGTCACAAATATTTGCAAAAGCACACTGAGACAAAATCCCGGAGAACTTGCTTCAAAATAACCTGCCAGCCAAACGTTTGCCAAATGTACTAATTAGTCACATTTACAACAACACTCTCTGGCTAAGAAATGGGATGAGGACTTTGGAGATGATAGAATGGGTGATATACAAATATTTTGGGTGAGACATAATCAGTTAATTGGTTTATTAAATTATAAAACCATTGTTTGCCCGCAAGAGCAATAAAACTAACTAAATGAATAGTCACCTCTTTGAAGACTTCTTCCATTAATTATGTTTATGCTTCACTTGGAGCTGCTGTGTTAGACAAAGGGCTCTTTATCTTTATATGCCATAGCTACAATGTATTGTGGCTCAAATGATGGCACCGACTTTATGTCTACATAATTACAGAAATCTTATCCCTTTTGTGTTTGCACATCATTTTCGGTTTTTTGGAATAGTTAAACTCCATTTTACTTTTTAATAACATTTTAGAAATCATTGTGATTCAGGTAAACAGAATTTGATTGCTTTGATGGATTGAAAATGGTTAGCTCAGCCTGAGTTTATTTGATTTGTTTCTTCAGGGATTACAAAGAAGGGGATTTTATCTCCAGACTGACAAAAGAGACAAACTCTGCATTTTTTGCCTATGTAGTGCAGCGCCGCTAAGCCACACAGCCCCTCCACAAGGGAAATGCATTAGGCAGGAGGCTGGATTTTTATTCATGACCAAAGTGTTCGTTCCATCATATGTTGGTGGGGGGGGGGTGGGGAGCGGAGGCATCCTTTACTCCTATTTTATTTAGCAGAATTTTTTATTAAGAGAAGACCTTGGTTATTGCATGGTGCCGAATACCACAGATTCCCAGGGAGATAATTTGGTGAAACAATGCCTGTCGTTCTTAGGAATGGTCACTTCAGGCAAATTCCCATCTGCTTACTGAATGCGTTTTGAAAGGCGGCGTGCTGATTACTTGCCAGGGTTCACCTCGTGACAAGTCCCTGTGGACTTCCCGAAAGCTCCAGTCCAAGACCCAGGCAGATTGCACGGTGTTTCTGATACTGCTCTTCATCTTATTCGGGTGTGACATGTGTATGGCAGGAAGACCTCAAGAAAATGTTGACGAACAATGCCGAGAAAAGCTACATGTTGCAAATCACCTTATTCAACTCGGCTTTCTTGCTCGGGAGAGGTGGGATCCCCTTAATTCCTGGTTCTTTAGGAAAGTGCCATCCTGTGTCTTGCCCAAACTTCTTCAAGTCCTGACTTCCTGGGGAGGGGGCTGCTGCCGAACCGTGCAGGTAGCCAACGCTGAGTTGCCGAGTTTCGGAGACGCTGTGTGGGCAGTTACAAAGAACTGGGGGTGGGGTGGGGTGGGGTGGGGTGGGGTGGGAAAGGAGTGGGATTTAGAAAGAAAAGTTCTATCCAGACTCCTACCCTGTCTCATCACCTCCGTGACCTCAGAATTCCAAACCTCACTCATCTTTGTTTTCTCCTGGGGTTCCTGGAAGGATTAAATTAGTCCACACAGGATGTCCGATGCCTGGTTCCTAGTGCTACCAAGTGTCTATCGAAAGAGTGGCCACAGCCCTGAGGTACTTGCCATTTGGTTGAGAAGGCCATCCATAGACGAGGGACAAATATTCGGAACACGTTGGCACAGTTTCATCCTCAAGGTCCCTAATGAGAGCTAGTGTTGTAATACAGCCCCTATAGGGTTACAGGAAATCCTGTTACCTCATGATGGGGACTTTTGATTGTGACTGAAACAGACCAGTTTCATACAGATTCCTTGCTAGGAACAATTGCAAACGTTCAGCAAATAACCACATGTAAATAGGCACCAGGTCAGATCTCATTACAACCAACCCAGTTTATAAAAAGCAAAGAACAACCATCTAACGTGTCCCTAATGGCACTAAAACGCTCCCTAGCCTTATTTGCTGGTTAATTGATTTAAGAAAGGAGCTGATGCAATGAAAGCAAGAGCTTGGGTAATGCTTTGAAATTTTATACAATGCCATTTGGTTTTAATATAAACCTAATACTGGAAACATGCAGAGTAAACTCATCATCAGAATTAGGAGAGGTTAATCAGAGAAGGCTCTCAGGTGGAGGCGGTTTTTATTTTTTTATTTTTTAAGAAGGGGAGGAAAATTGAGACTGGGAACGTTGTGTCTGCACAAAGGCGGGAAAAATGAAAGTCACGGGGCAAAGAGGGGCCCGCGATCTGTTGGCGGAAGGAGAAAGCCTGGCTGGGGTTAAAGGCCAAGGACTCCGAGATGTGGGGGTGAGGTCTTGCGCTGAGAAAGGAGAACGATGGTGGAGGAGGAGCAGGATTTACCAAGCATTCAGGAAACAGGCTCCCCCCCCCACACTGATTTCCCATAGCCTTAAAGCTTCAACTGTACCATAGGCCCCTGAGCCCCCAGATCAAATGATTTCTTTCAGCATCACTTGCAAGGAGTTGATATCGGTGCACAGAACCCAACCCTCTTTCTTGTAGTGTTACCCCACAATGCGTCTGCTCTGCCTTTGTACCGAGGAGCCTAACTTGGCACGCCAGCAATCTCCCTCTGCCGATCTCCACTTCTGCACCCGGAGTTCTTCAGGAATATCAACACATGCCAGGACCCCCGGTGTAGACAGGGTGCCTCAGAAGGGCAGGGATGGACCACATCGAGGGGCAGTGGAATTGATGAGCTGAGCTTTCCAATATCCATGGTCACCAAGGGTATCCCTGAACGTGTCTCCCAGGTGTTGACATGGCAGTCGTAAGTTCTAAGGAGTTGAACTAAAAGACAAGGTTTCTGCACCAGAAGTCCAAAGAGAGTCTGTAGACAAAGACCAGAACAGGTCAGAGCCCTGGGCAGGCAGATTTGTGAGGTCAAGGCCAGCAGGGCTCTGTACCGAAGATGACAGGTGTAATAGGCATGAAACCTGCCACCCAGACCCCCATCAAGGAAGGATTTGCTGCCCAGCTGTGGGGACTGGGGTCAGCAGAAAGCCTCCAAATGTGAGCTCCTTCGGGGCCTCTGAGCCATAGACCACCCCTGCCCAGGGTCACACCCTTCCTCAGGAAAGCCCACACCCGGGGACGGGGTCGTCCGGGCAGGAGTCTAAAGGCTGGGCCATTTCACCTCAACAAGGGACAGTTCTGCCAGGCAGTAACAGCTCCAGAGCTCCCAGGGTGGCAGTTCTGTGAGACCCGTGTGCCTTACCCCTCGGCCCGGTCCCAATTCCTCCCTTTCCTTTCACAGGGAGGGCTTGATCCCCAGCAAACATTTGGCAGCCCGAGCCCCATCACCCCTCACCTTCCAGAAAACTCCACTTCCACACTGGCAGGAAAGGAGATGAATGCCTAGAGGGAGAACAAGGAAGCTTTGTCGACAGCAGGTGCTTCCAGTTTGGTGGCAGCAGAATAGAGGAACCCACAGGCCTCTGCTGGTGGGAGAGCAGGCAGCCTTCGGGAGGGTTTGGGAGACAGGACAAGGTGAGGGTAGCCAGATGGGCTGATTAGCCGTCAAACTAGACCAGTAGTGCTCCTAATGTGCTCCCTGGGGCAGCATGTCATGTCAGGGTACGGACAATCTGGAGCCCACAGGTGAGAGGGCAGCTGCTTCGTCTCACCTGTCTGGAAAGAGGGACCAGCAAAGAGATCGAAGTGCCAGAGGTTAAGTCCCGGCAATAGCCCGAGTCCCCCCTCCCTGGTTAAGCCGAAGCATCTCATCCAGGCCCCGTAGCTATGTGTTTGCACGTAGCAGGTGATTAGTGAACTACGGAAGAACACATATGTGAACACATCAATGTTCAAGTGTGACTCCGGAGGGGCAGGGGAGGTTGGCACCGTCCAGGCTCTTGGGGATGGTGGGTACCCGTGGCTGGGGAAGAACCGGGTTGGTTTTGCTGCGCCTGATCCCGTCTACAGCTCTGAATACCTTTCAGAGGCTCGCAGGCCCCTGCGACAGAAAGCGATGGCTGACAGGCATGTTTCCAGCCGATTTACATATATGTAAAGTTATCTGACTTGGTACTGATTTCTTTGCTTGTCAAGCCTTCCCCTGTTACAGTTGGCATGCCATGTACAATTTTACATTCTTTTTGTCAATCTGCTCTTACAATCTACTCCAACTGTCCCACAGATGAATTTCAGAAACAATGACCAATAGTACAGGAAGTGCCTTTGTTTGTGGAGGGATAGGGACCTCAAGCATCTTTCCCCCCCAGGGATGACCTTGTATCTGAACCTTGCTGGAAGGGAAAAAAAAAATGCATCTGGGTTTTGAGGAATAAAAATGACTTCACCTTAAAGATAGAGTTCTGGAATGTGTATGTCTTCATACCCAAGGCAATCAGCTGATGATTAATTCCTAATGAAAGCTCAACTTAGAGCAATTTTACTAGATGTTTCCATTTCTAATTTGCCTTAACCATAAAGGGGAGAGTGAGCATTTTGGAGACCCAGAGAGAGCGAATTATGTGAAATATTGTTAGGTTCAGTTTATGTCCTAGATGAACTTTCTGGTAAAGATACATGAGAGAGTCCTTTAATTTGGATTTCTTATGTAAATATATATGTGATCTCTGGAGGGAAAATTCTTCCTAGAGTGTAAGGTATAGTCCATTATGCTATTTCTATGTTGCTTTCAAATTCGGAGAGGCTTTTGAGCTATGACCTCTGAGGATAGCCACAGACAAACAAAACCAAGACCAAAACATAAGGTTGTGTGTGTGTGTGTGTGTGTGTGTGTGTGTGTGTGTGTATCAATTTAGCAAATTGATTTTAAAAGAACCTCAGCTCACAGAAAATGATGTGACCAAAAGAATTTTACCTGCCTTTCCCATGCACTGGCCTGCTCCTTAGCTGGAATGTTCTTGACATTGGGAAACCATCTTTAGTCTTATTTCTTTGAATATGGCCGAACACGATTCAGATCTCAACCCTGGGGGGGCATGGGCCAGCCCAAGTGCTCCATTTGGTGCATTGGACATCTGGGTCTTCCCTTTGGCCCAGTCAGGAATTCAGCATCAGAACCAAATCTTACTTCTTTCCTTAGTGAATAATGGGATGCCTCACAAACTTAGTGCAGGTGTCTTCTTGATGATTAGAAACCAAGCCTATAAGTGAGTGAGGAAATATGGTGATTATCACGTTCCCCTGGTCTCCACTGCCAATGTCAGCACATGGCAAAGCCTCCAATAGATGAATGATTCAGGGTTGATGAGATTCTTTGGTTTGTAATCTACTAGATGGTACAACTGTTCATGCCACTTTGGTTATTTCCCCAGTGGAACGCCCTGACTCCCATTCTTACTACTCTAAGAATATGTTCCTGAATATTCTTTCTTGATACCTGTCTTCCTGGTCAGAGACAGTAATTTCCTCTTACTCATAAATTATCAATAATCCCCAGTGAGATAGTCATAATGATGACGAAAGCAATAGCAACCCTTTATTGAGCATCTTCTATGTGCGAGGCACTGTGCAAAAGACTTCATAGATCTGCCATTTAATACTTTTTATAAGGGTACAGACATTACTCTTCCCACTGAAAATGAGGGAACTGGTGTCTAGAGAGATTATGCAATTGTTGGAGGTCACACAGCTATGACATGTAGGAGCCTCCAGGTCTGTGCCACCCCATAGCCCATGCTTGCATGTGCCATGCTGAACTCTGTCAGAGCATGATAGGAGCTCTGTGGTACGAGGGTTGTTTGTGTCCTGAAGCATGTGTGTGGAAAAACTCTCCGGACCCAGAAGGGCTTATCATCAGCCTGATTAGATATTACTTGGGTGTTTAATATATGTTCATTATGTATTTATAAGATATTCATCAATTATTGTCCAATGCCAATTAGATACCTGTTGGCTATTTATTACTGATTAGTTATTTATTAAATATTTGGAAGTGATTGTGCCCGTTTAAAATTTCATCAAAAATGTAGAGAATTTCCACTTTCTCCACATCTTTGTCTACATCTGGATCTGGTATTGCCAGCTTTTTTTATTTTTATTTTATTTTATTTTATAAGATTTTATTTATTTATTTGACAGAGAGAGAGAGAGACAGCGAGAGAGGGAACACAAGCAGGGGGAGTGGGAGAGGGAGAAGCAGGCTTCCCGCTGAGCAGGGAGCCCAATGTGGGGCTCGATCCCAGGACCCTGGGATCATGACCTGAACTGAAGGCAGTTGCTTAACCAAGTGAGCCACCCAGGTACCCCACCAGCTTTTTTTAGATGGTTGATATGACGGAACCTGAATTCTATCTCACTGAGGTTTTGGTTTTCATTTCCTTCACTGCTAATAGGTTGTGCGTTATATTAGCCATTTGGGTTTTCTTTTCTGTGAATTGCCTGTTCATGTATTTTTCTTTTTCTTTTTTCTTTTTCCTGTTGGGTTATTTGCCTGTTAAAAAAATGGATTTATAAGAATTCTTTATATAGGCTGGATACTAAGATTTCACCTGTTATGTATGCTGCAAATATTTTCCTCTAATCTTCTCCATTAATTTCAAGGTGACTTTGACAAGAGTTTTATGCTATGTAATTGTGTTCAACTGCCTTTGCTTTTTTTGGTGGGGGGCAGGTATTTTTGCATATTATTTATAGATAGTCTTCTATATTTTATTCTAAACTTTTAAGTTTTCGTTTTTACACTTGGGCATATAGTACCTCTGGTATATAATGTTACATTTTCTATAGTTCAAGGTACAGTCTAAATTTATTTTTATGCCAAAGAATAACCAGTTCTCCCAGTAGCATTTCCTATGAGTGCATCTTTTTACTCTAATTTATAATAGCCTTCTCTCCTATATCAAATTTCCATGCATATGTGGATTTGTTTCTGAACTTTGTCTTTTCCTGTGCCAATACTGATTTAGTTAATGTACCTTTATAATAAGCAAGTCATGCTTATTTATTCTTCAAATGGTATTTGTTATTCTTAGTCATATGGATTTTAGCCTCAGCATGCCAATAATTTACTAAAAAATGAACTTGTCTGATGAATTAAATTCACTGATCTTTGCGATGTTCAAGGGTTTGCTCATAATAGTGTAGTGGGTTTCACCCACCAGGTGAATTCATTCATTGAAACAATTCATCTACAACTCGAACTAGCTTAAACCTGAATGTTGAGACACATTTTTAAACCCTCATTCTGTGTTTAATTAAATAAAAGTCAGGGTTTCAGTCAATTTGATTAGGAAACTGAACATGATGTCTACAGGTCAGAAGATAGAAGCTTTGGGGCACTGTAATTGTAGATAAGAATTACATGAAATCATATGAAAAACGAAGAAAGTCCTGCCTGCTTACAATGCAGCCTTCTAGATGCATTTTACAAAACCAGCCACCAGAGGGCAGAATGAGCATGAGAGTCCCACTGGCTTCCTGGGGCAGAGGAAAGTAAATCTTCATCAGTTCCCACTAGGACTTTGGCGTGTTCAGTGTGTTGAGCAGGTACAAACTTTTTTTTGGGAGAGAGATGTTTTTCAGCTGCTATTCAAAATGGCATTTCCTGATGGTCTTATCTAAGTTGAAGTATTTTTTTCCCCCAGCACAGTGAAAGAGAAACTTACTTCCTAATTCTTGAGATCAAAACTTTGACTTTTGTCACAAGGAAATGCTGTTTAATGAAGTTAGAAAGGAAAACCCCCCTCCAACCACTTATCAGAATCTCGAACACCCTAATGGAAAGTCAAGTGACCCACCAAATGAAATAGGGTAATGTTTCCAACGGGGCAATTTTCTAGCTGACCACACTATTCTGTTTCAGCTGATAAAGTGTCCTATTTATTTAATTGAAAGGTGATGGGTGTATATTTCATGGCCTGGGCATTATTTGGTGGCAACCAGTCCACGTTTTTTTGTATTGCCAACACAAATAGTATGCTTTTCTAGAGTACTGATTTTTTTATAAATAGAAAGAATACAGAAGCCATGATGCTAATATAGTTTTTCCATTCGGGCTATGTCGAGGGAAAGAGACGCCAGGCCTTCTGTGGGGGCGTACCTTCAGTTCAGCAGGTCTTGCTGAATGCTTGTTAGTCATTCTTCATTGCTGGAGGCATCGTGGGGGCCACTGGCTTGCTTTTAATGAACTGAATCTCATTTTGGAAAGATGTCCTCAAATTGGGGAAGTCATTCATAGAGCTAAAGGAGAAGATCATTTAAATGAAAAAAAGATGCTTAATATGAATCTTGGATTTGACTAAATATACAGTAGTTATGTTTATTATTATTATTATTATTATTATCTTATTTAGGTTAAAACTTCTTGGTAGAGGCTTTCTTTTGGTTCTCCATGAAATTCTTTCATATTTGTCCTCATGGCCAACACTAGCTGGAACCTCAGCTCAAAAGTCTCCTCCTCTGGGATGCTTCCTGAGACCTCATCAGGCAAAATCAGCTACTCTTTCCCTCAGTTTCCCTTCCTCTCATCCCTGGTACGGTTAATGCTGGTTTGCATCTTCATTGTCCCTGTTGGGCTACTGCTCATCTTTGGGTCCCAAGCACAAGCACAGAGCTGTGCACACAGCACAAGGCAGCCAATGTTTGTTGAATTGAGGAGAAGGTCAGTACTTTCTCCCAGCCCTCATGCATAATCTTTGGAAGGCATCTCCGAGCTTTCACTTAACCATCCTGGTGAAACCCAACATGCTGTTTCGATGCTAGGAGCTTCGGCCACATGGCTCAGCCCCAGGCTGACAGTCTGGTTGTGCGTGTTCTCCAGGGCTCTGTGATATCTGAAAACTGATTTACACTAGCTTAAATCCAAGCCTTTTGACACTTCAAAAAGTTGAGTTTTTCTCATTCAACATAACAAATGGCTTTCCTGTGCCCAGGAGTATAAGGTTTATGTTCTGGAAGGGCAAGGAAGAGTAATGAAAAGAACATGGCTTTCTGGGTCAGCAAATAGGTACTCAAATACTGGCTGCATGAATGCAAAAATGAATGAATAAATGATTCATAAGGTTGAAAATATGAAATACACTAAAAATAATGCATGCATTAAGTACTTACTACTTGCCAAGAGCTCTGTCAAGCGCTTGCTTTAAATTTTTATCGCATTTCCTCTTCAAAATTCTTTAAGCTAAGTACTCCTGGGAGTTCTATTCTACAGCCAAGAAAACTAAAGCTCAGAGAGGTTAAGTAAGTCTCCCAATGCCACACAGTTACTAAGTTTCTGAGCCAAGATTTGAACCCGGGTGTTTTGACACTGGAGCCAGTGTTTTTAACCCCTGCACATAAAGCAGAGTTCCTGGTGCATGGAACACATTAGATAAATAATATAAGTGCTCCCCTTTTATTAGCATTAGACTCGCCTTTAAGAAACCCAGTGGGGAACAACGTCAACTGGGGGGCATCACTGGGGAATGGGACAGAAGCCAGAATTTGCCCTCCTAAATCTGGCCTGAGTGATAGAAGGCATCTTTGGCCTGAAGAAGTGTAATACAAAGAAAATCCTAATTGCTACAGCTAAGTAATTAGACGATCCAACCTATAAATCATAGTGCAGCAACCCCTTTAATTATGTGCACAATTAAATAGGTGACTAAGGCACATTCTTCCCTAGATGAGCATATTTAATATCCTGTAATGGCAACAAGTTTCAAGCTGATTTATCGTTATTTTGTTTGGTCAGATGATTTTTCTGCATTTTAATGTGTTTTGTAGTTACATATTTGCTGTGAACAAACAATGCTTTTCCCAGGTAGTGTGCTGTAAAGGACTGGCTTCACGATTTGTTTACTATTCTTTTAGGCCTCGCAGAAATCAAACAACATTATGTACTTATTTTTAAGTAGCTGCACTAAAATCTTAAACAGCCTCCTTAGAGCCTTTCTTTCTCTGCCAGAATGTACACACACACACACACACACACACACACACACACACACACACTAAAATACTTGAAAAATGATCAATTTCCTTTAGTCTCATCTTTGACACATGGATAGGAAGTTTTGATATGGAGTTCTAATAACTATACAGTCAGAAGCGTCTATTAACTCTGAATGGTATCTTCATTCAGAGGAGCTAAAGACAACACATTTTGGCATGCGTCCAGTATTACATTAGGCACACCTCTGAAATTTCGAATAATAGTAGTAATAATAATAATACAAAATTTTAAACATGTGCTTGAAAAGCTTATGTTTGGATTCAGCAGAGTGCTGGAAAGACTCCAGGCTTTGGAAGCCAAGACTTGGGTTCAAATCCCAGCTCTGCCTCTCATTAGCCTGCCGCAAGTTGGTTAACTTCATTGGAACTAAGTTCCAGTAACAAATGAAGAATCCCACTTGCTTTGCTGAGTGGCTGCGAGAAGGCGAAATGTTGCAGATGAGGCCCCAGCGCGGTGACTGGGGCACAGTAGGTACGGAGTTAAGTGCTAGCAGCTGTTGCAGTTGTAACCCAAATAAATTCAGGCCTTCTTGTGCACAGAATCCAAAAGAAGCTCCAATCAGACTCCAAACCCTTATCAATAATTTGTGTGTCCCTACAGGACCCTCTCTTGAGAGGGCAGCAGAAGAAAGATCGCACACACAGCACACAGCCAAACTTCTTAAATATCTTCTTTATTTCTCTCTCTCCCTGAAGTACCCCAATTCATTTTTCTCTCTTTCTCTCCAAAAATCCCAGCCCATCCCAGTCCCTCGCTGCCCCCATGCTCCCTAGGGCTCCCTCTTCCAGCCTCCCGGGGGCTTTCTTTTCTCCAGGAGAAGCTCTGAGCCCTCCCTGATGCAGGAGGGCTCCCGGGGTCTCAGCTTCTTCTGATCTGCGTTTCCCCCCACTGCCTCAGATCAGCAAAGCCAGCCCCAGGAGCCAAGTGCCGAGGACACTCTCGTCGTTAGAAGAGCAGAGAAGTTAACAGTGCTCATGCTTTCCTATTTATTTTTGTCTGTGAAGCACTATCAAGCTTTAGGCTTGATAGACATCATTTATAAGCAGGAGGTTAGGGTATTAGAGTTTATGGTTTCTTTTCTGGAGACTGAAGAGGAAATATAGGAAAACAGTGGGCTAGGGGCTAGAAGGTGACAGAAGGAGCCGACGGGGAGCACTGGGGGTTGGGGGTGGCCAAGGACAGAAGAAGAGGGAGAACAGTTCCAGGGAGTTGCACCTCCAGCATTCTGCAGAAATAGCTGACATGTATGGAGCCTTCATCACTGTTCCAGGCCCCATGATGTATATCGATTTATTTAATTCTTACAACAACCACGGACATAGGAACTTCAGCATCCCCATAATACAGATGAGTCTACTGAGGCACAGCAGATCTAAATGACTTGTCTGAGGTCACAAAGCCAGAACTCAGAAGCAGGCAGCTTGGCCCCAGAGCCCAAGCTCTTCCCCTGTGTAACCCCGTCGTGCGGTTGCAGAGAATGGGACCCAGGGACAGTCTGCACCAAACAAGCCTTTTGGAAGGAAATGAAGGAGGGTCCTCAGGCACGATGGTGTCCCCAGTGCTTAAAACCATTCTGGAGCGTGGCGGGTCCTTAGTAAACATCTGGGACAGACAGACAGGCAGACACGGGTATCCACTGGGAAGCGAATAAATGTCAGCACCAGTGGAGAAAAGCAGGGCTCTCTCTTCAACCGTGCAATTGAAATTTTCCCACTGACAAATTCCAGAGTGGACAGGCCAATACTAGGGTTTCAGGTCACAAAATAACCAGCCGTTCAGAGAGACACAAAGCTGTCAAAAGTTTGCAAAGATGGCATGGTGGTGGGGGATGAGCAGAAATTGCTTGTTTGTTTTTCCTTAAAACATAGGGCCTGGGAGCATAAAAGATATTTCCTTCGAATACCCTTCTTAAGAATGACACACACATCCCAACATCATCAAATGATGTGAATGGAAGCATCAGCAACAGAACCAGACTTGGGACAGTATTCCCCCAGTGGGACAGTGCAGAGAGGAGAGCAGGGATGTGTCTCGATGCTGTTTTGCCTTTGTTTTAAAAACAGTTCTTAAGGAATAAGGAGGACTTTTCTAGGCTTCTGATGTAGGGGCCCTGTTTAAACAAATGCCTTAAGTCAGCCGCAGCCTCATGGGAACTCTCTGCCCCTGTGGACGTGGGAATAGTCGCTGTGTTTCTTGATGGGACTTGAAATAAAAGCAGAGGAGTCTTTGCAGACGGCTGACTTTTCAAAATATTTTCCAATGCGGTTTTTCACACTCAGAGCGAGGCTTTGGATTGGCATCCAAAAATGAGGGTTACTTCTTTCCTACTCCCCCCGCCCCATTCTGAATCTGCTGAGCGCTACCCATCCTATTTAGTGCAAAGAATTTCACAGAGGTAAACAGCATCTGGGCATCACTTACCTCCTTTGATGTTTCACACAATTTACAATGAAAGTTTGGGAGACATTTAAAACCTTGCAAGGTCCTAAATCGTTAAATTCCTTTAATGTGGCCCTAGCCTTAAAAAATGATAATAGAATGCATTCAACAATAAAGCTGCCAAATTTTAGTGGCCTGTTTGCTAGAGGCTCTTTTGGAGAAACTGAGCCACATTAAAAAAAGAAAAAAAGCGCCTGGCAGAACTGTTATTACACAAGTAAGGAATTGTCATTACACAAATTAAATGTGGGTTAATGCAGGTAAAAATGAAAACAAAAATAGATTAGCTAATGACATAGAGAATGCTAGATGTACCGAATATAATCATGCAGGACAACTTTTGCGGTGTTTGACAGGACTGTCGCCAGCTCTCTGGGTCCCTGTAGCCACATTTGGACCATATACTCATAATCCCTTATCCAGAAGGTGAACTATAGCCTGTTTTGCCTGGACCAGTCTCAATTTAGGTCTGTTCTCCTGGTGTAAAATGAAAAAAAAAAAAAAAAGACAACTTTTCTTATAGAAAATTTCCAAAATCTACAAAATCACACAGGATAGAATAATAAAGGTCCAGGTATCCTCATTTTCTCTCTTGTACTACTTTTAAACAAATCCCAGTCACCATAATTATAGAAGATAAAAACTTAATGAAAAGCATCTTCACGATGCCATTATCACACCTGAAATAATGAACTGTAATTCCCTAATATAATCAAATATCAAGGCAGTGTCGAAATTTCTACTTTTCTCATAACTATTATAAATGTGTGTTTTTTAAAGCCTTTTGTTTGTTTGAACTAAGATTCAAATAAGGACATGCGCTGCAATATTTTGACAGATCTTTTGAGTTTCCTTCCGTTGTAGGTTTCCTCTCTATCTCTTTTTTTTTTCCCAACTGGTTATTTTGACATCATTATTAATTCATGGATTTAAGTATATTTTATATGTTTTAATTCTTTAGAGTTATTATGCTTATCGGTTCTCAAATTGCCCCACGTTTTGGTCAGTGGGAATGTCTTCAACTTGGCTTTTGAGTTCTTTGACAAGATCCCAATAGCTTTTGATAACTCCCTTGCTTCTAATATAACAAGAGGTATCAAGTTCATCTTGTAAACCCCCCTCTGAAGTGTGGGACTCAGCTCTTGCTCCAAGAAGCCCTGTGTCCTTTCAGCAGGACATAGTATTTAGAGACCACATTTGGGGCACTGGGGTGCTTATTTCTACAGTTCGGTCATGTTTCTAGGCCTTTTCAGTGGATATGGCTAAGATAATTTTAAAGGTGAAGCATATCATGAGTATATGCTGATACTTTCAATTCAAGTTCAGGATTACAGGGTTTTTACTTGAAACTCTTGTCTTAAATTTGTATCTCTGTGTTCTCCTGCCAGGAATACTGAATCACCAATCCTTGTGGCAATGTCTCCCGCCATTTGTCCCACAAAGCTTGTTATCTAGTAAATTCCTCAGAAAGAGCTCATGAGAAAAATATTTGGGGTACTTCCATGTTCATCACAGTTTATCTGTGGTATTTAGACTTTAACGTCAATTTGGGTAAAAAAATATGAAATCACATTTTCCCTTGATTATGTCAAAGATAGTCCATTTTCTCGTGGCATAAAGTATGGCTATTGAGCAATCTCATGATAATCTTAATTTCTTTCTAAGTGGCTTTGTCTTTTTTGGGTGCCCAAAGGACTTTTTTTTTCCCCCCTTATCTTAAAGTCCAGTTGATTACCAAGACTACATTTCAATGTTTGTCATTCTGCTTTTGTTTTTTTTTTCAGGTCCATGATGTGTCCCTTTAATATGTACAGTTAACCCTTGAACACCTTGGGGGTTGGGGCACCATCCCCACATGCAGTTGAAAATTTGTGCATAATGTTTAATTCTCCTAAAGATGCAACTTGTAATAGCCTACTGTTGATCAGAAGCCTTACTGATAACATAATAGATTAACACATATTTTGTACATTATGTATTATATACTGTATTCTCACAATAAAGTGAGCTAGAGAAGAGAAAATGTTGTTAAGAAAATCATGAGGAAGAGAAAATACATTTAAAGTCCTGTACTGTAAAAAATCCATGTATGAGTGGACCTGAACACTGGCCCGTGTTGTTCGGGGTCAACTGTCATTTCAAGCAACTTTTTATTTCAGGAATTTTTTCTAGAATTCTAGTTTTCAGCATTTGTTCTGCTCTCCTTCTTTGGTTTCCTTCTTTGCGGTGGATGGGGACCTCTTATTATACATATGTTTCTTCTTGTTCTTTTTGAGCTCTCTCCTGTGTCTACCATTTTCTTTATATTCCTTTTTGTCTCTTTATTATTTTTTTTTTTAGTTGAAAATGTTTTTGGCCCTTTTGCAAGGCATTATATGTTGTTGACTTATTTGTTTTTTACAGTTTGGTCTTCACTTATGAAATGGTTTCTTATTTTTTTCCTAGATTTTCCCTGGGTTCTATAACTTTGTGTCTGAATTTAAAAAAATTCCAACTTATGATTTTCTTTCATATTTTCCATAATTTTAGTTTTTAAGAAAGGTTTATATACCCATCTTAGAGAGAGAGAGAGAGAGAGAGAGAAGCAGAGTGTGTGCACGGGGGGGGGGGGCAGAGGGAGAGCGGGAGAAAAGCGGACTCCCAGCTGAGCGTGGAACCCAATGCGGGGCTCAGTCCCACAACCCTGAGACCATGACCTGAGCCGAAATCAAGAGTCACATGCCCAACCGACAGAGTCACCCAGGTGCCCCATATTTTCCATAATTTTATGTCATCTTTATCACTTTTATCTCATTTTGAAATATTGGTTGCATTCTTATATATTTTGTGAGTGTGTCTTTCTGACAACCATTTATTCTTTTCCTTAATCTCTTTTTAAAAAATACACTCTGTGTAGGTTCAACTGTGATCATACTTTGTTGGTTATTATCATGTAAAATGAGTTTTCCCTTACTTTTACGTGGGGGTGGGGGAGTTAGAATTTTTTTTCTAGCTTCATGGCTTTAGAGCTCCCTCTTCTTCCTCCTCCTTTTTTTATAAAGCAATTAAAAAAATATGGCTTTATAATTCAGAGAACTGCCCCTAGTGCTGCCTACCCACAGTTTTATCTGGATCTTTTTTTTTTTTTTTTTTTTTTTTGCTGTCCCTGTCCTACTCTGTATTCTACTTGCAAAGAGGTGCTTGATCCTAGAAGGAAACTTTGCTTTGTGTTTTGGGGCGTTCCTAGGGCCCAGGCTATGGCAGTCCTTTAAGATATTTTCATAAACCTAAACCTTCGTACTCACCCGAGAATTAGATGGTACAAAAGTCTCTCCCAGATTCAATTGTTTCAAACTGACCTGCCCCATTTCCAGTACAGACTTAGTGGGATTTCAGGATTCTTCTGTCCTCAAGTCAGTCCATTCAATGCCCCAGAGCTTCCTTGTGCTTCTTCCTACACAGATGCTGCATAGGTCTGGTAGCTCTTAAATATTTAATGGCTTTTGGAGTTTATGGGGAATCCTGTTACTTAGTTTTTTTCAGGAGATGCTGTTCATGGGTTTTGGTTTTGCTGTCTTGGTGGCTCTGTCTGTAATTATGTGAAGATTAGAGAGATTAGGAAATGACATTGCCACGTGCATTTTCTCAACATTCCCTCCCAATGCAATCCTTAATAGCAACCCCTTTAGTCTCAGAAGTGAAGTTTGCACAATAAATTGCATGGTTGTCTTGCTTATCCTAAATCAGAAATCCAAATAATTCTTAAAATTGAAGGGTTTTCCAATTCATTTGGGTCAATTCCAAACCCGATCTGAACTCACTTGATAGCAAAGGCTGACCTGGTCTAAGATGGAGCTGTGAATACTTCTTACTTTTTCCATTTATTATGAATATTCATTCATTTTCCTTCAGAAGTGTTCATATCTTTCATTGTAGAATGTGGCCTCAGACCCAGTGATGATGTCATGTAATATACAGTGGAGATCACCATCTTAAAATATGAAAAGCTGTAAAATCTGAAATACTTTTGGACCGACAAAGTTCAGATAAGGAATTACAAATCTGTAAAAGACTTCACCCCCTTTACCACTGAAAATTACAGCAGGTGAATTTCTGTCCCAAGCCAGCTGATCCTATTTTCTCTCCCTGCAGTTAGGAGTAAGACTATGGCTGCTGAAGGGGCTTGCACGGCACGTGACCATCAAGTCACCTGGGCCAGCAATGTCCCACTCAGATGCATGGAGAGACAGAGAGGCACATGAAACAGGTACAAAAAGGCCAGCTGTGAGGAGAGATCATGGGACTGGAACCCAAAAATAAACACTGCTTAGGTCGGTGTTCCAGTTTATAATTTCAATCACTCACGAGTCCTTCCTTTTTTAAGGTTCATTGAGCTATCCCCTGTGTTTTTCCAGTAAAACCCACTCAATTATTTTAGCCAGCTGGAATGGATTTCTGCTACTTGCAACTGAAAGGCCTTTAATAAGCCACACATATGGGAGTTCTCTCCCAATGCCATCTTCATGAAAGGGGTCCCCTGGATCTCAACACAAAGTGGTGGAAAGCCAGAGTCTAACCTCTGACTTGTTGACTCATTTAGTCATCAGAGAAGCTCCTAATTAGTGCCCAGCGCTGCGTCAGATAAAAAAAAAAAAAAATGGAACATAAAAGAATAGAAAGCATAGTCCCCAATTTTGGGAAACAAATTAAGCTTAATCCATGGCATTGTCTTTTTGTCTCTTCCTTTCTCTACCAGGTAATTCCCTCTAAGGCAGTTTGAACATCTAAAAATAGTCAAAAGGTCAGCTGCAGAAATGATAAGAGGGTCTGACTAGGGATAATCTTATGGGAAGTGCAAGATGTCCTTACATTTGGAAGAACTTGTCATTCATCTATTCATCCAACAAATATTTATCAAACACCTTCATGTATCAGGCACTGATATAGGGACTGGGGAGGGAGCAGTGAGCAAACCAGAACAAAACCCTGGCCTTTATAAAGATGGCATCGTCCTATGGGAAGCAGAAAGGAAACAAAAAATAGTAGGTTAGATGGATAAGAATTACAGAGAAGAATAAACCAGAAAAGGGGCAGGGAGATTATGTGTGGAGTGAGGGTTACAGTTTATTTTTTGTTTTTTTAAAGATTTTATTTATTTATTTATTTTGACAGAGAGAGAGACAGCGAGAGAGGGAACACAAGCAGGGGGAGTGGGAGAGGCAGAAGCAGGCTTCCCGCTGAGCAGGGAGCCTGATGCGGGGCTCGATCCCAGGACCCCGGGATCATGACCTGAGCCGAAGGCAGACACTTAACAACTGAGCCACCCAGGCGCCCTGAGGGTTACAGTTTTAAATAAGGTGGTCAGGGAAGGCATCACTGAGAAAATAGCACTTGAGCAAGGACCCAGAGGAGGAGAAGGAGCAAGCCATGAAGATATCTGGGTGTGGGGTTTCCCACACCAAACAACTCTCCAACACCAGCTCGGTGTCCTACATTCATCACCCGGAGATGGTGTCAGATCCCACAGTTTAAGGGCATAGTCCCCCAAGACTGTCCTCCCTCTCCAGACACCAATCACAAGTCCACATTGTCACCTGGGCCCCTGACTACTCAACTTGCTATAGACCTGAGGTTCCCACTACCCGCTCTTTGATTAATTTGCTAGAGCAGCTCACAGAACCCAGAGACACATTTTACTTACTAGACTACCTATTTATTATGAAAGGCTAGAACTCAGGAATGGCCAGATGGAAGAGATGCAGAGGGCAGGGTATGGGGGAACGGGCACAGAGTTTCTATGTCCTCTCCAAGCATGCCATTTGCCCTAGTCTCCACATGCTCACCAACCTGGAAGCTCTCCAACCTGTTCTTTTGGGTTGTGACAGAGGCCTCATTACGTAGGCATGATTGATTACATCACTGGCCATTGGAGATTGATTCACCCTCCAGAGGCTGGGGTGTGGGACTGAGAGTTCCAACCCTCTAATCTCATGGTTCATTCCCCCCAGCAACCAGCCCCCACCTTTAGGTGTTATCCCAAAGTCACCTCATTAGCATGGCAAAAGACATCTCTGTGGCTCTTGTCCCTCAGGACATTCCAAGGGTTTTAAGGCCACAAATGGAGATGAAGACCAAATATACGTTTCATAGGAGAACTCACAATATCACAGAGGGCAAAGTGGAGTCAGGGAGAGCCTCTGGGAGGCTGGTACAGAAATTCGAGGAGAGGTAGTGGCAGCTGGGTCCTGGGAGGTGGATTGGAGGTGGGGCTCTTTGCTCAGGACCACGTGAGTTCCTCTTTCATCAAATATGCCCTGCTCTTCTGGGAGTTTTAACAGTGTGCTGTTTTTATGATAATTACCTGTTGCAGGTTTATAGGGCGTCCCATGTTTGATGTAGCAATTTATGAAACAGTGACACCGTTTCACACCTTTCATCTTAAGGTTTTGAAGAGGATGACACATTTTCTGCTCTGAGGAAGCCAATTAATTAACCTGATTCCACCCTTTCCATGGAGAAGGGTGCTACTATGCCCATTTCAGAGGTGTTAAACTGAGGCCCCGAGCTGCCCAGGGAACCCTTTTGCTCCCAGTCCATGCCTGTGCATTCCAGGAGTACAATTGGGATCTCTGAATATCCTCATCCAGACCTTTTTGAACTTTTGGAACTAACATGTAGGTAGAAATGGGAATTATTTGGGAATGATTTTGGGATCTTCACGTTGGGGAAAGGGGCAGGAATTCTAAACAGGAAGTTGAGCCATCTTCCCAGCTGTATTTGGGAATAAACATTCATTGCCAAAGATGGGCCCGTTCAGCTCTGTGCTTGGGGAGACAAGGCAGAAGAGAGGAGGGTGGCAGGAGGGTGCTCCTAGGGAAATTGAGTCACGAATCTGTTTGCCTGATTTAGCAATTCTGTGCGCCACTCCACTCTCATGGCACCTGCCAGAGTGACACATGTCCGTGGTGGGTCCCATTGTTCTTGCTTCTTTGAGTGTGAGTCTTGGGTGAAAAGAAGCATTTTCTGTTCCTAAATGCAAACCAACTACACTATTGGGTGCTCAACTGAAGTCACGACAGCTTGTTCCAGGGCTGGAGGAGAAACTGCCTGTGCTAAGTGCTCAAGAAGCTCACGTGCACTCAGTGGAGTCTTGGAACAGTGCTGTACTCCACAGGGAGCTGAGGCATCTTCAGGAGTTATATGACGGCCCACGGTGTAGGATCCATGCTGACTGCAGGCCCCAACCTCTATGTGCCCCTCTCGTTCCTACTTCTCTGCTGTGGGGTCTTAGGCTGAGTCAGGAGTCTTCTGAGTGGATTTAAAGAAGTAGTACGTGCTCCAGAAGAGAGTGATCCAGTGTTTGTAATTGGAACCGATGTGCACTTGTTTTCCAAGAGGCAGTCAAGTTTACATTGGCATTTTTCTTCCAAAGTCATGGTTATGTGTAATTACGTGGGCTGATACACCTCTAAGGATTTAGGAACTCAAGGGAGTCGAGGGTTGTTTGGATGCAGGGCATATTTAATCATCTTGGCTTTACTGCGGGTGAGAAACTGCTTCCTCCGGCCCTTGCTGTTCCTCTTTCGTGGCAGCAGAGAAAACAAGGCAATACCAGCCACATATGCATGTGTGTCTTTTCTGATTGGTCTTGGTTTCAGCAACAGGCCAGCTGGCTGTTTAGGGAAAAAGAAAGAGCTCACTGCACATTGCCTGCATTGGTCTGAATTTCACTGCTCTGCCAAGGACTTAGAAGGGGCAGCATCTGCATCCACGGCTGTCATGGGCATTCAGGCTCTTGGATAACAAGATAAAGGGCAAAAGCTGAATTTTCTTGTGCCAAAAGGAGGAAGAGTATCAGAGCCAAGAAGATCAAACCACTGCTGCCGAGAGTGGCTAAATGGTACCTATTAACCTCTGTCAGTGCTGGAGTTCTGCAGTGGGAATTTTGCCAGAAATCAGCCCTGAGTGAAAAACAAGGTTTGGCTGGCTCCATATTACCATGGGATGGAGGCATGGGAATTTCCAGTAAAAGAAGCTAAGCTGTTCCATCCTCAGTCTGTAAGGATGAACCCAGGGTTGGAATCAAGCATCCTGTGAACTGATGAGATGCAGGTCCATGCCTTGTCCCATGGAGGAAGTGGACAAAAGGAGTTCCTGCTTATTGTGGTCACGCACCTGGCAAGCAGCCATTTCAGATGGGGAGTGTGCATATCATCATGGGCCAGAAGTTGGCCCACGTTGAGGATCTGTCTTCTGAGAACTGCTTCCACGTTTCCTGTTGCTGGCATCTGGGGGACTTGCAGTTTTCTACTGCCATTCAGATTCGCTGGCTCTGTGCTTTCTCCTGGCAAGGGAGGAATACTCACCACATGTTCAATGGTGGATATGTTGCAACTAGGATTTGGTGTGTTTTGCTAGAGAGAAGATTGGAGGTACTGATCACCTGAGAGCATCGCTGGAACACCCCGCAAGCAAATCCCTAAAAACCACTTCAGAAGAGGTGGCCCCTCCTTGCTCTTTGGTAGCTTAGCAGCCTGGCTTAGCTTCTTAGCAAAACCCACTCTTTCCTCTGCTAGTGAAACTGGACTGATGAACTTGGATGTTTCCTGTCACCAAATAAGCCAACAACCACACTAGTTTTATGGAGCAGTTATTAACAAAAGCCATTGATTCCAGGCCAAAGAGCCCTAAAATTCAGCCAAGAGCCTGAATAAGCATCGCTGCAGAGCAGTGTCCTCCTATTGGCTGAACAACGCATATTTCAGTAGAGTTGTTGCTTTTGATTGCTTCTGGATCTTCTATTATTTGGGTTGTCTATTTCCAGACATTTAAGCTCTTCTGGCCACTAGTATTAAGGAAAAACATGACTTATTGAAGGAGTCCATTTTGTTTCTATCAAATGTAGCAGGTCTGCAGAATCCTGGGCTTGGTTGGATGAGGAATGCCATTCTACTTGTGTCTCAGATGGGGAGGTAGAATAGGAGCTTATTTGTAGGAAGTCTTTATTAAAGGAAATCTAATAAGTCATTTTTGAGCAAAAGTAATCTAGAACATTGTTTTAGAAATGGTAGGTTATAACCATAAGTAGTTCATGACCTGTGTTAAGAAAAAGGCAAGTGAAAAAGAACAAAACAGAATGGATCAGAGCACATCACACATAATAAGGGTCAGTATCATTTCTTGAAATTTTGCCTTAGTTGGTTGGATGTAAACTTGACTGAATTACGATGGAAAATATGTTGCGTACAGCAGTTCATCGTCAAGAAAGGTTGAAAATTACAGTTTGTGGATAGGAGCCAGGAGTCTCCAGGTTCTAGTCCTAAATCTGCTGCTGCCTCTATGAACTTGGGCAAGACCTTTTACTCTTCGGGGTCTCAGTTTCTCAACTGAACACTGAAATTGTCTATGAAGTCTTCTCAGTTCTAAAATCCAATGATTAAGTAAAATTCTCAAAGGAATCAATTTCAGCATTCAGCCAATAAAAAAATTATTCTGCACAGTTAACTTTTATTTTCCACATTTTGGAAAGAGATGATTTCCCAAAGAGCTCTGAAATGGACACACCACGTATATGAACACAGTCCATTAGGATGGAAGTTACTTCAATACATTAACTGAGCCCAGGAACGGTATCTGTGGGTTTCTAACAGAAGTTTTGTACTAGATTTCTCTGGTTACACTACAATTATGTTTTGGCTGTATTTGAAAATATATACAAATTCTCTTTTGGATGGGAGAGGAGGACGGTTGGGGAAATGCAAGTAATTGCTCAGGAAATGCTGAACTTGGTTAATTTGGAAACCACTTCCAGCTAATGTTGAGTCTTGGGCCACTCACAGTTCCTGCTTTGTATTATGACTAATGGAATGTCAAAGAAGCATTGATCTACTAAGAGCAACCAAGGAGACCCAGAGTAAGCTGGGCCTCCTCTGGGGAGTGACTGAGAGCTTATTATTTCTGGGCTGAGGTGTTTTCCAAACAGTCTTTTAAACTATTGATTCTTTCGTTCGTAAATTCATTAGAGCATAATTTGGAAGGCATCTCACACTATTGCTTGGATCTCATTATGCTTATCGGGTATCATCTTTCAAATCAATGTCTCCCTAAATTCACATGGAGAAAAACTAGAGCATCTTGGGCACAACCACAAGTCAGCTGTGTTCAGGGAGTTAAAACGGGCAACTTTAGGAATATGGGTTCTACTATATAGCTGGTATGTGGGTTCCAGGAACGAGAGACAGCTTCAGGTCCTTAAATCATAGATCTGAAGCCAAACTGTTCGCAACAGAGAAGCAGTATAGGCTTTTGACTGTCATCTGCATTCATGGTGCTTTAATTCCACCGGTAAACTCTGTAGCCTCGCCGAAATGTCAGAACTGGAAGGAAGCCTGCAGACCATCTTGTTAAATGCTCTTGTTCTCAGAAGAGGAAAAACGAGGCACCGCTTTTAGCTACCTTTTCTATGTGAAGATGCATTAAGTGTTTTTGCCTCTTTCCATAAATTTTAAGGAGATCTTATTTTGCTCTTGAAGGTTGGTGATCCGTAACTGATTGGCTAATTGCAGATGTAGCTTTGCTTCATGTTGCGATACTGAATTTCAGTATTGGTCAACACAGTGCCTACCAACGCCCTACAAAAACATCCTCTATCCACGAGCCACTCCTCTCAAGATTCAAAGCCCGAGATGCCTTGACATGTACAAGAAAAGTTGGGGAGGCTTTTATTAGCTTTGATTTTGACCCCCTTCTCATAAATTATGCAAAATGTGTCACTTATATGAAGAGCCCAGAAGAGCAGTTGCCAGTTGTAATATAAAAAATGATATCGCAGAAACGGAGACCTGGTTGTGGCAGATACCCTGTCAAAGGAATGATTTATAATCTGGGAATACAAGCAACAGGAGAGGCCCACCAGCTAGGGCTGTATCATCTAAAGCAATCAAATCCCGCAAATATAAAGCAATTTTGTATTACCATTTCCAAGTGCTCCCCACAATAAGGACTCTTGTATGCCCAAGTTTAATATTCAGAGCAGAAACCACAAACTCGAGCAGCCGCTCCTGGTCAGGATAGTTAATAACAGTTCCCAGGCAAAGGCATGCTGCAATAGCATCGTTCCGAGCAGCTGGGGATTTGCTCGTATGGCAGCCTCTCTCGCTGAGAAGTAGAAAGCGATGGTAGGTCAGACATCCATTTGCTTTATAGATTGATATAATTTCATCAGAATTTATGATGTGGGAATTACTGCACAGGCAAGAAATGTAATCTAACCTTCATCTCACACAATGCAGAAAAGATATTATGTTTTTGAGAAAAATACACTGACTTGTTGAATCAGATTGTGCACGTGCAATCCGCATGGATTTCAATATTTCCTTGGACAAGTCATTGCTATTTGCACTGTCTGCATTAAATTGGCTTGCCTAGAAGATGTTTTAACAAATAACAAAGAATTTTAATGCTATTTCTTCTTTCATTTTTCTCAATGCCAGAATGGTGTGTGAGTTCATTACCAGTAAAATTTAAACATTTGTGGGTGTAATAATAGTTTATCCTAATTTCTCTAGCCCATATTTAGAATTTTTAATATCCAAATAGTGTGATAACATATATGATTCTCTTTCATCCTTAGGAGGGGTTCATTGAGCTTCAATGGCCAAATAGAGTAAATGTTGATAGCCCTCGAGGACCCTTTATAGATGATCATCACAGTGAGTCTGTATGTCCTGTTGTTCGGCTCTTGAAGCCATTTTGCTTGCCTTGGGTTCTATAGTTTCCTTTCAGTGGGAACCTGAATATAAAATATGTTTTAAAAGGAAGGGCTTTTGGGGCGCCTGGGTGGCTCAGTCACTTAAGTGTCTGCCTTTCACTCAGGTCATGATCCTGGGGTCCTGGGATCGAGCCCTGTGTCTAGCTTGCCACTTGGCGGGGAGTCTGCTTGTCCCTCTCCCTCTACCCATACCCTCTGGTAGTGCTCTCTCTCTCAAATAAAGAAATAAAATCTTCAAAAAAAAAGGGGGGGCTTTCAAGATGGCCCTTACTCCTTTCATGTAGGACTAAACATTCCTTGAATCAAAAATTCTTTTCATGTAATTTAAGAAAGAAACAACAATTTGCAAATATCAGGGCATTGTCCCAAACCTGAATGTCTACAGAAGTGTCTTTTTGTAACACTTTCTGGTTTCTGCTAATGACATGAGTGTGTAATTGGCCATGGTTAATCAGGACAACCCAAAGTCACTGTTTTAGTCGTGTTTTGAATTGCAAATATGTAGTAGACTTAAAATGTACATAATCTGGAACTTAATGAAAATATGTACCTAATAGAAGGAATATATTTTCTAAATAGGAGAAAACCCTCATGTTTAATTGGCTGGTATCTCCAAAGAAGATTTTTTTTTAGTGTAAGTATATCACATGGAATATTTGGTGTACAATATCCCATGGAATATTTGGGACATTTTTTATCTGGCGACTTTAAGGCTCTGTCCTTAGCCAAGAGAGTTTGTGGCAGGTCACTCCATAAAGCCCTTTGTAATTCAGGTACTGGATCCCAAGCAATCTCCCCGCTTTGCTTTATTTTCCCATCTTCACCATCTTTCATTGGTTTTTTGTTCCCACATTTGCTCAGCTCCTCCAATTCTGGTGCCTAACTGATGACTTCCATCTTTTAAACTTTGGCTCTTTCCTAAAGACAGAGATCCACCAGAAACTCGCCCTACACATGCGCACGGGCACGTACGTGCACACACACACACACACACACACACACACACACACACACACACACATACCCCTTTCCAGTCCTTCTCTGGCAGGCCTTGCCCTCACAGACAGTTCTCTCTGGCATGGGGGAGGAAAAACAATTTCTCCTATACTAATGGACATGGCTGATTTATTCCCACTCTGATGATGAAATGTTTTCTCATTTATTCATTGGACAAACAGTGATTAAGCACATACTATATGATAGGTGCTGTGGGGAAAAAATGAGTAAGACATGGTACCTGCCTTTGAAGAGTTGCAGAGATGACCTAAAAACAAATGATTATATTACAGTGCTATCAATACTAATAGACAAATGGGCAGCCCAACATATCACCAGAGAAGGGGCCCTCTGCATTTACCAGGGACACAAATGTCACTCATCTTGTATGGCTGCTCTTCTCTTCTCCTGTCCAAATCTATTCTTTCCCATTGGCTCAGCTTTAGACAATTTCCCCACTGACTCATCAGTTGCCTTCTGACGCATGGTACCTGCCTGGCACGTACTCTATAAATTACCTGAGAGAAGGCACAGGGTTCTTTGTATTTTGCCTGCCTCAGCATCTCTGGCCCAATGAAGGTCCTCAAAAGTATTTGCGGGGTGAGACATCGATGTGCTTTTTAAAGTAGGGCTGATGTGGCTTTTATAGGACTAGAGCACAAGTCAGTTGCTGACCAACAATTAGAGGTCACAGCTTTGGAATTTATGGTCACTCATCAAATTGGTAGAGGCAGGAAAAAGTGGTTACACATAATTTCCAGTTCTGTCTAAATTACACTATCTTGGGGCCATTCCTTCTAGTTACCCCCAAACATATCTGATATATTACATTCAGGCATTCCTACACAATATTTATGTAAATAATTGCAACATGGAAAGTCTTCTTTTCTTCTGCAATGTGTCATCACATACACTTTAGGGTCCCTGTTGGGATCCTTTTCGTGGGCTGGAGCCTCTGCACACTGTGTGTTTAGAGAATCACTCTGCCTGTTTGACTGTTTTGTAGGTCTGTTTTTACTTAAGAGCACGCAGGAATGGAAATGTAGCTGTTAAATTAATCTGGCCTTGATGAAATATGTCTGCTTCACTAGTAAGGTTACTGAAATTTACATTTTCGTCACTCTTCAGTGCAGGCAGGATTTTACTCCTCTCTGCAAGATCTTTCCAGAACACATCTCAGGAGACCCAACTTCTCCAATAATGGTGTCAGTAACTTTGGGGCAACGTGAAAGGAAGAATTAGCTTTATTAGTGTAGCTCACTTTTAATAGTCACATAGGGATGAGAGGTGAACAGTGGGCTTGCAATTGACTAGGGCTGGAGAGTGTGGCTGCCTTACCCTCCTGCAGCTCAAGGTCCCAACTGGATTGTCATGTCGATTTGAGCTGCCTAGATGACAGGGGTGCTTGCACGGAGAAAGTTGATGAAAAGGCAGCTCTTCTAGATTTTTCTTTGGGGGAAATGTGTTCTCCTTACTTGTGCTTAAAACTAATACTGCTTGTTATTACTGCCCAAGAAAAGTGATCGATGTTATTCAGCATTTTGGATTTGTACAATGTCAAGTGGGTTAAGTGACAGATTGATAAGTGTGTTCAGTTTATGCTACAGAACATCTGATTTAGATGAAATCAGTTAGAACGTACCTCATGGCCAGCTTTTTTGTTTGTTTGTTTCCCCTTCCGCTGTTATCATAATCTAGGGTCTTAGATTGCTACAGACATGGTTTGCTACAAAGCCTCCTCTGTTACCTCTAGTCACTTCTCATCCATCCTATGTATTGACTCCTAACCAATCCCTTGAACACATCTCCTTCAGAGGGGCCACATTTGGAATGGTGATCAGACAGGAACAACAGGAATCTCCTCCATTTAAATTCCATCAACAAATCTTCAACATTTCCTGAATCATAAGTCACGTTCGGGAGTTTCAACAAAGTTTGGTGGGCGGAATTTAAGAATGCATGAATAGACAGGATTAAATGTAGCTTTGAAAAAGGTTTGAAATGTGAAAAAGATACTACAACCTCAAATGAATTTTGATCAAAAGACCCAACATATTTCTGATAATGGCTGGAATTTATATTTAAAGAGATAATAGAGGATGCATTGCCATGAAGCCTGTGTGGCCTGATGTGGTGAGAGAGAGAGGAAGAGGCAGAGAAGGAAGGAGGGGGAAAGAAGAAGAAAGAAAAAAAATAACTAAAAGATTAGCAACGCAGCCCCCGCTCATCATTGGCAGTAGCAAAATGCAGAATGAAAATACTAAAACTAGATCAGTAAAATTGAAGAGGAACTTGAATCATATAAGCTGAATATATAGTAAAAAAAAATTTGACCAAACTGAAGGACAAAGAATAGATCCAACAGGTGAGTAGTAAATTCTTGAAGAAGACACGATATGTATGCACAGGAGGTTGGAAGTTGAGAAGGCTTGTGGAGCTGATGTAAGAGAGACAGAGACTAACACCAAAACACAGCCTCATGAAAAGGACATTGTTAGTTTCCAAGTCAAAAACTAAGGTTACCCACCAGAGAGAACAGATTGGAGAGGCTTTTTATCCCTTCCCCCTTCAATGACCAAAGCCAGAAACAATGAAACAACATTTCAAGGAGAAAATATGAGACTAAAGAATGCTTTTCATTCATAAAGACAACTGAGTCAGTAGTTCACTTATTTGATGAACAACAACAAAAAAATTCCCTCTCTGTCTGTCTCTGTTTCTCTCTTTCTCTCTCTCTCTGTCTCTCGATACTTACAGAGCTGTAAGGAAACATGGAAGGTTTCTGTGTGAGCAGTGAGGGCAGCTCCCCAGAGGTCTGCAGGATGAGAAGGAACCATCCAAAGAGATGGTGTAGGTGTGTGGAAAGGGATGGTGGGGAGAGGCTGCTGGTGCACATGGTAGATAGACAAACCGTGTTAAGGACCTTATGACTTTACCCTAAAGGCACTGGGGAACTACTGAAATGTTTCAGCCAAGAGAATAATGCAACAATTTTGCATTTTCAAAACTCCTCTGGATGAAGCGGGGCGGGAATGAATCAAAGATGAATAAAGTTTGGTGGGGAGTGATGAGTAAGGACATTGTTGTAGTTGTTCAGATAAGAAATGAAGGCAGTGTTCGGGGTGGCAACGGGTGTAGACAGAAGTCAATGTATTTGAGAGATATTTACAATGTGGGTGAGAGGCAAACAAGGAATGGGAGAGGGTGAAATTGAAGATGACCTTGATGTTTCTGCTGGAGCAAGTGGACTGGGGAATTCAGAGGAAGGAGCAGGTTTGGGGGAACTTTGGGGGCCATACCTGAAGGCAGGGGGCAGGATCTGTAAGTTTGGGCTGGAGATACAGATTTTAGTGGCCTTGGTATGAAGAAGGTGATTATGTCCTAGGAGTAGATGCAAGTGACCAGAGTGCATATATAGAATGAATTGAAACCAAAAGATATTTTCAGAATAGTTACTTTAGAACATTTAGAAGCCAGGTACCATTTTTTCATCAAAGAATATTGAAAGATGCAATGACCAATAAGTAATAAATATTGAGGAAGTGTTGTTGCTGACAGATCTAACTAATCAGAGCTACTATTAGACTAAAATAATTTCCAATAAAAAAAACTGAAAGAGTGGGGTGCCGGGCTAGTGCAGTCAGTAGAGCACAAGACTTTTAATCTTGGGGTCATGAATTTGAGCTCCACATTGGGCGTAGAGTTTACTTAAAAAAGGCATGAAAAAAATTGAAGGGAAAAAATAGAGATGTTTCAGAATTTTAGGTTACAATGAATGGATGAAGGGAAAAGAGGGAATCCCAGAGTGATAACAGTTTTTGCCTGTCCTAAAAAGTAGTCTAAAGGTATTTATGGCACATATAGTGAAATATAGCATTAAGAGTGATTATCAAGTGTTTTACAGTAAAAACTGTACTCATCCACAAGGTGTCAGCCTACAGGCCAAAGAGGCAAAGAGAAATCTCCAAGTATAGTGTAACCCTAATATACCTAGATATCCACAACTTAGAGCAGGGCCTTGTCCTGTGATAGGTGTTGTTGATATCCTCATTTTACAGATAGGAAACTGAGACTCATTGAGGCTATGAGATTTGATGACATTCTTGATTTTAAGCCCAATGACCTGCCCATGGTTTATCATTTTTATAAGAACCAAATGATAAAACAAAAGACAGATCAAGTGTAGTGGTTATTATACTCTTGTGCAATTATGACTGTCCTGGGCATTTAGATACTGTCTGCACATAGTAGGCCTTCAAGTGAACCTTTTCCATATGACCGGATTAATTGATGGATTAGCCAATTATTTAAAACAATAAATATAAGTGCTTAAAATTGCTCTCATTAAAAGAAAGATCAAAATATCAGGCGCCTGGGTGGCTCAGTCGGTTAAGCCTCTGAGTCTTGGTCTCAGCTCAGGTCTTGATCTCAGGTTGTGAGTTCAGGCCCCGCGTTGGGCTCCACACTGGATGTGGAACCTACTAAAAAAACAAAAAAAAGAACATCAAAATCACATACATAATTCAATAGAGGAGACACACTTGAAAGGAATATGTATATAGTATATATATGTGTATATGTATATATTGTATACAATATGTGTATATATTTTTATATATATGTATAAAATGTAGTTAAGAAAAGCATGGGGAGAGTGTTATTGAAACAGAAGGGAAAGGAAGGAGGTGTAAATGATTAATAAGAGTAAATAGGATACCATATAAGAAAGTGTGAATTGACACAAGATCGTCCATTGTATGGGGCACCTGGCTGAGTGCCGCATCTCTTCCAATCGGAAGAGCATGGGATTCTAGATCTCAGGGTCATGAGTTTGAGCACAATGCTGGGTGTAGAGGTTACTTAAATAAATAAAATAAATAAAACTTAAAAAAAAGGCCATTGTATAATGACAAAAGACAGACTAATAAAGGCACAAGAATTCTAAAAATATAAAATATTTTTAAGAAAAAGATCTAAAATTATAAACAGAAAGCACAGAATACCACCAGGGAAGATTTAGGCTTCATATTCTCTTCCTAAATATGAAATCAAGTGGACAAAATAAAGACATTGAGAAGGTTGAAAAGAGAAATGATAGTGCAATTAATGCATTCCTGTTTATACATCCTCAGAATACTTAAAAACTGATCACAAAATAATTTCACAAGGAAAATCTCCACAAACTTTAAACCCCCAAAGTACAATTCATTAAAACTATATGAAATGGACTCCAACAAACTACTCAATATCTCATTAAATAGGTATATATGAATTATACAATCTTCAGAGCAAGTAAGAAAATTAGAGTTTAAAAATCTATATAGAAATAAACAGGTACAAGTTCTAACAGCAGAATTTAGACTTTTTTCCTTTACATGTTCTTATTCTAAAAAAAGATAGACATAGCATCTACTTTTAAGATCTTAGGAAAGAGAGAAAACAATAAACCCAAACATGTAAGTAGAAGGAAATAATAAAGACACAGGCAGGTATGAATAGATTATGAAGACAAAATGGAATAATTGATAAATTCAAGAGCTGATTCTTTCAAAAGATGAATATATTAGGAAAACCTCTAGAACATGGAACTGGAAAGAAAAACCCAGAAATAAACTTATAAATGAGGCAAATATAACAATAAAAATAAGGGTGATATTACAATAGAGATGTGAGCTTGGGTGTGGACAGTTCTGAATGCTTTTGAGATGAATAACGTTCTAAAAACTCAAATGCCAGGGTGCCTGGGTGGCTCAGTCAGTTCAGCGGCTGACTGGTGGTTTCAGCGCAGGGCATGATCTCACGGTTGTGAGATCCAGCCCTGAGTCCGGCTCTGAGCTCAGCATGGAGTCTGCTTCAGATTCTCTTTTCCTCTCCCTCTTCTTCCAGCTCATGTGCTCTCTCTCTCTCTTGCAAATAAATAAATTCCTTAAAAAATATAAAAATAAAAACTCAAATGCCGAAAATGAGCAGAGGAAGTCTTGAACTGAGCAATACATGAAGAAGAGATTGAAAAACTATCAAATGATATTACTCCTCTCCCACCAACACCAGAAGGCAAAGAGAACCAATAGATTAAGCAATAGAAAATTCTTGTTACACACACACACACACACACACACACACACACACATATTTTAGAGAAAGAGAGAGTACAGGCATGAGATGGGGGGATGGGACAGAGAGAGAGGGAGAGAGAGAATCTTAAGCAGAATCCGCACTCAGCACAGAGCCCAATGTGGGGCTCGATCTCGTCACCTTGAGATCATAAGCTGAGCCAAAATTAAGAGTCTGATGCTTAAGTGACTGAGCCACCAAGGCACCCAGAAAATTCTTGTTATATAAAACCAGTTTTGAACACAGAAAAATATGGTAAATTACCTAATTTAATCTACATGACGAATATAATTTAATTTCAATATATCTGTCAGACCAAACAGGATAAAGATAACAGAAAAGTTACAGATGTGAAATTCTGAAATAAAGAGCAGTATGAATAATTCAGCATTACTTTAAACAAATAACAGTCTGCACTCCATAAGTTTATTCCTGGAATGCAAAGAAAGTCCAAACTAAGAACTAAGAATATAATTACTGAGAAATTAGTAATGAAATATTTCACACCTGTAGGCTAAATAAGAAAAAGACCCATATCATTCTTTTTAAATATAGCCAAAAAAAAAAGGAATTTGACAAAATTTATCATCAAGCTAAAAAAAATCAATTGGATAGAGTATTTTCTTTCTTTCTTTTTTTTTTTTTTAAAGATTTTATTTATTTGTCAGAGAGAGAGAGAGCACAAGTAGGGGGAGCAGCAGGCAGAGGGAGAAGCAGGCTCCCTGGTGAGCAAGGAGCCTGATGTGGGACTCAATCCCAGGACCCTGGGATCATGACCTGATCCAAAGGCAGACGCTTAACTGACTGAGCCACCTAGGCATCCCGATAGAGTATTTTGTTAATATGATTAAGAGAAACAATTTAAAATATAAATGACAAGTATTGATAGACATTGTCCAGGATTGAGCTCAAAATAATAAGATCTAAGAGGTACCTAGGGTCAGAGAGTCTGCAGTGTTGGTTAACTACTCTCAACAAATAAAAAAAGCTCTGTGGACAGTAGGACTGACATCTGATAACTACTGATAAGCTGGTGAAGACAACGTGAGGGGAGGGAAGGCTGCTCACTTTGCGCCAAAGAATTTCATTTGGTCAGCGATGAGATTCTGTGGCAGAGACAGTTACCTGCTAGAGTCATATCCCCTCCTCTCCCCATTTTTAGCTGGACACATCGCTGCTGAGTAAAAAGATTACATCTTTCAGGCTCCACTATAGCAACTAGATATGATCATGCACCTAAGTTGTGGCCAGTTGTGGCCTAATTAAATTAGACATGGTATACCATTCTTTCCCCTTTCTTCCTTCCTATAGTAGCTTGGAATATGGTCGTGATGGTTGGTGCTCCGGTGACCATTTTGGAGCATGCAGATGGAGTCATATTCCCTTGTAGGGTGAAGCCGAAAGCTTTTCCATCAGGGACTCTCAGCTTGGAGAAGCCTGGCCTTGAGCGCTATGAATCTGTGGGACTATGTTGCTTTAGCCATGGTTTTCTGGGTCACTAGTACTCACTCTAAATGATAGCAATCTCAAGAAATAATATTGAATTGACTTTAATGTACAAGTAAATAAATGATCTAGGTCCTAAAGTCTAGACCATTACACTTCTAGCCTAATTTTTAAAGGAGGAGAAGCTTAATATCCACACTAGCTACTTAAAAACTAATCCTCTTTATATTTTTCAAAATATTTTCCAAATCAGATACCACAATAAGATAATTTACTATGGGAAACTTTTGGCTATACACAAGTTAAAATTGAGAAATGTCCATTAAGATGATGGCTGAGGCTTAGGTTTTATAATAGTTAATCCACAATCTTTATTCCTAGCAATAGCTATATATATATATATAAAATATATAAATATATATTTACAGTATATATTATATGGACATAAGATGGGATATATACATATAAAATATATAAATGTATATATACTATATATACACTCTCTATATATTTAGCTAATTACAAATTAAACATTCAAAATAAGTTGCATTCTTTTGTACCAGCAAAAAAAGTAATCCAAAGTTACACAGGATCTTATCGACAATAGCATTAAAAAATATAAAAACCTAATAACATAATAAAAGGTATGAATGCCTTACATAAAGAAATCTTTAATGCGAAATATAAAACATGAATAAATGACCTAGAAGAGGTGATATTAATGAGATATACAATAGGGTTAATTTGTCCTAAGGTCACACATAGGCTAAAGCGATCTCACTTGGAATTCTAGGTTATTTTAGAAAAAGAAAACAAAAATAATTCACAACTTGATTTTGAAAAATAAATGGGTATGGCTGTCAAAAATGTCATTTAAAAGAAGAAGCCAGTCCTATCAAATATGAAATCATACTATAAAATAACAGCAATACAAAAGATAAGACTGGAATACTAACAAAAAGCTCAGTGGAACAGGATAGAAGCCCATAAATTAAATAGAAAAATTTAGTATGTAATAAAGCATCATAAGCAAAAAGGAAATGAATTATTTAATAAATATTGAGAGGGAGGAGAATTGCTTTTCTTATTCCTTCCTTCCTATAGACCAAAACTCATCTCCATATGGAAAAAAAATTAACCTGAAAAATCAATGAAAATTAGCTAAAAATAAAATAGAATCTCAGATATTTGGAAGGATGAGAACCTTTTTTTTTTTAAGATTTTATTTATTTATTTGAGAGAGAGTGAGAGGGAGAGAGAGCATAAGCAGGGGGGAGGATCAGAGGCAGAGGGGGAACCAGACTCCCCACTGAGCAGGGAGCCCGATGTGGGACTTGATTCTAGGACCCTGAGATCATGGCCTGAGCCGAAGGCGGATGCACAACCGACTGAGCCACCCAGGCACCCCTGAAAGGAGGAGAACTTTCTAAAATTTGAAGCAACTAAAGAAAATACAAAATAATAGATTGCAAAAAAAATTTCAAAATGCCTCTAGGTGAAAATACAGAAACTAAAAATAAAGCAGCCTGTTATAAAATGTATTTATGTCAAAAATGACAAACTGTAGTACTACGTATAGTATGTAAAGATCTCAATCAGCTTTGTAAGAGTATATATTAAAGATTTTATTTATTTCTTTTGACAGAGAGCGAGAGCACAAGCAGGGGGCGCAGGAGAGGGAGAAGCAGGCTCCCCGATGCGGGGCTCGATCCAAGAACCCTGGGATCATGACCCCAACCAAAGGCAGCCACTTACCTGACTGAGCCACCCAGGTGTCCTGTAAGAGTAATATTAAGATTTCAATAACTATATGGACCAAAGCCTTGCTCTGACAATTTAAGTATGATAAATACACATCATTTGTTTTAAAAACATTTAAATTAGCTAGTGACAAAAATGGAAACCAATTTGGTAATACAATTCAGCACCTACAAAATACTTGTACTCTTTGACACAGTACAACCACTCTTGTGAATTAATTCAGAGGAAAAATTAGAAAACAAATATGATATATGGAGAAACATGTTTACTAAAGCATCATTTAAAATAGCATGCGTGCGCGCATACACACACACACACACACACACGAAGCCCGCAAAGGGAAATAAAAAGGAACTAAAACAACAACCATTACAAATTATGGTAAATATTACACAACAACAGAGACAAGTTTTACCTGATAACACTAAATTTAAAAAGCATTTCATAAAATTGTAAATAGCTGTAGTTATAGCTATAATAAAATGAGGACAGCAGCTCCCCCCAAAAGCAAGAAGAAATTATAAGAGTAGTATTATGCTGAAATTATGGGTCATTTTTCTTTATTAAAGTGTTATTTAATTTTGTTAAGAAAACCATTTTAATCAGTATGGGTGTGTGGTGTGTGTGTGTAGGCATATGGTACAGTGGTTAGTAATTATATGACCTTGAACAGTTTACTGGAGATTTTTAAGCTTCAGTTTGTTCCTTGTAAGGAGGAGATAATAATAGGATCCACTTCACGGAGCTGTTACGAGAGTTGAATGAGGTAAGGCAGGTCAAACATGAACTCGGAGGGCCTGGCCCTGAGTAAAAGCTCCCTGAGGTACTGAGGTGGAGAGTAACTGACTTTGGAAACGATGATGTTGGGAATGGTGGTGTCGCCGAATCCCTGTTTGTGTATTTCCAGTGGTTCTTCCACTATTCTCAGAAAATTGCTCAAATTTCAATCCTGATGACTAAAGGCCACCATCGTTCTGCCCATCTTGTTCTAGAAGAATAAGAAAATCTCCAAATTCCCAAGCCAGACTGATATTCTGTTGTTCCGCACTATTACAGTCGTGCGGGTTGTTAATGGCAGGTGGGGTCAACTCTGATGCGTTGGTACCTGTGCCGTACCTCTTGTTAAATAGTTTAAACATCACACCTGCTGTTAAGTATTTAAAATATTTAAAATTTAAAAAGTGGTGTCATGTCCACACTTCTGTTTGGTTATGACTCTTGTTAAAAACATGTCTCCAGTCTTCGGCACCCATCCCAAACCTTACCATCCTTCAGAGCTCAACCCAAACTCAACCCTCTGCAAGATACCTCCTCTAGCAGTCAATCCCACTCACTTCTCCTCTCCCTGACATGATTATCTGTTTCTATTCATATTTCTCTAACTTGGCAGGAAGATCCTCAGAACAGAAAACATGCTGCTGTTGTCATTTGGTTGGTTGGTGGTTGGTTGGTTGTTTATTCTTAAGAATTTCTCACAGGGGCGCCTGGGTGGTTCAGTCAGTGAAGCGTCTGCCTTTGGCTCAGATCATGATCCCCGGGTCCTCAGATCAAGCCCCGCATCGGGCTCCCTGCTCAGCCGGAAGCCTGCTTCTCCCTCTGCCCCTCACCCTGTTCGTGCTTTCTCTCTCTCTCTCTCATAAATAAAATCTTAAGACAAAAAGAACAGTACTTGAATAAGTTGAACATTTTAACTAAAAGACCATTTATCTGTCATAATTCCAGGTTACTTCAAGAAGCGGTATCAAAATCACTCCATCAAGAACCCCCAAAGGAGATTTTCTGAAGTTATGTTCCCTGCACTACTTCCATAAGTGAGTGAACTGGTGCCTTGATTTATGCCCTGGACAGAAACAGTGACAAATATAGTTATACAGTTATGGTACATTAGGTGATTTTCTTACAATAAGGGCATTTAAAACAAACCAATATGTGAGCAATACCTAAAATCTTGGCACTGTCTCGCCTAACCGAAGTGCCTTCTTTCTAAGATGGTACCCTGTTGCCAATAGCTAGACATCCAACTCAGGAAGAAGCATAAGACATAAAGGTGCTAGCTTAGTGCTCAGTTTGGTTAGAGAATCTAACTTAGAGAAAAGGCTGTATCCTCACTTTGAAAGTGCCCTGTTATAAAGAAATCAGTCAGCTTTCTGCCAGCACTGACCCATCTCTGTATTAACTCTCCAGATTAATGTCAGATCATACCCCAGGAATTATTCATGAAGCCCCTCTGTACAATATAATTGCAGATTTTGGCATCCAGAGTGAAGTCTCATTGTTTACAGATTAGCTTCTCTTCCTGTACTACGGAGGAGACAATGATCTGAAACAACTTAGTCTAGGAGGAAATGGAGTTCATGGATTTTCACATGAAAAAAGCATTTGTCAAATGAGAGATCCCAGGTCTCACTTACACTCCATCTTGAGAGTGGGGGCCTGCAGCCACACTGAGAAGGAGGTGGCTGATGTCTGCTTCAGGTCCATGAATGGCTACTTTCATTGTGAGTCTTTCCCAAGTGAATGGAATGGCTTTTTATCTATGCTTAAGAATTCGTTTTGCTAAACCTTAGCTCCGCTAATCTCGACTACGACATCACCAGGTGTAATTTATGCATGTGGATGAAGAAACCTACTTGTTTCCAGGGAAGGGCACCAATCAGCAAACTAACTGCAGTGAATCATTAGAGAGTATTCGATACAATCAAAAAATTAATATATACTCAAAAGATGTTTAATATTTTACTGCAAATGTCAAGTTTCACTAGTAATGAGCACATGTTAATTGTGAGATTTTAGGCTCTTAAAATTTTTCAGATTGTGGCTTTGAAAGGTGACGAAAGGGAGATTTTTGTGTTAAGAGAAGTTTGCTTATTTTATTACGTTGACATCAAAGGCAATAGCCTTGAGCCATTTTCTCTGGATCCATTTGGTACATGGGCAGTTGGCTTTCTATAGGATAAATGTACGTGAGTGTGCATGCATGTGTGTCTAGGGATGTGTATGTGTGTGTCTGCTATGTATGTATATATAACAACTTTTATAGAAAAATAAGTATTTCCTTTTGGTTCTAATTAAAACATTTTCTGGGGACATTTAACACAAACACTTACCAAAATGGGTGATGTGCTAACCTGATAAGAACTTACATTTTTCTCCTCACTAAATTACATTAAATTAAAGCCATCAAGTGACCCATATATCCTAGGTTCCCAGTCAGTTTTAGCAGGGTAATAGTTCTGCCTAACTCCAGGGGTCTTCTGGGTTCTGTGAAATTTTTCTGGAAGAAAACGTCTCTGAAATACATTTTCTTTGAGTTTGAATCAACTTTCCCCTTCTTTCTCTGCACACCAACAATCAGGCCAAGCAGTGTTTCATTGACCTGTTTGAGATTCTCTCTCTTTCTATATATAAGCAGGATGTTACTTCTACATCATTTAATCCAATGATTTAGATGCTTGAGCAGTAATATTCTCCTATGTATCTCATCCCTACTTGACTGTGTGTTTGTAGCTTTGACCTGAAAATGATTAGTTATTAAGGAAGGAGAAGAAGGAAGTGAGAAAAATCAGTAAGAGCAGAAGGTGGCTTACTAAATATAGGGGTTTCACACAGACTGATGAAAAATTGGCCACCGTAGGCTTGTTTTGTGACACAAGAATGTTAACTGCAAGTTGTTTTCTTCCATGGAAACTCATTAAATACAGAAAAAAACCCACAATCCAATATAGAGTATATTCTAATATAATTTAACTTGAGGTTTCATACAGCTATGATTTTTCTTGGCCCGATGAACCATAGGCAATTATTTCCTTCTTATATCACTTCAGTTGTTTGGAAAATTTGATAAGAGAGGGGATTCACTTATATAGTATACATTGTACATATCTGTATCTTATACCTACAGACGCTCCATTTCTTAGCAGAGAAAACGTATCTGCTGGCAGATCTGCAATATCCCTAGTTACTCTTCAGCAATCCTTAAGAGTGTTTGAGTTAGCACCTGCATGAGCCTACCAGCCCACTTTAATTCTGAGGACCCTTCAAGAATATTCCACACTGCAGTGGCATGTGGTTTTATCGAGCATGGAAAATGCAATTCTACTTCATATAGATGAAACCTTGAGCATAAGGGTGCAGTGTTTTGCTCTGGTGTGTTCCTGAATTGGTTTTGCAAATCTCATGTTATTATTATTTTTTTTTTGTGGGGGCAAATTGTTAGTTTTCCTAAATATAAAAGCTCCCCCACCCTGGACAATGAGGACTTCATCGCTCTTCTATTGCTTTTGAGAAATATGATGACATTTTCTAGCATAGAGATCTCTCCATGCAAAGGAATCTCTTATAAAATTAGAAAGTGAAACCTCCAAGAGGAGGTTTTGTGTTCTGTGGCTCCTGGTCTTTCTCCTTTTAGGCCATTCTTCATATTTCATTACTTGTTTATGGTCTGTATTTTTCATTCGTCTGTAAACTCTGTACTGAAGGGTCCGTGTCTGTCTTATTTACATCTACATCTTCTCTACTTAGCCCAGGGCCTGTAGGGACACAGTAGGCACCCAATAAGTATTAGTAAAAAGAACTGAATGGATGGATATAGTCTATTCCTTAACATGTGCTTAATACATTAAAGTCATTTCAACTTTTAACCTTCCTTTACAAAGTCCTGCAAAGATCAGTATTTCCTGAGAAGCTCCCCTTTTTGTTTTCTCAAGAATTATAACATAAAGAGTATTGTGAGTTGCATACTTCAATATTTTGTTGGCAGAGAAGACACTTTCTAAGAAAGGTTTCACTGGAAGCTCTATTTCTTGTCTTTCAATTTAGAAACTGTAACACTCGTCCTCTCTGAGTAATTGTAAAAAAAAATATCGTTAAAACAAAGATCTGGAAAATCTCTACTCCTGTCTATTCGAGTTATGGGCATTTAACTCAGAAGTCTTGTGTTGTGCCAGGCATATGATACCATCCAACACTGATGTAGTGCCTTCTAGGTGCCAAGGACTAGTCTAAGTTATTTATATGCATTACCTCCTTACAACACCTTAGGAGGCAAAAATATTATCATAACTTCGTATTACAGAGGAGGAAATGGACACTTGAAGAGGTTATTTAACTTGCCAATGTCACAAAGTTATTAAGTATCAGAGGAAGCTTTGCAGTCTCTCCTAGGGTCTTAACCCCCGAGGCATTCTGCTGTTTGAAGCTGTGAGCATGTTATGGGAATGGCCCCGTCTTGGTATCATTTTCCCCCTCGTTGTGAGTTCATTGGTACCGGGGCAAGGGCTCGTATAGCACTTGAGCATCGGAGAGAGATGTTAGGATTCTTCAGGGTTTTCACTCTGACAAATGATCTCCGTGTTTAAAAAACATGTAGCTATGCTTAAAAAACGGGAGGCAGGACATTTTAAAAAATGCAGCAGGACAACTAGACAGAGAAAAGTGCATTTCCCAGAAGCTGCAGAAAAGACTGTTTTATTTCTTAACACACCAAAATGCTTCACGGTGGTTTAGTGAGAACCCCACCTACCCTAAAAGCAAAACCTTCCCCGGGGTTTCCAGGCTCCCGTGCACGCAGGCGGCGGTCCGGCCAGCAGAGGGCGCACGAGGTAACAAAAGTCTCCAGGTTTCCGATTGTGCTTCCTGGACTGTGGGCAGCGGGGTGCCCTCCGGGCCACAGCCTGGGGAGGCTGCCGGTGTGAGGCGCTTGTTGCCAGGCCCTTGGTACAGGAATAAACATTCCTATGTGCACAGGAAGAAATGGAAAATGAAAAACCTTTGAGAGAGGGACTTGGCTCGTCTCTAGCCTGGTCCCGACCTCGTGCATGGGAGAAAAATGTGTTGCTGGTTTGTTAAATTTGGAATGAAAACAGAGTTTACTCCAAGGACACTCTGACTCTGTTCTCATGAAGGAAATTGAGGGTGGGCGGGGGAGGGGAGCTGACAGGAAATCCGAGTTTAGCAGTACAGGGACCTGGAGGAAGTTTCATCTTTTCTGCAGCTCACTCAAGCCATTCTACATGAAAAATAAATGACCTATTTTGTTTTCTGTTTGTCCCCACTTTCACCATATGTGGTGGTCAGACCAGGGGATCCAGAGTCAGGAGAGCGTGTTTAGTGCCCTCTGCCGCCATTTTGTACGTTGGCCGCCTGGGCTAGTTCACTCTTCCCTGACGTTCTTGCCTCCTGACCGTGTTGGCAAGTCTCCTGAGAGGCTGGGCCACTTAATTCAGATCTAATATTTCCACAGAAAACAGGTTTCAAAACCATCAATTCTGTGCGGGGAGTATACAGTGTTATCATTTGGGAGTTCGTTTGAATTCAAAGTTATTTTGAAAACATGTGGTGTGCGTCCTATAGCCTGAGACAAAACTAGAGATTCAGACTGTTCTGGGGAACTCCCGAGGAGGACGTGGGGGAAGCCGTGATGATTCCACACAGATATAGACTGGCCAACTCCTCGGTGCCGGGTCACATGGCCTTTTCTCCAGAGAGTCTCTTTGAATGTGTTGTGGATAATACTGACTTTCAGGCCTCTGAAGGCAATAGCCAGAACCCGATGATGATACTGTAATACGTATTTGTGGCCTTTCCCCTCATCATAGTTTATTTTTGCCATTCAACAATGTGGAGTGGGTCAAGGGCTGTCATTTTGTCATTTTGGCAACAATGTGGCAATATTAACAACAATAAATAAATAGAATATGCTCTCAACCAGAAATTAGTGGGCTTAGCTTCAGGGCAGTGCCAGTTTCCATGGCTGGGTTATCAGCATGGCATATTCATAATGGAACTTCCAGCAGTTTCCTCAGCAGCTGTGGTGGCAAGGGCATGCCCTCACAAAACACGCAGAACTGAAACACGATAATCGAGTGTCTCTGGGGTCCCTGATATCCTGATTTGTTGCTTTCTTCACCAGGACAGGTGAACTCTTCATCTAGAAGTTATCACGTTTAGTTTAGTCTTTACCCGAATGGACGTGCCCAGGAGCCGGTCTGTCCTTGAAAGGGCACGCTTCCTTTCTGTGAGGAAAAATAGAAGCAGCAGCCAGAAACTTCGATCAGTCTTTCAGATTCCAAAACTATGACACTGTCACACTGGTGTCATTAAAGCTAACTAACCATATTAAACGAATATTAAAATATGGGCTCCTTTGCATAACATAATGAGCAAAACCGCTTTTAAGTTTCTCCCTGTGCTTTGAGGTGAGGTGGCATTTACATTCCCAAACTTTGAAGTTGGAACAAAATGTACAGGTAGAGGGTACTAGATCAAATAATAATCAACTTCAAAAAGCATTTTGGCTGTTGGATGTCCCAGGGCTAATTTCCTCTAGACATTTTAAATGTAAATGTCTAAACTCATTTAAAAATTGTAAATTGGTCTAGGTTCAATCAAAAAGCATCCTGACAGAACAGGGAGACCAGGCTAATTGTCATTTGTTTGTCAAATGAATTCCATTTGGGAAGCAATGAAACCTCCAAGCTAATTCTTTTAAGGTGAGCTGGTAGTTGTATTATCAGTTAAATGCAGTAAAATGCATAATCATACAATGATAATGAAAACTGAACCTGTGTTAGCACCGGGGCTTTGCCTGCCAGGGGGCATGGAGTGATGGAACTTAAGTACTATCATGTTGGCTTGGCCACAATGGCACCAAGTCTGGTCTTTAGCCTTACAGACACTTTCTTTGCATTTTAAAAAACTTTATCAAAGCACCGTAGCAATATAGAAAATGTCAAAGTGAAATGCACTGTAGGCAAATTGAGATTTCATTAAGTTTAAATTTATTGCTTTTGACTGATGTATTACCATGCTTGTTAAGAACCAGTAATTTGGAATATCTGTCTGCCTGGTAAAATAGCTTTGTCTCCTTGCATATTACTTTGTATAGACTTTGAAAGACCACAATAATTCAGAGCAAGTGTGGGCTGTTTTTCAGTAGTGTTTTGAAGATTGTAAGGCATTTGCCTTGTGCTCTGAGAAACTTTCCACCCACTTCCTGAATGTCTTGTCAAGGTATTGCAGGTTAATTGTAGAACTCAGACTTATGGGGCTTTTTTGTGAGTTTTGCCAAATGGTATGACGGGTGCAAAGAGGGAGAACTGAAAATGTCTCTTCTGCTGGGACTGCTTTCTTCTCCATACTCCCAAAGTGGGTGGAGGTGGGCGATGGAAGGCCAACAGCGGAGGGGCGTGCACCATGTTGGTCAATGGAGAAACAGCGCTGCCGGGAGTTAGGGAAGAAAGATGGTCTAGCTCACCCCAGAAGTTTTGTAAGCAAGGAAGGGGAGATGCCTAGGTCACAGGGCTGGTGGCAGGAGTAGTCATTCAGGTCTCAGCTCCAGTGTCAATGCCTGGCAGAGGCTCCCCTCACTGCTTGAACCCCCACCCCAAGCTTGTCCTTCTTCCCCACCGCCACTGTTGTTCTGTAACTCGCGGGTGGGCAAACTGCTTTTTTAAGCTTCATTGTGATATAATTAATAGACAAAAGCTTCAAATGTGTAATGTATACTTTTTGATGAGTTGAGACACATGCATATCCCTGTGAAACCATCACCACAATCAAGGTATGGAACGTATTTCACCTCCAGAATGTCCTTGTGTTCTTTTGTGCGTGTATTTTGTGAGGACACTTAACACGAGAACTATCATATTTTAAAGTGCACAATATCATATTGCTATACACACACACATACACACTATTTTGTACAACAGATCTCTAGAACTTACTCATTTTGCACAGATAAAACTTTATACCTGTTGAGCAACAACTACCTATTTCCCCCTCCCCCCAGCCCGAGGCAACCACCACTCTATGTTCTGCTTCTGTGAGTTTGACTATTTCAGATGCCTCATGTATATGAAATCATGCAGCCTTTGTTTGGTGTCTGCCTTATTTCATTTAGCATAATGTCTTCCGCATTCATCTATGTTGTAACGAATGCTAGGATCTCTTTTTTTTTTTTTAAGGCTGAACTTTTTATTTAAAGAGATGCATAGGAAGCCAAGAGGCAAAACTGATGATGCGACAAACGTACTTGAATGGCAGGAAGGAGAACAAATTTGCACCATTTTTTATTGATGAAATTCAAAATAGAATAAAACAATTGAGTATAATATCTTGTAATGTAGGTGTACTAATGAGAAGAATAGCATTCTTTTTTGGGAGGATAGCATTTCACTTGGTTGGGGTCCCAATGTAAAAACCACTTTAGCTCACAGTGCTAATAAAAACAGACAGGGGGCTGGGTTTGGTCGCAGGCCAGTCCGTGGGCTTTTGCTCGAGCACGTTGTTCCATTTAATTTTCTCCACTGGCTGCATTACTCTCTAGAATCACCTTCTGATTGTTTGCTGCTTGATTATCAGTCTGCCTGCACGAGAAAAGCAAGGTCCATGAGAAGAGAGGCCTTATCTGTTGGGTTTGCCTCTGTATCCCCAGCTCTTGGAATAGCAGGAGTACACCCGGTGAGTGGTAGACACTCATTTGATATTTGGTGACTAATGAGTGAATCCAGATCTTACCACCAAACTGAAGAGACACGATCCATAACCTACCCAAGGGATGAGAATGCTCATGGTTCCTTCAGCATGTCTGACTTACCTTATAGCAATGTATTATTGACATGAATAACTCAAACTTCTGGTTACTTCTGGTTTATGTCACTATTTCTGTTCATAGAGTCCTTTCCGATTTTACTATGATAAGGAAAATGACAGTTAACCAGAACATAGCGCATATATATATATTTAAGTATTTTGTTTATTTATTTGACAGAGAGAGAGAGAGAGAGAGATAGCGAGAGAGGGATCACAAGCAGGGGGAGTGAGAGAGGGAGAAGCAGGCTTCCCACTGAGCACGGAGCCGGATGCGGGGCTCGATCCCAGGACCCCGGGATCATCACCTGAGCCGAAGGCAAACACTTAATGACTGAGCCATCCAGGCTCCCCAAGAACATAGCATATTTTAATACCTTTACAGTTCTATAGTAGTTGGCTACATACAAACACCCCTTTGGTTGTGGTCATAAATGCGCCGAACTCTGGGTCCAGCTGCCCTTTGCCACTCCCCACTGCTAAGTCCCGGCTTCTCCACAGTGAGCAGCCGCCCCCGTACAGCCACCCACATGGGTCCAGGGGCAATGCCCCTCGTGAAACCTTTCCTGAGGACTCTGGCCTTCGAGGAGCTCCCTTCTCCAAATCCCTTGTCCTCTATCACACACTGAGCTCACACTAGTCTGTTTCATAGTAGTTTTCTCATTCCTTCGTGGGTATCAGTGTCTGTTAATCTGCTCAAATAGATTGTGAGTAAGCCCTCCAAGGGTAGCAGTCCCTCTCACACGTCTTTGACGTACTACATAATACCTTCAGGCATGAATGTGTATTTCTTCATATTTTTTGAATAATACTTGGTGGAAAACAATCATAAAAAAATGTCCAATCAGGAATTTTGCTTTACAATATACACTCACACATTTAAAAAAAGAGCATTCATTGCCAGCTCTATTTCTTATGCCACCAAATGACAATGAAAATTCATAATCAGAATTAATACCTTGAGTCACTTTGATAGTGTAACCCATAATTCATTTTTTCATTATTCTCAATATAAAAAGTGTTTTATGAAGATGTTTCATATCTAAGTGCTTAGTAAGTCTCTCTTGTTGACTTCTAGTTAATGAAGGACTTCACGGAACTGGTAAAGTCATTCTCTGAACATCCAGGGAGGTAAGGTTTGCCTAGACTATGCATGGTAGAAATGTAAACCCTTCTCAGAAATTTGTTGTCAAAAAGAAAATCCTGAAAATTATCTGTCTATCTAGCCATCCATCCATCTGTTTATCATCTATCACCTAAGTGACTAGCTTTAAAAACTCTACTATGAATGTTTGTATCTGACATACTTACTCCATAAGACTGTTGGGATGAAGAAATTTCTCTGCTTTGCTTGACTAATCAAAAGAATTAGTAGGAAGAGAGAAAGGGCCAGACTCCCAGAGGAGTCCGGGGTCATTTCCACACCAATTAACAACAGAGGGAACAGCAGGAAGAAATGTCCCATTGTTATTCAAACTCAGGACTGGCCTTTAAGGCTGGGGTTCTCAACTGGTGGGAGGGGAGGCCAATTTTGCCCCTCTGGGAACATTTGGCAATTTCTGGAGACATTTTTGATTTGTTTAACTTAGGGAGGAAGTTGTTACTGGCATCTTGTAGGTAGAAACCAGGGAGGTGCTAAACACCCTTCAGTACACAGGAATAGTCCTTGCCAAAAAAGAATTATCTGGCCCCAAAGGTCAGTGGAACCACTGTTGAGAAAGACTTTTTAAAGGCAGGCCTTCTTCATTGGCAGTCTCCACAGTGCAGATGGCTTCTTGCCTTGACACTTGGATCATACGTAATGGTGACCAAATAACCCCAACTATGAAGAGATCAATGGAATTTAAGCTTCAGCATAAAGAGGTACCTCAAAGAGTATTAGTCTTTGAAGCACATTAAGTCAATGAATTTGGAGGAAGAGGTATCAAAACACCTCTTCCTCCATGATCAGCATAACCATTCATTGCTCGAGCAACCCATATATGTCAGTTGAACTGTACCTTTTGTACTCCCCGATGCCCTGTGAAATATCACTACATTATCAGTTTACAAAGCCCTCCCTAATTAAATAGCTTATTTACTAGAATTTTTTCCTGTGCTCTAGATATTTTTTTTTGTGGTGAGGAAGGTACCATAAGAAGTTTAATTAAAATAGGAATTATATATATACATATTTAAGATCCACATCATATTCTAGACTCGCAACTCACTCAATATACTTTCCATTGCCTTCTTTGACTACAATGACAAGTTGATGTCAATGATGATTCTGTAGCAGTGTATGGACCTAAACACAACCATAAAAGATTATTTGGAGATATTACATTACTTTATAAGGCGGGGGAGTTAAAGGGAATTTCAGCCAGGGTAGAAGCAAGAGAAAGTTTCAAAAAACTTCTGTTAATCAGAAAATTAAGTCAACCTTCATATTTTAATTAATCAATACTTTAGGAATATTGTAATATTTTATACTGAGGAGTTTAACCTTTATAGCAAACTCCATGGCTTTTTCTGAGAAAACTATAGTTCTGTGAGTTATCTTCAGTTTCCCATAGTTGGTAGAATTTTACTGAATTGAATCTTTTGAAACAAGTAGATAATATTATGTTCCAACTATGCTATGTGCATTAAGTAAGGGGTTTACATTTAAAACCCTCACAACAATCAATTGGGGTTTATATTATTAGCCCCATTTCATAAATCTGGGGATTGAGGCTTAGAGCCACTAAATGACTTGCCTAGAGTTACATAGCTGGAAAGCACAAAGCTATATATGAATCCAAGTCTATCTGGCTTAAACACAGCATGTATTTGTTGAAATACTCGAATGCCCTATATGGTCGTAGGGTAAAATTTTTATGATTCCATATCAAGGTGGTATAAAACAAAATAAAAATCTGTTAATCTGATCAGGCTGGCCAACCTGTATTTCTGAAGGAATAAAGTGGATTTTGAGGGACAGAATTATTTGAGTTTACATTAACCTGATCGAGTTAACTGAGAAACAAGCAAGCAAGCAAGCAAGCAAACCCTTCACTTGACTCTAGAGCAGTAGCTCTCAAAAGGTGGTCCCCAGACCAGCAACAGCAACATCACCTGGGAATTTGTTAGAAAACCAAATTCTTGGATCCCACCGAAAACCTACTAAATCAGAATACCTAAGGGTGGAGTCCACACTCTGTGTTTCAACATGGCCTCTGGCTTCCTGATGGGCATCATATTTGGGAGCCTCTGCTCTGGAGGTGACCTGTGCTCATCACCTCCACACTGTTACATTCCCAGGACTTTCATTTGATTTTTTTCACATTCTGTGCTCCACTTTTATTGGAAAGAAAGAGTTGATAATAATAAGCCCAAATCTCAGATTTGTTTAAAAGGCCGACTTCCCCAGGTGTATCCTAATAAATTCAACACATGTTCAGCTTAATCTCATACATTTTCTACAACTATAGGATTATGGGATGTTAACTGATGGACACAGCATTCACAAATTCCTGAATTTAGGTGACTTTTATTCTGGATAGTTTTAGAATTTGATGTCTTTAGGTTGACTAAAGTTCTTTTAAAAAATTAGTAATCCATATTTGACATATACGATCACTCTTAATGTAGAATAGTTTAATATTCTTAAACCATTGCTATTTACTTTTTTTTAAATTCTGGAGCTAGCCAAACTTTTAATAACAAAGTGCCTCTTTTGGTCATTTTATAGAGGAAAAACTTGCTGAATCTTGGAGAATTCTTGTTTCATAGACACAACCTCTGAATTCGAGAAATTGTAGGACTAAAAGTGTCTCATAAAAAAATTATAGCCCCTGTTTTTGAGAGAGAGTTTTTTTTATCCCTTTCTGCCCTCCTATGTGGTCTCTTGGGAACTCTCCCAGGTGGAGAGGTTGTCGAAAGAAAACCAATGTTCCACGAAGCAGGCTACTGTCACACCCCCCTGCAGGGACATTAAAGACTTGCCTTGAATGTATTTGTCAAAGGTTGTACTTTTTAACTTAATTCTGTTGGGCTTGTAAGTTCCAACATGCAAATTCATGTGCGTCAATAGACTCATTCACGGAAATGTGTATTTCTAGGCCAGAACCAGTCAGGATTGCCATAGAAAGAAGTGGTAGCCTCCGTCCAAGGTAGCCACTTGCCATCCTACCTGCTGGATCCCATGGAGATCATCTTAATTCAGGTTTAAAAAAATACTATTCCAAAAGGAAAATTACTTAAGTCCAAATTGGAACATACAAAGCTGTGCCGAGTAAGAATGTATTTACTGGAGTTGCTCTTCACGTTGCCATAGGAGGGAGGCGGGAAAGCGCGTCATCTTGAATACGTTTTACCTTTTTCACATTATCTCCTAACGTTACTGAATAATGAATGGTTTGGGGAGCATGTTTATTTCAGCTCTGGAAATAAGGTCTGCAACTCAGAAGGAGAAAAAAGAGAGGTTTCAAACCAGTAGCAGTGATAAGTGGCCCTGCGCACATAAATTTGACAGAGGGAGGCTCTACAAATCCTGTCTATTAGCATCATGACACCTTGCAAGAAGAAACTTGTGCTTGAGAGAAAGTTGGAAGCAGTGTGACACAGAAGGGGAAAATATCTGACGGACGGCCCGCACCCCTGACAGACAGACAGACCAACACATACACCCTCCCCGCCACAGACACACACAGACACACAGACACACACACCAATTCAAGCCTTCAGGTACTTCACAGTCTAGGAGAAACAGAGGCACAGCCCGCATTTGGCTCAGGGTCTGTAAGTCCTGTTACATGTCAAAGTGAGTTAGCTGTGAAAGTGTAGTCTGCGGGACAGTATCCCATGGATCCGTAAGAAATAGCACCTACCGGACAAAGATATTGGAATCATCTGCATAGCTGCCTCGGGAGTGCGAAATCGCTTCTGGTGGAGGCAGACATTTGGAAACAGATAAAGCCTATGAAGAATGCCTCTTTTTGACTTCAGAGATTAATGTAGATGTGAACACATTAGTTCTGTTTTAGGGAGACTCTTCTCTGTTACAGATAACCGGGACTGGGAAGTTCGGGTTACCCAGTAATGGGTCACTTATCGGGTACATTAGTTTAAAACCTGCAATTTTGAACTTAGCATTATTGAGCTTTCCAAAGATTACATTACCGAACTTTTGTTGGTGAGTGTCTCCATGAAATTTCCTGAAAAGGATAGTCCTTCTCCTTTGTGTGAAAGTGAAGCCAAATCACATACTTTATTGATATTTATAGACATACAAATGATAGTGCTAATGTACTTTAATGTCTGTCTACTTGACTGGAAAGGCTGTGGGCTGTGCTTTTGGGCTTTTGTTTTGCTTAAGATAATGTGAAGTACTGTAGTCTCTTTGTGAGCTTAATCAGAGTAGGTAGCTTTTTTTTTTTTCTTCTTGTTTTCCCCAAAGCCTTATTTCAGAAGGCTTACACCGAAAGTCTTTTTCAAAAAAAGTTCTGTGTTTGCCTGATATGGGTACAATCTGTACAATGTTCTTGCAAACAAAAATATATCCCTGTGTCTGTTTGTCTCCTTGATAGCTTAGATGGAAAACGTAGGAACATTGATGCTTTAACAAAGGCAATTCGATTTTAACACTCTGTACTAGAAAATGCCTCCACTAAGGGGGGAGTCTTAATCTCCAAGCCATGAAGATTTAATGTTCTCAGAGTAATTTTACAGACATTCTGCCTGTCAATGCCTGGTGGGGTTTAGGGTTCTTGAGTCACCACGGGCTTAACAAGCATCCAGGCATGAACTAACTTTGTAATTCTGAGCAAGAGTAATAAATGTTGATCCGTGGTGACTGAGCAGAATTAAGAGATAATTTACCTGCTTGCTCTGGAGGGAGTTTGCACACACCTTCTCTTCATCATAGATGATTTATAAGCCAACCTCTAGCAAAGATAGGAATGGACCAGAATATCCTAGCCAAAATGGATGATGAAATCTTGAATTTCTCTTAGAACAAAAATGAGTATGCAAGGCTCATGGTAAGTAATCTGCACATATTGTTAAGATGCTGGAGAAAGAGGGAGTTTGTTTAAACCCAAAATAAAAATCCAGTGCACATCAAAGTTCCTGTTTCAGTCATACTTGACAAAGCTCAGGTTTCTGGTAGTCATGGTGAAAATGGATTTTTGGTCACTGATACGTCTATGATAGTCATGTTTAAAATGTATTTTTGGCCTGGACAGCCTCCAAGTCTTGGTAATATATTGATTTAAAAAATGAACTTACTGAAAAGTTTTAAGAAATGTAAGCAGCAGGCAAAGATGAGTAAGTTGTTGCGGACCTAAGTTTTCCTATTGCAAAAATGGCAAGGGTCAAGCTATTCCATGTCACTATTGTAATCCAATAGTGGGTTGAGTAGGTTGAGTAGTTGACAACTTATATAAATGGTATTTGCCACTTGAGTAACACAAAGCAATCTATCATAGTAAGACAGAAAACTGTAACCTGTTCCTGTATTTTTCCTAATGTCCTGGTAGAGGTCTCATTTAAATCAGAAGATATTTTTAGCAACGAGTTGCCTTAAATTGTGAGTCTAAAAGTAATACAGACAGTCCCCAACTTAGGATGGTTCGACTTACAATTTTTTGACTTCACAATGGAACAAAAATGATATGCATTCAGTAGAATCTGTATGTCAAATTTTGAAGTTTGATCTTTTCTGGGGTCAGCAATATGCTGGATGATACTCTGTGTTGCTGGTTAGCAGTTGGGAACCACAGCTCCTAGTCAGCCACACAATCTCCCGGGTAAACAACCGACAGACTTAGAACCATCCTGGATCCATCCAGCCATTCTCTAATTCACTTTCAGTATACAGTAGTCAATAAATTATGTGAGATATTCAACACTTGATTTTAAGATGGGCTTTGGGTTAGGTGATTTCACCCAAATGTTGGCTAATGTTAAGTGTTCTGAGCATGTTTAAGGTAGGCTAGGCTAAACTATGAGGCTAGGTGTGTTAAGTGCATTTTTGACTTATGATATTTTTAACTTACATGGGCTTAATTGGGATATAACCCCATTATAAGTTGAGGAAGGTCTGGACTCTTAGTATCCCACTGACATTAGAACATTCTGAAACATATCTCTTTGCAGTTGGTTCTGAGTCCTAAATGTGGACATAACAGGAATCTTTCCAGGAGACTGTCTTCCTGGCCTGAATTAGAATTCAGAGTGGGCTGAGATCTTTCCCCCCTATCTCTCCAGACACCCCCATCTTGTGTTTCCCACGGGTATACATCAGGGTGTTTATTACACACATTCATTCCCAGATACGGGAATGCATGCAAATACAGTTATCTCCAATCTTACACATGATTCTTCAGTCTGGCCAAATTCTCTGAAGGGGCTTGGCTTCAAATGGAGCTTGAAGTAAATAGTTTGTTTTATTTTTTATTTAAGTATCAGGACACCATCTACTGAGGCTTTTCCCCCCCCTAGCCATTTTAACCACATATGAATTAAGATAGCGAAGAGAATTGAGTATTTCCCTTTAAACAAGATATATTGTTTTCAACTGCAGAATAAAGGCAGGAGTTAGGTTTTTCCTGGACGCTGAATTCTGGAGCACAAAGGGGCTGCAGAGGACAAATGAGTGTGGGGTTCACTAATGGAACATAGAGTCCTACAGTTCCTTCTCAGGGAGGTGACTCTGGGGAAGCAAAGAAAGGAAAAGCCAAGAGTGAGAGGTCACCCCCGATAAGTACAAAAAAGTTGCTTCCAGTGCTTTCTCCCATTGTGCCTGTTACACTTATGGGTGTGAATAATGTTGTTTTGTTTTCAGAAAGACAGTCATGAGCAAAAAAAAGAACGGCGAGTGATAAGCCGAGCTCAGGAAATTTGAGAATGACACATTTGTGATAATATATGTTAATTTGGTTGGATAGATGTGAATATTTTCATAAAGAACAAAGAGAGAGAGGGACTATGGCTTAGAGTCATTCGTTTAGACTTTTATATAAGTATTACCCGTGTTCGAAATGCACATATCTCTTGGAAACATTTTTTTTTTTAAAGAAAATGCATTTTGTTGTGGTGGCTTATTTATTTAAAATTACCATATTTTTCTTGCTTTGGAGATAAAAACTCTAGTGGAGCCAGACTTCAAATAGATGATGTTCTGAGCACATCAAAACAAAGAAAGTGTTTCTGAAACCAAATAAAAGCATTTTTTGAATGACTCCCTCACCCATTCAAACCTCCTTTCAGCTTAGGGGTACTGGCTCAGATAAAGTCCTGAACACCTCACAGCCTATTCAAAAGTATCAGATTCAACTGAAGGTGAAGAAAATGGGCTATCTGCAATATTCATGAGTTGGGAACTTCTCAAGTTTGACAATTGTCTGAATGACTTTACAACTGCTTGGGGTATGTATTACATAACAGATATTCACAGGCACCCAGTGCTCCTATCAAGCCAAACCTTGTAAGTGAGTCCAAAGGGAGCACCCCCACTCCCCACCCACCTCCATTCTTCCCTAATTCAGGTCCCAAGAAAAATAGTGCCCAGTCTTTGAAGTGTGCTATCTTATTCCTTGGCTTACCAGGCTGAACTAAAGGCCTCAGTAACACTTCTTCAGGTGAACTAACTGAGCTAAAATGTTTTGTTTTCACAGCCTTTGGGGTGGTTTTTTTCTCTCATTGGTGCAAAGCACAGCTTAGTACACCAAAGCTAAACTGAAATAAGGAGACAGATTCATTTTTTTGGGACAAGCTAAGACCTAAGGAGAAAGTACTATGTAGTTAGATTAACCCTGGAAGGAAGAAGGGAAAGAAGGAACGAAGGAAGGAAGGAAGGAAGGAAGGAAGGAAGTCTGGTTATGTACTATCTAACAGGAGTGGATTTCCAAGGTCCTGCTACTGGATAAGGGGTTGCAAGATGAATGATACCTACTTTTAACATTTCCTCCTCAAAGCACCTATGATCAGCCTGATACCCAATCTGTAACCGAGGTCAAACATAATTACCTAGAACCTTATACAAAGAGCATGGAGTAGTGGAAAGAGCCTCCAGATTTTAGTCCCAGCATGTCACTAACCATGACTTTGGACAAGCAACTGAATTCTTCTGGCCATTTTTTCCATCAAAATAATGAGGATACTGAATCTCATCTCTAAAACCACACCATTTTATTATCTCCACCATTCCCCTTCTACCCAAAACAACATTCTAGCTAGATGGCAAGCCACGCGGGAGGTTTAAGATTGACTTCAAACCTGGTGGAAACATTTGAGAACGAAGGACTTGGGCAAACCAAGGAAGCTGGCTGAGCATCTGTACCAGGTTGAATTATGCCCCCACCCAAAGATATGTCCACATCTTAACGCCCAGAACCTACGACTGTGACTTTATTTAGAAAAAGAGTCTTTGCAGATATAATTAAGCTAAGGCTCTTGAGATGAGATCATCCTGGATTATCTAAGTGGGCTCCAAATCCAATGACAAATGTCCTTAGGAGAGACAGAAAAGGAGAAGACACAAACAACAGGGGAAGGCAAGATGAAGACAGAAGCAGGGATCGGAGCAATGTGGCCATGAGCCAGGGAATGTCTGGAGCCACCAGAGGCTGGAAGACACAGGGAAGAATTCTGCCCTAGAATTAGGACAAGCTGGGACACAATCGAGAAAGTGCCAAGTACGAAGTAGACACCTTGACGTAGGACTTGTGTCCTCCAGAACTGGGAGAGAATAACTCGCCATCATTTTAAGCCACTGGTTTGTGGTAACTTTGATGGCAGCTCTAGGAAACTAACATACACCAGAGGGGCTTTTCCCCGTTTTCTCTTGAGGGGCCGCAGGCACGGGCTGTCTGCATTCCGCAGGGCTGTGCCAGGCACAGAGGGCCTCATCCCTTCTCCTTGGATGCCAGTGTTTGACTCAGGAAAGAGCAGCATATAGGAAAGTCATACTTCCGGGTATGTATGAGCTACCACTTCCAGAGAAAGCAAATCATCTCTCCTGCCTCTACTGCCATGTTTTCCCTTCCCACTGCAGCCTGCCAACCTCACGCATGTGGCTTCAAGTCCATGTTACTTGAAGGAATGACCGGCCCACTTGCACTTTTTCTTTTCAAGTAAGCTCTACACCCAATGTGGGGTTTGAACTGGTGACTCTGAGATTAAGAGTCACATGCTCTACTGACTGAGCCAGCCAGGCGCCCCCCACTTATGAATTTTCAGAAAGGTTTTAGACCTCAGGAGGTGAAGGTTTCTGGGCAGGGGCTGATATTGGCTGATCTCTGTGGAAAGCAGAGAAAAAGGATGAAGAAAGGAATGCCCGCTCTGTTCTGGTTACCTGTGTCGTCTTGGCCACCTGCCGGGAGCATCTGGGTATCTGCTCAGATGGGAAAAGTGAAGGTGCCATGGGGCTGCTTAACAGGCCAGCCTGGGAGGGAAGAGTTCTGGTTGGTGACCCAATCTTTAGAGAGGTTTTTTATAGTCACTTCCACACAATTTACCAATTCTCCTAACTCCCAGGATCTTACTGGAAGAAGGGAGACTGGGAGGGATGAATTAGTTGGAGGGGCCACTTCCTCCCATGGCTCCTCACCCTCAGGTCTGGAGTTGTGACCCCCACTTCTTCAAGTGAGAGGCTGACTGCTTTGTTGCCCAGCAGACCCAGAAGGGAGGTGGGGAACCTTGACACAGACCCTCACAGCCCATGGGGATCTCATCCATCTGACCAGGCTACCCTCTCTTCAGAGTTCAGCTTAGGCACCACTGCTTTGGGGAAGCCCTCTGTGATTTAGACTGGGTTATGTGCCTTTTTGGGGAGGTTGCTAAGCCACCGTGAAATTTCTCTATCAAGGCACCTGTTTCATTGAAATGCCAACATATTTTTCCTCCCTGCCTTTATCTCCCACATAAGCTTCTCAAGTACATGTGCTTTTATCATTTTGTTTTGTTTTGTTTTATGTGTCTATAATCATATACGTGACGTGTTAATATGGCCCCATAAGAGTTTCTCAGGCACTACATGAACATGATACAAAGTGAACATGCCCCTCACCCTAACTGTACCATCACATCACTCTCTGTCCCGAAGGTACATTCTGATAACCATTTGGCAAGTCTTCTTCCAGACCTTTGTCGTGGCATTCACAAACATGAGTACATGTACTCTATCTATCCGGCCATCCCTCCACCCACCCACCCATCCATCCATCCATCCGTCCATCCATCAATCCATCATCTACCTACCTATCGACCTACCTACGTAATCTTGAGTTTTATTCTGTGTTTTCATACAACTCGCTTTTTCCTTTAACGTCATGTCTTGGAGATCTTTTCATGTCAGGACATAGCAATCCACACAATGCCATGGTAGCCCATTCACCTGTAGAGGGACCATTAGGTTTTTTCACTGCCATGAGTCAGGCAGCAAGGCCCCTCCTCGTTCATATGGACTGGTACACACATGGAAGTATTTCTTAGATAGGTAGATAAAGTCCTCAGTTAAGTTTCAAGCATACCGGTGATTCTTCCTCCCTCTGTCCTTTGCCCCTGTAGCTGGAGCTCGCCCAGAGTCGCTTCCGTGTCAGCGATAACGTTCCCTTTCTGAGCTGTAGTTTCTGCTAGGTCCCAGGTCTATTTCTCCTTTTATTTGATCCCTTCTTTCTATTTTTCAGAAATGCCTCAAGATCTCTGGTTAGCCTTTATTTTTCAGCGCTGTTTATGAAGACACACACACACACACACACACACACACACACACACACACACACACCCCTCTTCTGACTTGTGGCATTTGGGATGGGAGGGCATAGACACGTGTGCTTAGCCCGTGATTTTGAACCAGGTTATGATAACTACCTTATTTCCCACGCCCACGACTTGATACCTGCTGTGCGTGGACAAAGTCCACGTTGAGAGAACAAATGAATTTTTGCTTTAGGCAGGTACCAACATTTGATCAAGGACAAATGTCTCCTCAAAGGTACTGATTTCTGTGTTGGTGGATTACCCTTCAGTTAGCCCCTCACAACTATAAGTTATTGTGTGGCTAACTACCTGTATGTGAGTCAAAGTGGGATTCGTTTTAGGGAAAGCATTTGCATCTTTAATTTTCATATAAATTTAGCATAAAAGGCTATGCCATGTTGTTCATAAAGGCCTTGAAACCTCCTACTGGACAGCAACAGGTAATTTTAGTGGGACTCAGTTTGATGACTTGTGTCCGATAAAAGACGGTTGACATACATGTCATGCACACAGCTGCTTTGAAATTTTCCTTTAGAGAGTTGATCCCACTGAAATTTAAAGGGATATGTGACCGTGAATGGGACAGCATCAAAGAATGCTTAAAAACAAGTACATGCCCAGAACACTTGGCTTAAATTTGCCAAGTTCCACTTGAGATTCATGGAAACACTCTGGCAACCTGGATTCTATTTATTGAACCCAAACGAGCCCTTCTGTGCAGCCCCACTCTTGTGTATGCTCCTGCTGACAGGTGCTGCAGATGTGAGCCCTGCTGGGCCTTCTTCGGCAGCCATCTGTCAGCGAGGCCTTCACTCCTCCAGGCAACAGGCGTGTTGATAAGAATATACACTTTCTGCAGTTGACAGACTTTGCTATTCAAAACACTGTTAAAAAATGGCTATAGGAATTTAATTAGCAACTTCCATTAAGAGATTAGATGAGAAGAACAAAGAGAAACCGGAGGAAAGGCTTCTTAATAAAACCGGAGAAGCTGCAGAATATTCATAGCATAACAAAGGCAATGAAAAATCTGTTTGGTGAATTGTTAGATGAGACAGATAGGTTCTGATGTTTTCTCATGGCCCGGCTGGTCTATGACTAATGAGGTGCAGTGTGAAGGGCAGGCAACCTCATACTGGCCCCAGTAGGTAACAGGTGGGGGAGCCAGCAGCTCTGAGAGGCAAGAGAACCTGTGTACTTTCCTGTGTCATCGCTGTGTGGCCCCTGGAGTCTGTGGCTAATTGACTTAGCACCAGCATTCAGGAGCTGACCCTAAATGGGTCGACTGGCTTGTCATTGACCACTGGCTGCCTCCATGGGTTGGTCACCTACCTCACAGCTGTGTGTTGGGTCAGTGGAGCTGGAGAGAGTATAAATAGACCAGAACAAATCCATCACTTCTACCAAGAGAATAGATTCCTACAAGGCATTCATTCAGCAGTATCATCATTGTGTGTGTGTGTATGTGTGTGTGTGTGTGTGTGTGTGTGTGTGTGTGCTGGTAGGGAGGTGGGGGTATGCAATGCTCATACAGTATCAGGGGAGCCACAGAGCTAGTTTTGTTAATACCCATTAGCCTGACTAACAAAACAAACGGTTGGCTCAGGACCCTGTGGTGAGGAACCAAGCATGAACGCCTACGATTCCTTAATGCCGATATTCTTCCTAAAAAACTGCATCGTCAAGGAAGCAGGTGAAGAGATGGTTCACGTAGCATTGCATTCTGGAAAGTGGGTTTCGGCCTAAAATACTACCAGCCCTTCCTATCAGAATCATCTGTTTCCCTCCCCATGCCCCTGAGACAAAAGAGCGGTTTCTGTGTTATAAGGTATTTTCTGGTTTTGATCTGATTCAAAAGGTTGATAAATAGATTCAGATGGGACTCCCCCACACCATAGTAGATAGTATCAATGAAAACAACGAGGCTATTATTCTTATTTATTAATTGGCATAAGCTCTGATGGAGTAAGATTAATTTTACACTTTCCAGAGGAAGTCCTGATATCCACAAGAAATCTGAAAATATAAAAATTTATATAAACTCGGGTTGACGTCAAACCCGACCCATGCTATAGGTCTGCCAAATGCATGCGCATCGCACACACACACACACACACGCACGCACACACACACGCATGTGCACGCACACACACACATGCACGCACACACACACGCATGCGCACGCAGATATGTTTAGTGAAGTTGAAATGAAATTCTTATGAGATGAAATATTCTTAGCTCTAAAGTCAAAATTAGGTAAAAAATACTTTAATTAATAACTGAGTCATAACCTACATACAGTGAATACCAGCTATCCCTGTAATGGGTTCTAGTTACTAAAAGGTTAATTAATTTTTTTCTGTATTTCCAAGAAAAAATAAGGCGAATTCCAGATAATGAGATAGATGGGAGGATTGGGGGCGGGGGTTGAAGACTAGAGACTTGTTGCTGTCTTGGCAGATGAGCCAGATGAAATTACCATCATTGTCTTTTGTTCTTGTGGACTTAAGGCCATTTCGTGTAGTTGTTAGTGTAAAAGGAACTAAATTAGAGAAAGTGTGATTGCAGTGGTTGCTGGATGTAGCTGGCTCCCTTTATGTGGGTTGTAGGTTCTGTGCTCAAGCTTTTGTGGGTTGACAGGATGATGGCCCCAACCCCTCCTGGGGGTTTCTGGCGCCATTACTCCCTCTTGCTGTCCTCCCCAGGAGCCCTTCCTTCATCTACTCTGAGTGAAGGTCCCTTATGACTCATGGCTTATAGTCACACAGCCTCTATAACCAATATGGAGAATTGATTACCTGTGTTTCCACAGAAAGAAAAGGCTAGAAAGGGCCATTGGCAATAAACATTATTTCCTGAAATTCTTGGTAACAAGAAACTCCCTCTTCCCACCCCCTAGTTTTCTCTCTCTCCCCAGTTGTACCATTATAGGAGACGGCAAAACATATTTCTCTATGGGTCTGCTTCTCTAGGTCTCTTTTCAGAATTGAACAAATGTTCATCTTTCTTTCAAGTACCTGGGAAGCAAAGGGCTTTCCTGATCACTTTCTGCTGCCCTTGGCAATTCTCGACCAACCAGGTCTATCCCCTTGTGTTTGTGCTACAACGCCTTGAAGCTCATCCTGCTTCAGCTCCAGACAAGAGTGCATTCATTCCTCAAATATCTCTTGAGCAATTCCCACACGTCAAGCTGGTCGAGGCACTGGAGATACAGCAGGAAATAAAACAAAAACAAAAAAGAAACCAAGAAAGAAAAGATACACATATCTGCCCTTATGGAGCTTCCATTATAGTGGAGAGAGATAGGCAATGAGGAAGTAAAGAGTGGTGGCAAGTGCTGTGGAGCTTCCATTAACTGAGAGGAGAAAGACTGGGAATTCCTTTTGGATGTGGTAGCCTTTGTGGGGAGAGGGGGTTCACAGAGGGGGTTCACTCGCTGAGTAGACATTAGAAGGCAGGGCAGGGGCCATCCGTGGCCCATGTGCTTCAGGTGTCCGGTGAGAACAATGCTCATCAGACATATCCAATAGCTCCCTCATAAGGGCCCCTGTGATTATTTTTCACCAACAAAGAGAAGCTCACAGAGTAAAGACTTAAACCTATATAGTCAGCTCAAGAAGCAGAGTGCTCATGGAAATTAAGCACCTCCTCAGATCTTTCTCTCTCTCTTTCTTTTTAAGAAACATGGAAGGGGAACCCGGGTGGCTCAGTCAGTTAAGCATTGGACTTTGGCTCAGGTCATGATCTCAGGGTCCTGGGATTGAGCCCCGTTTCTGGCTCCGAGCTTAGCGGTGGGTCTGCTTGTCCCTCTCCCTCTCCCTCTGGCTCTTCCCCCTCATATAAGTAAATAAAATCTTGAAAAAAAAACAAAAAAGAAACCATGGGACAGAACATCTTAGAGTGAGGAAGCATCCTTTGGCTCTTGATCTTGAGAAGTCAGAGGTGGCCAAAGCTATTTAGGGATGGAGAGGGCTATCTGATCTTTAGAGAACAGTCAGGCAGCTTTCCCAAAGATTATCCTTATAGGAAAAATGCTGTCCCACCATCCTTCAGTAGCTCTTTTAAACTCATGTTTAAATAGCTATACTTAAATGATAAGGCGCCAGCCTTTCACCTCCAGGATCCTAACTGGATTCAAACTCTAGTCTTGCGGGAAATGAGTTTGGTCGTCTAAGCTGAGCCCAGTGGACAAAAGTCCTTATCTCCAAACTTCAAGCATCATCCAGCCCGTCATGGCAGGCCTGGAATTCTGCTCTTGGGGAAAGAAAAGGAATGAGCGGGGGTGGGTTGAAAGTCAGTTACTGAAGTAGTTAAATCAATCCTGAATTCAAATCCCAATGATTTAAGTTAAAGTCCCTTTCTGTCCAGACTACAAAACTGCTTTTCAGCACCACGCTTTCTAGTGGCATCCCAAAAGGCAGAGGAAGTCACTTAGAGCAGTTAAGCCTCCAAAAATGAGGTCAAAGCTGCAAAGAGGCATCAGCTTGAGCACCTTAATAAATTTAAATTTTCTTTGAATAGTTTCCTTATCTACCTCAGAATACCTCACATCTTTGCCCCGTCTACGCTGCAAGTGACAACCCTGACTTTTATCTCTCATACACTCGAAGATGTCTAAACATGTCAGGGAAACATCACGTGCGAAGATTGTGTGTTCTCCAGCAAACTCAGTAAGTTTAGAATAACACAACCGATGTTGTCCCCCACACACTCCAAAAGTAAAAATAGAACGGAGCCAAGAAAAGTCTACGGAGGACCCCGTCTTCAGTGTGCTTTGCTTGAGACTCAGGAAGGAATAATTACAGGCAAGGAGCTTTGAGGACTCAGCCTATTGATGAGAAATAGGCTATTGAGGGATACTTTTGACTGTTTTGAATATTCCAGGTATTCAGACTTGGGCATTTTTTTCCCGCCGCTGGCCTGCTCCCAGTCCTCTGCTCTCCTCCCCTCTGCGTTCCATTTATCAAGTTAGCATTTTGCTCCCAATAAAATGGATGACAGTTTCATTACAGAAGGGCATCACTTGTCAAACTTTGAATTACTGATCATAAAAATATCTGTTATGCTTTGAAGGATTGTTGGAGGACTTCCATTTATATATATATATATATATATATATATATATATATATATATATATATATAAAATTTATCAGTAGGACTGTTTAGTGCAACAAGCACAAGGAGCGAGCTGGGGAGGAGGGAGGAGAAATCAAACCCAGCCTGGGAGCCCAGGGTTGGCTGTATCCTCCCCATACAAACAAGCTTCGATCACAGCTCTAGACAGCAGAAATAAAAGGGAGCTTTTTGGCTCACAGCTATAAAAAAAATTATCATAGTGATGAAGTTCCTCAGCCATCAACAGAGCTGTGATAACGCTGTTTGATGATGATTTTCCCATGAATGTTAAACAGCCGCCACTGCAGAGGGAAAGGAGCTTATCTGCACCTAATACTGATCTCTAATTCCTGCCCTTCTTGAACCATCCATTTTCTAACAGCATTAACTGGCAAATTTACATCCCATCTTAATGCTGCTAAAGAGGACAGGAGATGAAGAGTAAATGACAGCAGTGTAATGAGGGTAGCTTTTTTCTCCTTTCTCTTTAATGGCTGAAGATTTACACAATTGTCTGTAAGCTTATATAGAGAGCTTACCTGAACCTTTTCCCAGCATGGATTCAACTTACAGGAGCTTTTGTTAACTAAACACACAGAAATATTTTTAAGGAGGTTTAATAGTGTGACTTCAAAAGAAAGCCCAAGGATGGAAGATGGAGGAAAAAAACCAAATTTAAATGTCATAAATAATATAAATATCTTCAAGGGCTGATGATTTCTGAACAAACAAGGTGGGAAAAATAATGTTCTCTTGGGTTACCGCATAGCTAAGAAAGATTTTGAATATTAAGGAATAATTAATTAAAACAAGGATTTAGAGAGAGCTGTGTTCCACACGCCACCAAGCCCCGGGATTTCTCTGATCATATAACATCCATCAAAATACTACCTGTTCACTAACAGGGTGTGAAGAGATAGCAGGTAATTTCAATGGTAAATCTGAATGTAGGGAGCAACAATAGCTAGATGTGGGAAAATCCCATTTGTGCATCCAGATGATAAAAGTAAAGCAAATAAAAATCACCATGGGCGAGCCATTTAACATCACAGGCTAGAAACCTTGAAGTTGTCTTTGACTCTTCCCCTCCTTTCATCCTCTTCATCCAATCCATTACCAACCCCGCTTTTCCTCCCTTTGAAATGTTTTTTTGAATTTACTCACTTTTCTCTCCCTCTACTCTAACCCATGTCTCTAGCCCCTCTCATTTTAAATATGGCAGATTCCTCTTGTTTTCCCTGCTTCTGGCCTCTCTGGGTCCTTTGACTGTGTCTTTAAAATAATACTTTGGTATTTTTCACCATGTAGACTTAAAAAAAAAAAAAAAAGAAAGCAAACTGTTAGTGCCCTCTGCCCCCCACTGCTTATGGCAATGGTTCTTAAAGGGTGGTCCACAATAAGAAATACTTAGGGTTAGACTTAAAGAAAGATGTGTAAGACCCAGGCGCTGAAAACTACAAAACAGTTTGAAGGGAAATTAAACAGCTTAAATAAATGGACAGATGAGCCATATTCAAAGGTTAGAACAGAGGTTGACAAACTTTTTCTATAAAGGGCCAGACAGTAAATATTGGTGGCTTTTCAGGCCATATAGGTCGCTGTGGAATAGTCCCTTTTGCTTTTTTATTTTTTATTTTTTTAACAACCCTTCCAAAATGTAAGAACCATTCTTAGCTTGAGGGCATACAAGAATAGGCTGGATTTGGCCAGCAGACCATAGTGTGCTAACCCCTAGGTTGGAAGATTCAATGTTGTTATAACGGCAGTCCTCCCCAAATTGATCTACAGATTTGATGCAGTCCTAACCAAATCCTAATGGGCTTTTAAAAAGAAATTAATAAGTTTTTTTTTAATTTATATGAAAAAGCAAAGGACCTAAAATAGCTAAAACAATTTAGAAATAGAAGACCAGAATTGGAAGACTCCTACTACCTGATTTCATGACTTACCACAAAGCTACAATCATGAAGACAAGGCACTAATATAAAAATAGATCAAGGAACAGACTAAAGAATTTGGAAATAGTCCCACAATTACGTGGTCAATTGATTTTCATCAAAGATACCAAGGTAATTCAATAGAGAAAACATAGTCTTTTCAACAAATGGTGCTGGAACGAGTGGATATCTGCATAAAAACAAAACAAAACAAAACTTAACCATTATCTCACACCATATACGAAACTTAACTCAAAGAAGGTCATGGATTGAAATGTAAGCTCTGAAGTGATTAAACTTCTAGAAAAAAATATATAAGAAAATTTTTGTGATGTTGGATTAGGCCAAGATTTCTTAAACTGGACAACAAAAACAAATACTATCAAAGAAAAAAATGGATAAAATGGGTTTCATCAAGATTAAAAATTTCTGCTCTTTGAAAGACATAATTAAGAAAACTAAAAGGAAACAAATAATACATTATATGTTAAAAAAAAGAAGAAGATAGCAGGAGGGGAAGGATGAAGTGGGCGAAATTGGAGGGGGAGACGAACCATGAGAGACGATGGACTCTGAAAAACAAACTGAGGGTTCTAGAGGGGAGGGGGGTGGGGGGATGGGTTAGCCTGGTGATGGGTATTAAAGAGGGCGCGTTCTGCGTGGAGCACTGGGTGTTATGCACAAACAATGAATCATGGAACACTACATCAAAAGCTAATGATGTAATGTATGGTGATTAACATAACATAATAAAAAAAATCTTAAAAAAAAAAGCTAAAAGGAAAGTCACAAACCGGGAAAAAAAATGTTCACAACATATACATCCAACAAATGCTTTGTATCCAGAATATCTAAAAAACTCTAAGAACTCAATAGTAAAATAACCCAATTTAAAAATGAGCAAAAGAATGGAATAGAAACTTCACAAAAGAAGATAGTCAATAAGCATATGTGAATATGTTCAACATCACTAGTCATACAAGAAATGCAAACTAAAAACCACAAGCAACCACTACAGATCTTTACAGCACGGTAAAGTAATAAAGATTGCCCATACCAAGCATTGGTAAGGCTGTGGAGTGACTGGAACTCTCATGTAATTGGGGTTGGAATGCTAAATGGTGCAGCCATTTTGGAAAACAGTATGTCAGTGTCTTATAAAATTAAACATATATTTATGGTGATATGATCCAGCAGTTCCACCCACAGATATTTACCTAAGAGGAATAAAAAATACACATCCACATAAAAATGTCTATGTGAATGTTCACAGCAGCATTATTGTATATAGCCCCAAACTGGAAGCAGCCCAAATGTTTAGCAGTTGGTGAATATATAAGCAAATTGTTGTATATCTGTACAATAAAATATTACTTGGCAATAAAAAGGAACAACATAGTAATATACACAACATGAATAAATCTCAAAAATATTATGCTAAATGAAAGGAGGCAAAGATAAAAGACTATGAATGATCCTGTTTATATGAAATTCTAGAAATGACAAACTGTGGGGACAGAAAGCAGATCACTGGTAGCATGAAGCTAGGAATGAGGGGAAGGAAGTGCAAAGGGGCATGAAGGAATTTTTTAGGGTGAGGTTTTCTGTATTTTGATACCAGTACTAAATTTCGTCATGCTGGACATGTAAATCTGATTAATTTTTCTGGTTATAAATAATGTCTTGACATTAATATTTTAATGTTAATTAATTTTAATGTTTAAAAATTTCTCAGTTTTAATTTCTACATGTTAAATATCAATAAATGTAACCCATGTAAACAAAGGCACTTTGGGGTTCTCAATTATTGCTGAGTTATAAAGGGGTCCTGAATCCAAAGGCTTTAAGAACTGCAAACTAAAACTCAAAGTTCTGCATAACTCGGATGGCTTTGTTCTCACAATTCTCAACCGGAATCTTTTTTCCAGCTGGTCTAGGGAGTCTCCATTCCCGATTTCCAGGCCAGGTTCATGATTAGCTTGTGTCATTCTCTCCCTAGTCCTACTAGCTTCATGACTTGGCAATTCTTTTATCCTGCAGCTCACAGTTTCCTTATCTGCAAAATAAGGATCATAATAGAATCAACTTCATAGGGTTGGTAGGGATTTTAAGTGAGGTTATGCAAAGCATTTAGAGCAGTACCTGCCCATAGCAAGCATGCAATGCAAGTGATAATGTAATGGTCATTGCTCTTGTTACCTTCCCGGTTCCCCTCCATCTTTGTAAATGCCACTTCTCCAGGTTCCCCATAGCCTCCTCTCACATCCCCAAACTCGGACATCCATAATTATTGAGCGCTGCTTGGTTAGCTCTCTTTTTCTAATTACTTGAGACATTTCATTTTATCTTACAAACTATATCTAAAGCTCCTTTAAACCAAACTCTCTCTTAGGCACATTTTACTTAGCCCAGAACTGGGTAAAGCCATAGATGCTTAAGAAACACTGATTGAGGGGCGCCTGGGTGGCTCAGTTGTTAAACAGCTGCCTTTGGCTCAGGTCATGATCCCAGGGTCCTGGGATCGAGCCCCGCATTGGGCTCCCTGCTCAGCGTGAAGCCTGCTTCTCCCTTTCCCTCTCCCCCTGCTTGTGTTTCCTCTCTCGCTGTCTCTGTCTGTCAAATAAATTAAAAAAAAAAAAAAAGAAAGAAAGAAACACTGATTGAGTTGGAGGTTTCCAACTCTGTAGTATGGGAGCATAAGTAAGCCTCTTACTTATCTGCTTTATATCCATGTTGTGATAATATATATGAAGATATTAAATTTCCTTTAAAGAAAAATAAAATCCATATGCCAAACCAGGCCCTTTTTTGGGGTCCCAATACGTCCTAGGGCCATGATAAGGAATTTTTCCAGAAACAAATTATTATTAAGTGGATGTTCCTATTTATGTTTTCCCTTAGTATTCTGAATTCCTTTGGCATATTGAATTTTTCATACCTAACAATGTGTTCTGTCAAATAAACATGTGGGGGAAATATCAAAACTTTGGCTTTATAGGGCACATGAAGATGACACTTTCTATTGACTTGTTAAATAGGCTCTCATTAAAGATTTACATTGTTAAGTTTCTGCCCATAGTATTCTCAGGAGGGAAAGGATTAATCCATTAAAATCCTAAATGAACAAGACCTCACTGGCATTTCTGAAAGCATGTTTTATGGCATTATTATAACTACTTTACTCTGTATAGAATTTTTCTGGATGTTGTGGTCATCAAATTTTAGGCAAAATTCTAACTTTTTTCAATGTTGAGCTAAGTAATCTTGAGTAAAATAATTTCAGATGTGCATGCACCAAAAACACAATGCTAAGGTGTCATACTGAACTGATCACAGTAATCCTATATACAACAGAGGAGGAATATTAATTCATTTAAGAAACATTTACTGAGCATCAACAGTATACCCATCACCTGGGATGTACAGGGGGCTTCAATTCTAGTAGCAGAAGGCAGAGAAGAAATGAAAGCTAAATAATTTTAGACAGTGATCAATGCAATGACCGCCATAAAAAAAAAGGGGATGACAGGATAGAGAAAGACCGGGGGCTGGGATGCTCTTTTGACAGAATGAGCAGAAATTGCAGCTAGTTATCTTCTGGGATATTCAAAGTATATGTCTAATGAAAATGCTAATGGAGGTTATCTTTTTATTATTGTCTTTTTTATACTTTTCTGTATTGTCCTATTTATTTTACTTGATATGTACTACTTTCATAATCAAAGAAAAGTTATATAAACAAAACTTTACTCTGACAGCAATCAAATTCAGATCATGTTGACCCTGTGAATAAAGATAGCATAGGATCTAAAATTCTAAAGAGAAAATACTGAGTTTTTAAATATTTATTATTCAGCTGCCCATTAAATAAGTTATTTGTAAAGCCCCTAGAAGAGTGCTTAGTTTAACACCTAGTTAGTGCTAATAGAATCAATAATAATAATAAAAAATAAATTGGCATGTTGACATGATCTTTAATTCAGTTTAACAACTTGGGAGAATATTACCATGTGCAATCTATTTTCTAAATGTGGTGGAGGGTAAAATAATGAGTATGACATGGTATGAAACTCAAATGTAAGTGAATGTCCTGTGTCTATTCTGTCTCTGTGTCTCTGTCTGAGAGATGTAGCAGTCCTGCCTTCAAGAAATTTGCTAGGATAGAAAATTATGCACAAAACTATCAATCCATGATATCAATACCAATGTTCCTTTTCTTTTGTTTTGTCTTTCAGCAAAAACTAACTGAGCTGTAGGTTCTGGTCAAGAAAGGAAGAGTTGATTTTTTAGGTCCAAACAAATTTGAAAGGGGAGTTTACACACTTCCCCTTTATTGTTGAACTACTTCCTCTTATTGGCAAGAAATCTAAATGTTTACCCTTTCAAGGGTGTTCATTACAGTCCATATACAGGCTTTGTAATAAACCTGTGGTTATTTGTGTGGGTGAAGTGTAGTGAGTTACCACAATGTTCCCCAAGACGAGACACTTTCAACCTGGGCACACTGGATTGTTTGCAAACGCAATGTGGTCCTTGATGTTTCCAGAAATGATTATCCACACAGCCACGCTTGTGTGACTTTGTCCCATAGAAACAATCAACACAAACTTTATCCCGGAAGATACCAGCTAGTGACATTAAGCAAGATGTATACGTTCAGCTCCTTATTTTGTTAAGGTATTTCCCATATGAGAGCCTGGAATTAATGGATTTCCATCCATGGATGCAGAAACTGTTGACACCTGTCAGCCAGTTGGAACGGGTTTTTGAGGACAGCCTTAGAACCCCTTGCATGGAGATCTCTTCTGTTTAACCCAAGGAAGGAGAATTTTGATAACATAAGAGGGTTTCTTCCTGTTCTCACTTCTTGTCAACCCTTAGCCCAATAAATGTCAGCTTCTAAAAAGCCCATCTTGAAGGTATTTTTGGGAGGAAAAAAATCACGGCAAACTTTAATCTGGCATAGACAGGCAGTTTTCAGGTTTCACCTCTTCGTCTTCATATCTCTGCTTATTCAGCACTGCTTAATATAGATCCAAACAGGAAGTCTCCAAGTTACGAATGTGCTTGGTTCTAGAAATTTACCTTTAGGTTGATTATGTGGATCTGAGAACACAGTCTCTCTCAGGAAAAAAAAAAAAAATGTCATAAGTGGTTGTCAGATTCCCAGGCAGGCCCCAGAGCCAATTTAATTTAATGTTCCTCAACATTAAAAATAGCAGCCTAAGGAAAAGAGGAAGTCTTTGTGAGAGTGTGTCCTTGTTTGTATATGGATTATTCAGCTCCAGAAGGATCCCCAGTCAACTGGATGTGGGCTTTCTGGTGCCTTTTGTGACTTTTGAATTTTGAACCATTGGAAATGTTATCTATTCTGAATTTTTTTTCTTTTTTCTTTTATTTATTAACATGTATTATTTGTTTCAGGGGCACAGGTCTGTGATTCTGAATTTTTTAGTTAAAAAAAGGAAAGGCCACTTACAAATGTTAATAATCATATCATTCCTGGGCTGTGATCTCAGGAATGGGAAGTGAAATGAGAGGAAGAAGGAAGAGCTTTTTACCTTCCCTCCTGATTCACAACCCGTCCTAAGTAAAATTTGGGGGAGCAGTGACAAGAAACTGCTTTTTCTCTTCCTTAGACCTCTCTTCTGCCCCCTGGTGTCCCTGAGTCCAGGGCCCAGGTGTCCTTACAGCTTCACCTCTCTCCCCCCTGGAGCACCCATCTATTTGAAGAAAGTTGTCCCTGGCCTCCATGGTCTTGATTATATGACTTTTTTGCCCCCCACCCCCACCATATCCCATCGAACTGCCTATTCACCCTTATCACCATTCTGTGCTAGATATTGGGAGGCGAACAACTGCATAAAACTGCAGTAGAATGGGAATGACTGACCATTTTGTAACTTTCCATAAATTGTTTGCATATTTCAAAAGGATGATTCTTCAAAGAAAATAAAAAATGAAAGTCAAACACTCCAGGTAATGTGAGGGTTGGGCATGGCTGGGCCTGGCGGGCTGTTCCTGAGTCAGCGTCTCCTCTAAGCTCACTGTTTTCTTCCACTTCTTACAGGCAGCTCCCCAACAAGCTTTGGGTTGCATAAATTTCCCTGGCTTCTGCCAGGCAGGGTCTAGTGCAGGAGCTAGTCCAGGTCACGGCTCCCAGCATGCCCTTGGCCAGCACCTTTAATCACGTTGGAGTAGGTGCTTTTGCCACAGAGTTCCTGCCTAAACTCTCCTGCAGCCAACATCTCTGTTAGTAAAATGGCCACATCTCAGTCCGTCTGCTGACAGCAACAATATTTCTATAACACTTTAGAGTTTACCATACACATCTACTTTGATATGCGTTAAGCCCCATGAAATAGGTAGGTCCAATATTATCTTTGTTTACAGATGAGAAAGCGAAGACTCTTAGTTATTTGGTCTTGGAAATAGAGCCATAAAGTTACTAGGCTGAGAAAAAGGACTGTTGTGAACTAGATCTGAGTGCTTTTCTCGCTAATTCATGCTGCCCACCCTGGTGACGGGAGGTCGCGCAAGAAAGTCAAGTTTGATTCCTAGTTGGCTGACGATCTTGATCAAGAAGCCGGGAGTGATACTTATTCATTCATCAATAAATATTTACTGAGTGCCCGCTATGTGCCAACCACTATCCCAGATGCTTATGGACACATTAACCAACAAAAGGGACAGAAACCCTACTGCTCACAGCACTTGCATGAGGTGATCTAGGAACGCAACATCGTTAGTCCTGAGGTGAGACCTGACTCTGCCCCTCACTCAACCTCCGCAAATGGACATAACTATCCTGGTGACTCTAGGCTTTGTCCAGCTTTGGATCAGTGACTCTGTGGCTCACCCCCTGAGGCCTGCTTTCAGTCAGGAGCTGACAGTCTGCGTGGGAGTCCCTGACTTGTTTACTTGTGCAAATCTGGACAATAGTCTAGAAAAATCATCTCAGAGAAGAGGCAGGAAATAAAATACGGCTATTACTCCTTAGTGCAGCTGTTAGAAAGCTTTGGTGACGTAACAGCTAGGACATCTCTTAATGTCAGGATCTCAAGAGAGGCTGAATGATAGCACTGAACAGAAAAAGCAGCTCCCCTATGTTGTTTCATATTCAGCTGGCTTTACAAAACCTCTACACTGATGAAAATCATTTTAGAGGAGAAACATAAAACCTATATCTGGGCTAAAAATATAGCATTTTTGTGGTGCATATTGAGCTTCAGCACAGAAAATAATACATAGTTGATTTGATTCACAAAATAAGCCTTAAAGATCTGTTATAAGCTATAATTATCTTGGAATTTTTTTGTTTGATGGGAGCATGAAAACCCAGCTCTGGGCTGTCATAAATGTTTTCTTTCATTCCTTTTTTTTTTCCCTTTTTCTAATCTTCCTTAAAGTATTGGTGTGAATTAAACTCACCGAGGAGGAAAGCAGTGAACATCTCCCATAATGCAGTTATGAAAATATGAAGAGCTGCTATTCCTCCCATCTAGCCTGCCAGCTATTTGCAGACTGGGGTGGGAGTAGTAGCACATTTCTGACCTCCAGCCCCAGACCTGGTTGCATGCATTCAAAATGTCCCCCGTCCCTCTCCAAACAGGTAAATGTAATTGAGGAAGAGCAAAACCAAAAATAGTAATACCTATAATCTGCTAAGAAGATGTGAGAAATAGTCATCGCCAAGCGAAGTGACTTCATTGGACTCTGGTTGTACGTACTCTTTATGATAGACAAGGAGGGCAGTGGAGAGTTTGGGTCATGCATTCAAGCCTTCCATAGTTTTGTAAAACTACACCCTATCTGGCTACAAAAGTAGGAAGTTCAGCACAGAAAGTGTCCTCAGAACTTTTATCTTGAAATGACAGAAATAGTATAAATTTCCTTTATCCATATATCTATAGGGTCTAGAGTAAACACCTAAAAACAAAACTGAACACACTCTTTCATGAGTTGTAAAATTTCTTTGTCATTTGCTTGAAGCCAGATGGTACACCCATTTATCATCTTCACGCTAGAGTCTCACAAGGAAATGCCTCATCTGGGACAGGGCCTGTTGCCCATCACTTCATCTGTCCCAAATCCTGGGAGAGTAGACCTCTGTTTGTGATCTCTGAGAGACGGCGGGGAAATGAGATGTCTAGCAGAGTACTGACCTTCTGCTGTCAACCTCTGGACTTCTAGAAGCTTCTTTTAAGTATAAAATATTTGAGAAATGCCCCTGATAATATACATGTAATTTGATAGGTCTGTAATACCGTTAGTTTATCAAAGTTCAGGAAAAACATACAGTAATTGTCTTGACCCACAATGGCATGAAACAGGTCTCATGACAGTTTGATGACAAGGATCTGAGGAAAGAGTTTCTGTACAGTAAAAATCATGCATCTGCTTAACTCTGTTGACAGTAAAATACAGATTTCAGCTTCCTCTGTGGCTCACGAATACACTTTGTTGAAACTCTAGTTTTATGTCTTTCTTTTCTCAGACCAAACAAGTTCACAGGTATGACTTGCTGAGCAAACAACTCAAGAATTTCTTAAAAAATAATTAAACTTCAAGGAAACATGTATAAATCAGAAGAGAATTTGCATCATATCAAGTTAATGAATTTCTTAACGTTTACATTTATAACCAGGTACCAGCATACTTCTCTTCTCAATTCAGTCATATAGCCTACATAGAATTTTTTGATGCAAATAATTTTTATATACACCAGATAGATTGTTATGCGAATAAGTCTTGAAATGATTAATTTTGTAAGGCAGAGGATTTATTTGCAGCATAAAGAATCATTCCTTAATGTACCTGTTTTTGGAAGAATGGACTTTCATGGATTATCTTTTCCTAGAATGACCCAAATATGTCACAAAGCTTCAATATCATATCCCTGTTCTTTATAATCAACAGTTAAACAGAGATGGCGAAAAGGATGAAGATATCTTTCTTTCCTTGCTTAACTGTGGAGAAACTATAGATCATTCTAGATCTCTTCTAATCCAAAGGCTCTATAGTACAATTTTATTCAAGCCAGTGTTTACTAAGACTTTTAAAAGACTACATAATTCTTCTCAGCTACAATAAGGTTTTTTATCTTGCATAAATGACATTTTTATGAAATCTTTGTATAATGTTAATGCAATGACCAGGCAGCTCTGTATGTCAGTTTCTTCATCTGCAAAGTGAAGAATTAAAAATTTTGTACCTAATAACTCTCAAATCATGTGGTTATAAATCATTCCCAGCAGGTAGGAAAAATAGCTTAAAGTAAATTTGCACTTATGAACTTTACAATAGACTTTGAGCCTTAGAACTGAAATCTTCTCTCCCTTGTAAGTAGTCTGTATATGGACATGATGCCAATGCACAGAACACTACCAGGCACTTACTTATTTATAATCGAGGGGGCTTATTATTATAGTCTCCCACGGGCTCTGCCCAACATACTGTTATTTTCATCTCACATTTAAGATGGAGAGGCCTGTTCCTCACTCCCCTTGTGGATAGAGCCAGCAATGAGAGTAAGATATCCAAGTGCTCAACTACCAAATCTGAAACACATTCAGAGGGCCGTTCTCAGCAGATGTCTCAGTGAGAGCTTCTAAATGGAGCCAGGGAAGGATGGAAAGTTAGGTCACACTGCCCAGAGAGAAAAAAAAAAGAGTAAATCCTTGCCAAAGAGAATATAGGAAGCGGGAAAGGGCCCATGGATCTATTGCTCGAGTGTGGAACCTACTTCTTTTTCTGGGGACTAGGAAACCAGTGCTCCCGCTGGCTTTATCCTGGAGGAAACAGCTGACCCTAGATATGCTAGGCAGAGGAAGTGTGTGACCTTTCCAGAATGTTGAGATGCTCCGGAGTCATCTTGTATGTTTCCTGCCCCAGTTCTAGGACCAGGCATTTCTCTAAGAAGCCCTGATTCCTTTTATTGGAGAATGTAACACAAATCCAGGCACTTGGTGAGCTCATTGCTATGGGCGTGTCATTGTTTCTGGCACCTCTCTGTTGCCAGAGCAACAGAATATGTATGTATACTAAACCACGTATATATGTATACCTGTAAATATTTCTATGTGTAATCATCTGTACCTATAGTAAGCTAAACATGAATTTACACTTACGTCTCCATGTCTAATCCATTACTACATTGCTCGCCCTAGGCTCTTCCCATTGATGACCTGTAACCTTCTACTGGGATAGTGAGTTTGTCTCATACTGTTGTAATTTGTTTGGCCATATTCCATATTTCATTGTGACCTCCTAAATTATTTTTTAAAATTTGCATACATTAAGATTCACTCTTTGTGCTGTAAAGTTCTGTGGGTTTTAACAAAAGCACAGTGCTGTGTATCTACTATTAGTGTATCATATGATAGAACTTTACCACCTTAAAAAATCTCCTCTGCTTACATTCCTCATCTGTTCTTACATGTTGTCTACTTTTTCCACTAGAACCATTGACATGTTAATCATAGTTATTTTAAATTCCCTCTCTGATAATTCTAATATGTTTCATATCTGAGTCTAGTTCTGATTCTTGCTTTGTCTCCTCAGACTGTGTTTCTGTTCTTGCCTTTAGCATGCCTTTTTGTTAAAAGTTGAACATACTGTATTGGGTAATAGGAATTGAGGTAAATAGGCCTTTAGTGTAAGGATTTATGGTAATCTGGGTAGGAATTGGTCTGTAAGAAAAATATGATAGGCTGCGTGGCTTCACAGGAATTTATGTCTCACAATTCTGGAGGCTGGGGAGTCCAAGACCAGGACTTCCCAAAACCTTGACAGCCTGGTTGGTTCTGGTGAAAGCCTGCTTCCTGATTTGTAGACAGTGGTCTTATCACACCTTCATGTGGTGGGAAGAGAAAACAAGAGGGGAAGCAAGCTCTCTCTTGTCTCTTCTTATGAGGGCACTAAAATCATCAACTTAATAGGTATTTTAAAAGTAAATGATCAGGAACAAGACAATGATGTCCACTTTTACCATAGCTCTTCAATATTTTACTAGAAGTTCTAGCCAGAAAACTTAGAAAAGAAAAGGAAATAAAAAGCAGCCAAATTGGAAAGGAAGAAGTAGAAGATTCACAGATGACATGATCCTATCTAGAGAAAATCTTAAGGAATCCACAGGAAAGCTGCTAGAGCTAATAAACAAGTTTATCAGAGTTTCAGGATATAAGATCAACACACAAAAATCCTCTGTGTTTCTATATACCTGCAATGAAAAGGAAATTAGAAAGGCAATTCCATTTTCATCTAAAAGAATAAAATATCTGGGAATAAATTTAATTAAGTTGGTGAAAGACTTGCACAATAAAAACTAAAAAACATTCTTGAAAGAAATTAAAGAAGACCTAAATAAATGGAAAGACATCCATGTTCATTGATTGGAAGACTTAACATTGATGATAACAATATTCCCTAAAGTGATCTACAGATTCAGTGCACTCCCTATGAAATTTCCAGAGCCTTTTAATTTTTTTGACAAGTCCTCAAATTCATATGGAATTGTAAGGGGCCCCTAAAAGCTAAACCGGTCTTGAAGGGGAAGAAAGTCAGGGTATTCCCATCTCCCAATTTCAAAATTTACTACAGAGCTACAGTAATCAAAATAATGTGCTGCTGGCATAAGGATAGACAAACCGATGGAATAGAATTAAAGGTCCAGAAATAAACTCAAACATATATAGCCAATTGACTTTTGTCAAATCCATTCAATGGTGAAAGATCACTTTCTTCAACAAATGGTAATGGGCAACTGAATTTCCACATGCAAAAGAATGAAGTTGAGTCCCCACCTCACACCATATACAAAAATTAAGTCAAAATGGATCAACAACTTAAATAGAAGAACCAATGCCATAAACTCTTAGAGAAAACATAGAGGTAAATCTTCATAACCTTGAATTTAGCGATAGATTCTTGGATATGACCTAAAAGCACAAACAACAACAACAACAAAATAGCTAAATTGGAATTCATCAAAATTTAAAACTTCTGTGCATCAAGAAAGTGAAAAGACAGCCTACAGAATGGGAGAAAGTCCTTGCAAATCATAAACATAATAAAAATTTAATGTCCAGAATATAGAGCAATCTACAGATTCAGTGATATGCCTATCAAAATGCCGATGGCATTTTTCACAGAAATAGAAGACATAATCCTAAAATTTGTATGGAACCATAAAGGACTCCAAATAGCCAAAGCAATCTTGTGCATTGCTTAAGGGAAATGCAAAATGGCGCAGCTGCTGGGAAAACAATTGGGCGGTTCCTCAAAAAGCTAAAAATGCCATTACCACATGACCCAGCAATTCTGCTATTAGGTATGTACCCAAAAGAATTGAAAACAGGGACTCAAAGATACTTGTATGCCAATATTCATTGCATCATAATAGCCAAAAATGGAAACAATCCAAGCATACATCAACAGATAAAGGAATAAAAAAAAAAAAAAAAAAAAAAGGTCATGACCTCAGGGTCATGACCTGAGATATATATATATAATGGAATATTATTCAGCCATAAAAATGAATGAAGTTCTGGTACAACGTTCAACATGGATGAATCTTTTTTGTTTTTTAAAGATTTATTTTTTTATTTGAGAGAGAGAGCGTGCGCCTGTGTGAGATTCAGGTGGGGGGGAGGCAGAGGGAGAGAGAGAGGGAGAAAAGCAGACTCCCTGCTGAACGTGGATCCTGTCGTGGGGCTTGATCTCATGACCCTGAGGTCATGACCTGAGCCGAAATCAAGAATTGGATGCTCAACTGACTGAGCCACCAAGGCGCCCCTCAACATGGATGAATCTTGAAAAGATTATACCAAGTAAAATAAGCCAGACATAAAAACACAGATATTATAACATGTTGTATTATAATTATGTTATAATATAATTGTGATATAATTATGATGTAATAATTATGATATAATAATACAATTATAATTATATGAAATATCTAGAATAGGTAAATTTATAAAGACAGAAAGTAGATTAGATTTTGGTGGGACAGGGAATGAGGAATTACTGGTTAATGAGTAGAGAGTTTCTGTTTGGGATGATGAAAACGTTTTGGAAAAAGATAGTGGTGATGGTTGCTGTGGTGTAATTAGAAATATTTGGTCTTCATCCCAGTTCCTGGTGCAGGGCAACTGAACCCTTGTTTCCTGAGTGAGGTGTGTCTTTTGTTATTCATAACAAGCCCCTTTTGATCACACCTGAGTTTATGATAATGAAGTGACTTAGGGTGGGGCTCCCAGACAACTGTAGGATGGGGGCTGGTGGCAGAAAGGCTAAGCCATGATTGGAAGACTGGAACTTCAATCCCATTCCCCAGTCCTCCTCCCACCCCCATGCTCATATCTCTGGGGAGGGGAGAATAGCTGGAGATTGAACTCTGTAAAAACTTTTGAGCAATGAGATTCAGGGAGCTTCTGAGTTGGCCAATACATTGAAGGAGAATGGCACTCCTGGAAAAGGAATGGGGAGTTATTGCTTAATGGGTATGAAGTTTCTGTTTAGGGTGACAAAAAATTTTGGGAGTCGTGGTGATGATAAATGCAATAAAAGCCACTGAGATGAACACTTCAAAATGATTAAAATGGCTAATTTTCTGTTATATGTATTTTACCATATTAATAACAGCAAAAACAATTTTTTAAACTAAAGATTGGGAAAGTTGGAGAACTTGTAATTGGTGGAGATGGGATTCAAATCCAGGTCTTTCTGATTCTGTGGTCTACGTATGCTTACATATATTAGAGCTAGATTAAACTGTACAGCACCATCTTTCATTTAGAATTTTTGAGCCAATAAATAATAGAACAAGGTGGCCTTTGCAGAAGATCACTCTCATGGGATGGATTATTGTGGATAAGAGTGGACCCCAAGAAATAGCTAGAAGGCTAGTGTTGTAATACAGTGGAGACAGAACTAGTCTGGACCAGGAGCGTGGTTATGAGAATGGAAAGGAAGGTGGTGATTTGGATAATAAAGTTCAAGGGAAGAACAGAGAGTATTTGACAATGCCTGGAAATAGACAATTAAGGACACAAAAGGTCAACCTTGGAAAGACAAGAGTGGAGTGCAGCTGTTAGCAGAAATGAGGTATTTGAAAAAGCCTCTCATCTTCATGTGCTCAGGAATGTGTTCTCATTTCCCAATCACATGAACCCTGGAGGCCCTAACGAAAGTGAGCTCATCAATATTGGTTTCTGGGCACCAGGAGCTAGGAACACAAACCCTTCTGTGGACTATCTCCCTTCCACAGAGACAATGACTAATCCACAATGGGCACTGGGGAAGGGAGAAGACAAAGGTAAGACACAAAAGATGTTATTTTTTCTATTTTCCACCCGAGTTAATCCAGCGGTAATTAACACCTAGTTTTATTATCTTATCTTCCTAGGCACAAAGTTCAAAGTTCTACCTGCCTTTTGGCTAAGGAGCTGGGTTTTGTTGTTGTTGCTTTTACAAGTGGACTATAACATAAAAATAGCTGAGTACCTATTAGTGCATGTGATTGTGGCAGAGAAGGAAGGAACGTAAGACCAGGACAGGATGGTGATGGAGCAGGAAGTAGGAGATGGTTGTGTGTGTGGTGTTGGTGAGGAAGGGGGCGGGGAGGTTAAATTTCCACTCATCTCTGTTCTCTGGCTTCGCATGCTATTTCTGCACATCTATGGCTAGAAGCGAAGCCAGTTTTCTTCCATAGCTCCTACAGCTGACGTTAAGGTAGACAAATCATCTTTTGCAGCCCTTGGAGACAGAGCAGAGCTATCTAGAGACACAAAGACGGCTGAAGCTTATGCTGTACTCCTCGGTTCTCACATTTTCCCCCAAGAGACCCAAGTGATAAAGTTTTAGATAACTTGCCAGATTTTTATATTCCAACAAGCCAAAAAGCAAAAACAAAACAAAACAAAACAAAACAAAACAAAAAAAACCCACAACAAAGCAGGTCTATTAATTCAATGAGAATTTTACATATTTATGCACTCAACTGCCATCCCTTAGGACTCTCAAAGTTTTTCACTACAGGGAGGAGTATATTGAAGTTGAAGGGAAATATTCCTAAAAATATAGCACAGAAGAGGTTTCTGATCCAATCATCATGTTCTTATATAGCAAAACAACAAGAGACATGCAAATATAAATGTTTATTGGTCTATCACATATGGTGTTATTACAAAAATAAATCAGAGTTCTCATATTAATAACACTTAGGAAAGTGTCTAGAAATGTGATGATTATATTTAACCTTATACTCTTGAAGCACCATAGGATCAGTGACCACATCAGTTATGTCTGCCATTGTATCCCAGTGTCTAGCACTGCTGCTCAATGTATTTTCACTGAGTGGAGTGATGGTAATACCACTAATTGACTTTAGTGATGTCATGTGATCACTCTAATTGTATTATTGGTAAAAAATACCCTAGATGGTGGCATCAGAGTAGTATGGGAGAGTTTTAATGTATTGACAGGGGAAAACGTGTTGCTTCAGGGCAAAAATATTGTAGCGATGAAAATTTAAATCTAAAATATCTATAAACATCCTAGGGTTACATCATAAATTGGAAGTTGGCTGCTCATCTAACTGGGAGTGGAAGAAATCAGAAATTACAACCCTAACTACTTCTCAAGTTTACATCTCTCTCCATTCATTCCCCTTCAGTTTTCTGGGGATCTGTTTGTTGCATTCGGCCAAGCTCTCTCTCTTTTAGAGAGGGGGATCAGGGGCAGAGGGAGAGGGAGAGGGAGAGAGAGAATCCTAAGCAGGCTCCGCATGGAGCCAGATGCAGGGCTTGATCTCACAACCCTGAGATCATGACCTGAGCTGAAATCAAGAGTCGGAGGCTTAACTGACTGAGCCACTCAGGCACCCCTAGCCAGTCTTACTCGTAGGAAGACTACAATACCCCTGGCTCTCTTGGACTAGATGTGGCCACACCTCTTCTGTTCTTGGTTGGCCTCAGGTGAATTGGAATATTTCAAAACTACCCTCACATACTCCATTTTGGAACACATATCTCATATCGTCGGTCACAGATGGCTCAAATGACACGGTCTTCCAAAACAGCACATCTCAAACTGTAATGTGTGTAGGAATCCCTGGGAACATGTGACAATGCAGATTCTCACTCTGGAGGCCTGGGTGGGATGTCCAGGTGAGGCTGATGCTGCTGGTCCGCAGACCACACATTGAGGAGCAGACTGGGGTCTTATGTCTCTCATTTCTTCCGGCTGTCTGGATATATGAGAGGCTCAGCTAAACTACTTGGTCTCCTAGCCTGAAACAATTTTGTGTCAGTGACATTGCACTTTTGGTGGCATTCGCAGTCCCTTCCAAAATTTTCTTTGAAGTCTTACCCTCCAGCGATGAGCCCAAAGACCACCCTCATTACCCTGGGCTACTCTGAAGTGCTTTCCCGTGCAGGGTTGGCCATGATGGCTGTCCTCCAAAGTGCAAAGCATCCCTCCTGTCTAACCCCAGTGATTCTTCTCCTGGCCTGGGTTATCCTGCACTGACTTTGCCAAATTTTGCACAACCTGGATCCTATTGGCCTCTACTGTTGTGGTCTCTGGAAACCCAACCCTTGTAATTGATCTCTTTTGTTTTTCTGAGTCATTTTATCAGCTGCTTGTTGAGTTCTATTCTTCACTGATGGTGACAATTTTGAACCTGGAATTAATCATGCTACCAGTCACGTGGACTGGCTCCCCTGCCACTGCCCCTGTCCAAGCCACCAGACTGCCTTACCTGGACGTTGAGCTTCTTAACTCGCTTTTGCTCTCCTCCAACCTGCAGCTAGAATGATCTTTTTGAAATACGAATCCATTGGTCTGTCATTTTTTCTCCATCCAAAAAGGCAGACTACTTCCTCATTCTGTTGGTGTGCGAGTGAATGAGTTTTCCTATCCATTCTTTGCATGTCTCAGCTTCACGGAGGGCATTCCAGCTCCAACAGCTCACCTCCTCTGGCCCAAGGTCTCATCATCTGTTAGCCAAACCTTGGGGTTACTGAGATCAGTAACCCCTAGAGGGGCAACCTCTGCATAGCTCACTGCTTTTCCCAGTTTCAACTTCAATTCCAGCCACTGAGGGTTTCTCACTCGTATGACTTCTGCTCTACAGGAAAGAGAACATTTCTATTCTGTATCCAGCCCTTCCCGGTGCTTTAGCAGGGGTGGTGCTAGGTTGCCTACACCTCCTGGCGCCAGAAGCACTTGGCTCTCTGCACTCGCCTTCCAGGCCACTCTCGGGTCTCTGGGGTTCACTTCCTTGCTAGGGGTTTTAACGCTGTTCTTGCCACTGGGAAGACCCTCCCGACCAAAACTTGAGACCACGATGAAAGGTCAATTACATAGCAATGTTCCCTGGTTTCTTTGATAAAATCAGGCTCCTCTCTTACCTGTGTTTCCACAGTTCTCCAAACTTTTCTTGCAAAGCACTTCTCATGGTTGTGTCTAACAGAGTCTGCCTCCTCTATAAGCTGAGCTCCCTGACGGGAGGGCAAAGGCACATGAGTCTTGTTCCACACTGTCCAAGGTCCACAGCACAATGTGGGAAATGATGACCGTTAGCATCCACTGAGCTCTTTCTGTATGCCTCCCCACAGCTCCATTAGTGCTCCCATTTTAAAAGTGGGGAAACTGAGGGATAAAGAGATTAAGTTACTCAAGGTTATGAAGCAGGCCTGGAGTTAAATCCAGGCAGTCTGGCTCCAGAACCTCCCATCTTAACCTCTTTTCATAGTAGATGATTGTTGCTCAGTAAATTTTTGTGGAGTGACTCTTCCTGAGAGCCTATGAGCTCCTGTGCTCCTTGCCAGAGCCAGGCAAAGTCATCTCATTTCTTCCTTTTTCACCCACATGGCACTTCTGTATGCCACACACAGGTATGTACACACTTCTGGGGCCGTTCGCCTGCTGCTCATTTGTGAGGCAGGGATGGCTGGCAAGCCCCGAGCTTGGCCACATCACTGGTCTGCTTCCTCCCCCAGGTTTTCTATGGGAACACATGGAAGTGACACATAGAAGGGATCTTTTGGAACTCTACAGTTACTGATGAAGACAGATTCAATTCAGTAAGTCTGGGGTAGGGCTGTATATTCTACATTTCCAATCACTTCCCAAATGATGTTGGCGTTGCTGGTCCGCAGATGAAGTTTGTGGGGCTGGGAGCTAGCGCAGCATACTCTGTTCCTTGAGCTTCCCTTTCCTGGTTTATGCTTGCAGCTAATACCATTAAATATTAAAATATTAAATTGTAATATTAAATGAGAATAAAAGAATGTGTGTTAAGTACCTATTGTTGGAACAGGTTAGATGTCCAATTAATGGCTTTCTTCTTTTCCTATTTTATTTTTTGAAACATGTCAATAGCAAATCTGTAACGATCTTATATTACATTACAATACTTGCACTAGAAATTAAAATACACACACACACAGAGCTCTTGGACCATTTTTTTTAAAAAAAGGAATCCAATCAATGCATTTAAAATATTCATCTGACATTATGTAGTATGAGAAAAAGTAGTCACTCTCACCCTTTGAAACTTAAATTCATTCTCCAACCACCTAACCTCCGGATATTCTCTGCCTAACTATTAAAGCCAATGATGAATCACACCAAGAAGAAACTCTTACTGCTTCTGGGTTCTCACCATTACTGCAAATCCGTAAATTGCCCAGAACTGTAGCTTTGAAGGTTGTTAGCTCCCAAGATTTCGATTATGAATTTGCACTTAATCTTTGGTCCTGACATATCTTTTAGGCTTCTTATTTAATTTATTTACCAAATACACTTTTAAAGGCCCTAGAAACCAGCCTTTCCTGTGGCTGATCTCCACTGCTCTCACATCTCGACATGTGCTTAGGACCTCCCGTCTTACTAGGGCTCTGTGCTATGCCCACATGCAGGGATTCTGGGGGACTCTCCTAATGGACTGCTCAAGGAACTTCTCTTGGTCTGGAACTCAGTTTCTGACATTCTGACTGACATCAGGCATGAAAATCACATTACTCTGGTTGTAAAAAACCTTCACTGGCTACCTGTAAAGTACAGGATTATGTGTAAAGTCCTAGTTATTAACTTACAAGTCCTTAAACTGACTTGGTTTTGAATACCTCAGAGACATTCCGGAACCATACATCCCTGTCGTCTTCTTTGGTCTCAGTCAATTGGATTAGTTCTTTTTGGCTGAAGACATTGAGCTACGGGGCATTTTTAATGTTTGCTCTCTACTTATGGAATTTATTAACCATGGAGGCCAGGCTGTCTCACTCTCTGTCAAGCTTTCAGTTGAAATTTAAGAGGTACTCTTTCCAGATTGCTGATTTGGTTAAATAAGCCATAAATTGATCCACTGTTGTTTAGTTTTTGAATCATTGTTCTTTGGTATTTTTATGTATCTGCTCCAAGAGTTTGTTTGACATGTCATAGTTAAATTTTATATTATTCCACTTCATATCTTTTTTTCCACATCTTAACTTTAAACACTGTCAGAGTGAATTTACTAATTAAATGCTTTGCAAGACACATTACCTTTTTCCATCTGCTTTAGAAGGGTGTCACAAGGGCAATGAGATGTTATATGTGAAAGTACTTGGATTGTGAAATATCCAGCATTATATTCAATTATGTATGTATATTTCACCTTATTTTAGTTATTAATCAATCACTCCACTGTTATGTTGCTCCAAAATTAATTGTCGAGTGGATGAATGAATGCTAGACCCAAAGTGGGGCAGAGGTATAGGTCATATGGAATTTCTTTAGCAAATTTTAATCTCGCATCTTTTTTTTAAAGATTTTATTTATTTATTTGAAAGAGAGAGAGAGAGAGAGAGACAGAGAGCAGGAGCGAGGAGGGAGAGGGAGAATTAGATTCCCCACTGAGGAGGGAGCCCGATGTGGGACTCGATCCCAGGACCTGGAATCAGAACCTGAGCTGAAGGCAGATGCTTAACTGACTGAGCCACCTAGATGCCCCTAATCTAGCATCTTTTGATAAGGTATAAATATGTTTAAAGTTAACTAACAATAAAATATATAAATAGCAGGCCAAGAAAAGAAAGAAAAACAATGAATGCCTGAATACATTCCTCATATAATTGCAGCTCTACAATCTGTGAGGAGAGTGACGCTCCTCAGGCTGTGGTAGTGAGGAGGGAAATCTGACTGAGAAGGGGGTTTACATCGGACCCCCTTCATTGTCTGTGCGTGTAGAAGTGGGTAGGCAAAGAAGAGGTGGGGAGGTTGGAAGGTATTACACAAAGATGGAATGATAGCAGGAAAAATCAGAAGACTTATTTTTCTTTTTTTAAATTTAATTTAATTTTATTGTGTTATGTTAATCGCCATACAATACATCATTAGTTTTTGATGTAGTGATCCATTATTCATTGTTTTCGTGTAACACCCAGTGCTCCATGCAGTACGTGCCCTCCTTAATACCCATCACCGGGCTAACCCATCCCCCCTCTCCTCTAAAACCCTCAGTTTGTTTCTCGGAGTCCATAGTCTCTCATGGTTCATCTCTCCCTCCGATTCCCCCCCTTCAGGTTTCCCTTCTTTCCCCTAATGTCCTCCATGCTCTTCCTTATGTTCCACAAATAAGTGAAACCATATGATAATTGACTTTCTCTGCTTGACTTATTTCACTTAGCATCATCTCCTCCAGTCTCATCCATGTTGATGTAAAAGTTGATTTTCATCCTTTCTGATGGCTGAGTCATATTCCATTGTATATATGGACCACATCTTCTTTATCCATTCATCTGTTGAAGGGCATCTCGGCTCTTTCCACAGTTTGGCTATTGCGGACATTGCTGCTATGGACATTGGGGTGCATATGGCCCTTCTTTTCACTACATCTGTGTCTGTGGGGTAAATACCCAGGAGTGCAATTACTGAGTCATAGTGTAGCTCTATTTTTAAATTTTTGAGGAACCTCCACACTGTTTTCCAAAGTGGCTGTACCAACTTGCATTCCCAATAACAGTGTAAGAGGGTTCCCCTTTCTCCACAAGCTCTCCCACATTTGTTGTTTCTTGCCTTGTCAATTTTTGCCATTCTAACTGGTGTAGGGTGGTATCTCAATGTGGTTTTGATTTGAATTTCCCTGAAGGCTAATGATGATGAACATTTTTTCATGTGTCTATTAACCATTTGTATGTCTTCTTTTGAGAAATGTCTGTTCATGTCTTCTGCCCATTTTTTGACTTGATTGTTTGTTTTTTGGGTATTGAGTTTGAGAAATTCTTTATAGATCGTGGAAATCAGATGTTTGTCTGTAGTGTCATTTGCAAATATCTTCTCCCATTTTGTGGGTTGCCTCTTTGTTTTATTGACTGTGTCCTTTGCTGTGCAGAAGCTTTTTATCTTGATGAAGTCCCCAAAATTCAATTTTGCTTTTGCTTCACTAGCCTTTGGAGATGTATCTTGAAAGAAGTTGCTGTAGCTGATGTCAAAGAGGTTACTGCCTATGTTCTCCTCTAGGATTTTGATGGATTCCTGTCTCACATTGAGGTCTTTCATCTATTTTGAGTTTATCTTTGTGTATGGTGTTAGAGAAAAGTGAAGGGATGGAGATCCATCTTCCATGCCAAAGGACCTCAAAAGAAAGCTGGGGTAGCAATTCTTATATCAGACAAATAGATTTTAAGCTAAAGACTGTAGTTAGAGACACAGAAGGACACTATATCTTTCTTACAGGGTCTATCCAACAAGAAGATCTAACAATTGTTAATATCTATGCCCCCAACATGGGAGAAGCCATCTACATAAGCCAACTGTTAACCAAAATAAAGAGTCATATTGATCATCATACATCAATGGTAGGAGACCTCAATACTCCATTCTCAGCAATAGATCATCTAAGCAGAAAATCAACAAAGAAACAAGAGCTTTGAATGACACACTTTGAATGACGACCAGATAGACCTCATAGATATATACAGAACATTCTACCCTAAAACAACAGAATATTCATTCTTCTCCAGCACATATGGAACTTTCTCCAGAATAGACCACATACTGGGTCACAAATCAGGTCTCAATGATACCAAAAGATTGAGATTATTCCCTGCATATTCTCAGCCATATTGCTTTAAAACTGGAACTCAATCACAAGAAAAAATTTGGAAGAAATTCAAGCAGTTGGAAGCTAAAGACCACTCTGCTCAAGAATGTTTGGTTCAACCAGGAAATCAAAGAAGAACTTAAACAATTCATGGAAATCAATGAGAACGAAAACACATCGGTCCAAAACCTATGGGATACTGCAAAGGCGGTCCTAAGGAGGAAATACATAGCCATCCAAGCCTCACTCAAAAAAAGAGAAAAATCCTGAATTCACCAACTAACTTTACACCTTAAAGAACTAGAGAGAAAGCAACAAATGATGCCTAAGCCACGCATTAGAAGAGAAATAATTAAGATTAGAGCAGAGATCAAATAATTAGAAACCAGAAACACAGTAGATCAGATCAACAAAACTAGAAGCTGGTTCTTTGAAAGAATTAATAAGATTGATAAACCACTGGCCAGACTTATCCAAAAGAAAAGAGAAAGGACCCAAATTAATAAAATTATGAATGAAGGGGGAGAGATCACGACTAACACCAAGGAAATAGAAACAATTATTAGAAATTATTATCAACAACTATATGCCAATAAATTAAATAACCTGGAAGAAATGGATGCCTTCCTGGAAACCTATAAACTGCCAAGACTGAAACAGGAAGAAACTGACAATCTGAATAGGCCAATAACCAGTAATGAGATTGAAGCAGTGATCAAAAACATCCCAAAAAACAAGAGTCCAAGGCCTGATGGATTCCCTGGGGAATTCTACCAAACATTCAAAGAAGAAATAATACCTGTTCTCCTGAAGCTGTTTCAAAAAATAGAAACAGAAGGAAAGCTTCCAGACTCATTTTATGAGGCCAGCATTACCTTAATCCTCAAACCAGGCCAAGACCCCACCAAAAGGAGAATTTCAGACCGATATCCCTGATGAATATGGATTCCAAAATTCTCAACAAAATCCTAGCTAATAGGATCCAACAACACATTAAGAGGATCATCCACCACGACAAACTGGGATTTATCCCCGGGATGCAAGCGTGGTTCAACATTTGCAAATCAATCAATGTGATAGAACCCATTAATAAGAGGAGAGAGAAGAACCATATCCTGTCCTCTGAACTGATGCAGAAACAGCATTTGACAAAATACAGCATCCTTTCCTGATTAAAACTCTTCAGAGTATAGGGATAGAGGCAACATTCCTCAAGTTCATAAAATCCATAAAATCTATGAAAAACCCACAGTGAATATCATCCTCAATGGGGAAAAGCTGAGAGCCTCTCCCTTAAGAGCAGGAACACGTCAAGGATGCCCACTTTCACCACTATTGTTCAACATAGTACTAGGAGTCTTAGCAATAGCAATCGGACAACAAAAAGAAATAAAATGTATTCAAATTGGCAAAGGAGAAGTCAAACTCTCTCTCTTCACAGATGACATGATACTTTATGTAGAAGACTTATTTTTCTTTGAAGTTGGATGAGAGGCATCTAAATTCAACCCATTTAGCTGGAAGAGGATAATAAGGGATAATAAGTAGGGATTCATTACACATTTATCAAAATAAGATTCTCCATTTTCTTTTAATGAGGAAAAGATACTATTTCATTTTTCTTAGGGTCTTAAGATGGGCTAGGCAATGATGCGGAAGTTGGTAGAGTTCTTCAGGGAAGGGGAAAATAAAGCATCAGTTGCCAGGGGCACCTGGGTGTCTCAGTTGGTTAAGCGTTCAACTAGTGGTTTCGGCTCAGTTCATGATCTCAGGGACATGGGATTGAGCCCCATGTCAGGCTCTGTGCTGAGCGTGGAGTCAGCTTGGATTCTCTCCTTCTCCCTCTGCCCTTCCTCCTGTTCACACATGCATGCTCTCTCTCAAATAAATATATAAATAAAATCTTAAAAAGAAAAACTGCTTCAAAAAAAAAAGAGTCAGTTGCTGGTTGTATTTTTGTTCCTGTTTTGGCTTGTTTGTTTGAGGGCTGGGAGGTGGGATTGGGGTGGTGGGTAAGGTCTACTATCCACTGCTAGAACTTGATAGCTTATTTGAGAATTACTGCTCTAAACATTTTAAAATATGAAAGCTCCCATAAAGCTCTGATGTAGTCTATGAATACTGTTTGGAAAGAAATGTATTCTTGGAGATGGCACAAGAAATCATAGCCAATGCAATCTGATCAAGCTCAGTTCTCTTCAACAAGTAGTTATATGGTCTCTGTGCTCTTGGTGTCATCTTTGTTGCAGCTGTCAGGAGGCAAAGGAAGGAGGAAGCAGAGCTTGGAATCTACTTGGGAAGTTGAACCTTACACATGGGAAGCATTTATCCATCAGACAAGAATGAGGCTGCCTAAGTACCAAGATCAATACCAAATATTGCCGCTCCACGCTGCCAGATTTGAGAAGAACTGAGGAGGAAGAGAAAGGGTTTATTTTGGGGGAGAAAGTCCTGGAGCTTGCTTGCAGGAGTGGAACCCTCACTACTCAGAGTAATACCAGCAATGGACCGGACCAGTGATACCAGCATCACTTGGAAGCTTGATAAAAGTGCAGGAGTTCTGGTCTCATCTCAGAGATCCTGAAGCAGAATCTGCTTTTTAACTAGACACCCGGTGATTCATATTTACATCATAGTGTAGGAAACACTGTGTTAGAAGACTCCAACCAAACTATGCAAGCATGAGAACATCAGACAAATGGACCACTGGGAGAAGAGATCAAGCCTGTGAGGAACCCCAACTGTAGCTGAGTACTCCTGAAATCCCACCCTCTGGCAGATCTCCTAGACTTTAATGGACCTTGCATGGAGTATCCGAAGACAGGTTTGGCCTCATGTGCAAGGAAAGTGCTGTTTAATAGCCAACCCTTGGCTAGAAATATACTCCCGAGCTCTGACAGAAACGGAGAAATACTTGGAAGGTGGGCACAGCCTTGGGAATATGGAAGGACTAAAAATGCCCTCTAGCTTGTCTGGTCCTACATATAAGTGCCTGCAGGGATGGATTTGAGCCATCACTTTCAAAAGTTAAAAAAAAAATTACACACATGCCAAAAAAAAAATGCCCACCTTCCTGTTTCTGTCATATAAGTTCATGCTTGTCTGGTTTGAGTTAGTTAGAGTGGTTCATTATGGAGCAGGGAGAGAAGAGACATTTTAATGGAATTGGCGAAACCCAAGCCACAGTGCCCAACAGAATAGACTGGAAGTAAACAGCTATAGTCTGACTGTCTACATATGACAAGTGTTTCTCAGGCCTAGGATTGAGAGTGCTTGAATGGCTATAGAGACCATTTTATAATTACTACAATCCTTTCCCCCCTCCTTCCCTCCCTTCCTTACTCCCACCCTATCCTTCCTTTCCCTTCTTTCCTTCCTTCCTTCCTTCCTTCCTTCCTTCCTTCCTTCCTTCCTTCCCCTTCTTCCTCTTCCTTCCCCTTCTTCCCCTTCCCTCCACCCCCTTTCTCTAAGATTTTAAAAATAATGTGGTTTCCATGCAAATCAAAACCAGCTGAAAGCTTGCCAAGGCCAAGATGTAATTGAAGCTGGCATTTAAGCCTTTGTGTCTCCTCTGTCTCCAGAGATACCATCATAAAATAAAAGACTTCATCAGGTAATGTTTTCTTCATTATTCAACATCACAATTCTGAAGCGAAAAAAGATAATTAGGCATACAGTGCTGTCGACACATAGTTTATGAGGAGCTTCTAGTTAATTAGTTATGGTAAAAGGTTTTTATATAGTCATAATTACTTTATATTTCAGAGAAAAAGAAGCAAATATACACGTATTTTATTTTACCTGGTGACAAGTTTATCAAAGCGAGGCTGGTATTTTGATGATTCTTTGGCACCTTCTTCAGACTTCTCAGGATATAATGCAAAGTGTCACGAGGAGGTTTTAACAGCACAACTCTTGTTAACTTTAATAGGAACTACACATCTGAAATCCTTACACATCATCTTGCTAGATTCTATAAGAAAATATCATCCTCTTGGCGTCCTGAATTTCTTTTGTCATCGATGAAAGGCTCACCTGTGGAATCATTCGGAGAGGGTGGTAGTAATTTTGTTGAAGATACGAGACAAGCCATCTTCACAAGAATGCTTTTTTCTGTTTGAATTTCTGGGGACCGGCCCCTGAGGAAGAAATGATGGCAAAAATAACATACTGGGAAATGTAGCATTCTACACTTTATTTGTTTAAAATAATTTCAATTTATGAGAGCAATCTCTTTTTTCCACTGGCTGTTTCAGCTGAACGTGTTGTTCATCTCAATTAAAGAAATGAAGAGAATTTAAAAATAAGATCAATATTCTTGGTTTTTCCCTTTGTGCCTATACCAGTTCCGATAATGTCTCAGCTGGGGGGAGAACCGGAACCGCTCCATTGTGTCCTACACTCACCTGCGTGTCCTGGAGCAGAGATTCTTATCTCCAGTGATGCCCACCCCTGAGAGAAAATTCATCAGGTAGGACCATGTCCTGATTGTTGGTCTTCCAGGATGTCACATGGCTGACATACCTCCGCTTGGGTATGCAATCAAGGTGTACTCAACAACGGGGCTAGAACACAATGTTCCTCCATCTCGGTCCCGTGCTTTATTTATTAGGACAAAATGCAGAAACCTGAGATCTGTGCTAAAGAGGTCCCATGGACTGATCTCTACAGCACAGTGCAAAATGCTAGTATCGTCTTATCCACAGCTGGGGTTGCTGGCTCTCAAAGACAATGGCAGGTTTGTCACTCCCTCTGCTCTTGCCAGAATATTTGATGTCATAACACTTTTAGGTAGATATGTGGGCATAATAATGGTTGTCATTCCTTGACTGGTTAGCGATACTAGCACTGTGTCACATACTACACGGATTTTTGTTTTTCCCTCGAGGCCCTGCCACCTTTTAAGTAAATGTCTGGGTAAGGTCATCAATCTTTCTAAGCTTTAGTTTCCTCGTCTATAAGAGGAGAGTAATAACAGGATGAAGACAGATAACAAACGTCAGGAGAGTCGCACAATGCCAGGCACACGGTAGATGCTTGGTAAATGTTAGCTATTGTTACTTGTATTCTGAGAATAACTCTGAGTTAGGTACTGTTATTATGCCCATTGTATAGATGATAAAACTCAAAGTTACAGAGGTGAAGTTACATAGTTAGTATGTGGTAAAGCTAGGATCTAAACGCAGCTTCCAAACCCAAGCTGTTAGCCTCATCGGAAATAACGGTGACACCCTGAACGGTCACCCTCTTTTGACTGTCCCCTTTCATTCTCCATTCTGGTCGACATACTGGATTATAAGATCTAAAGCTTCTGGTTCCTGGGACTTGGCACCTGGCTGGCTTTTGTGTGGATCTGGAGGACCTAGGAGCCTGGTGTGAGTAGCCTGCTATTGCTTGCTTCAACTTAGCCAGATTTCAAAGCCTCCCAACTTAGTGTGTATTTAAAGAATGTGTGTTGGGGGTGGGGGCTGGAGGAGGACCCAACTAGAACTTCCCCCACATCCTTGTTTCTTAGCGCAGCTGAGCAGTCTTTTGTGATGGATGACAAGGCTCTCACTGGTCTGGTTTTTCCTTATAATTCCCTCTGTGTGATTTCTGTCTTAACACTGTTCTCTGGGATGCTAACATATCTTTCTTGGATCAATGAGAAAGGGACACCCTAGCCAGTCTCAGCATTTGGGACCTCACTATCTCTTCCACTTTTTCAAGTAGACCAAAAAAAGGAGAATGGATCTTTAGCATAGGTTTCAAGGTAACTCGTTGCAATTCTAGAGTGTGCTAATACATATGAAGACATCTCTTTAGATAGGAATCCCATTAATAAACTATGGTTTTTATAGCCAAACCGAAGAAAATCTATTTAGAAAGACTAAATAAATTATGTTCAATCTGGGGCATATCCAGAGCCTAAAATAACTGACATCAAATTGTTTACTGTGTTGTCATTAATGGGATTCATGTCCTGCATCCCTATTACACCCTGAATCTAAGCCTGTGTGTTATACCCCAGATATGGACTTATGACACAGAATTATATCCTACTAAAGAAGAGCCATCTTTAGTCTCATTTCCTTGAGGTAATTAAGGCAATAGTTAGGATTTCTATGTATTTTTATTGGGAATATTTTTAGCTATGACTCTAATCACTAATAATTGTCCTGTCATGTAGGAAAGAAATATAGATTTAGAATGACAAAATAATGCTTGGAAATAACCTTTTTGTCTCTCCTTAAAGGAATAAAAGAAAATAGTATATCCTTGGTATATCCAAGGATAAATGGTTTCTACCATTTGTGATAATTTCAGGTCTGATCATCATCTTTAGCTTTTTTATGTAGAACACTATAATATTTAAAATTCTCTCTCTCTCTCTCTCCTTTTTTTTTTTTTTTTTTTTTTAGAGAGGGAAAGGGAGAAACTCTTAAGCAAGGTCCATGCTGGGCTTGATCTCACGACCTTGAGATCATGACCCGAGCCAAAATCAAGAGTCTGATGCTTAACCAACTGAGCCACCCAGGCACCCCAATATTTAAAATTCTTGAATAAAGAATTCTCAGCTGTGTTAATTAATTCTCAATTAATTATGGTAATTTATACTAATTACTAATGTAATTACAAAATTGAAGATTAACCTGGAAATTTGGAAGAGCAATGTTTCTGTTAACTAAACAGGAATAAATTACATGGGCAAGAGCAGAGGCAGGGTTTTTTTTATTTTGTTTGGCCAGCTCAATGCCTTCAAGATACAGTATAATCTGGCAACATCTGATTTTAGCATCTAATCCACTTGCAAGGTGTGGGATCAACCCTACCCTCCATTTCATCACCACATGTATCCTTAGTCTTCAACATTCCCGATATTTTCAAAAGCTGCTACTAACAATGACAAGATCATGTCTAGCTACAAGGGGAAAAATAAAACTAGGTCCTGTCCTGGAGCATTTTTTCAGTGTCTGCCAAGGCTGTAGGAAAGCCACAGAATTGTTGATTATAAGGGGACTGAGAAAGTATCAGTTGTCTTTGCTGAACCCAGTGTAGAGACTCTACAGGACATGCTCCCTTGGACTGTGCCTTAAATCACAGGGACTGCTTTCTTGCTAAGGTTCAGATAGATGTACGGGAAAATTGGAGTGAGTTCCCAAGTAATAGCAAGAATTAGGCTGTTTGAGGAATAAGTCAATCAGAGAAAGACAAGTATCATATGACCTCACTGATATGAGGAATTCTTAATCTCAGGAAACAAACGGAGGGTTGCTGGAGTGGTGGGGGGTGGGAGGGATGGGGTGGCTGGGTGATAGACATTGGAGAGGGTATGTGCTGTGGTGAGCGCTGTGAATTGTGTAAGACTGATGAATCACAGACATGTACCTCTGAAACAAATAATACATTATATGTTAAAAAAAAAAAAAGAAGATAGTAGGAAGGGAAAAATGAAGGCGGGGAAATCAGAGGGGGAGACAAACCATGAGAGACTATGGACTCTGAGAAACAAACTGAGGGTTCTAGACGGGAGGGGGCGTAGGGGGATGGCTTAGCCTGGTGATGGGTATCAAAGAGGGCACATACTGCATGGAGCACTGGGTGTTATACGCAAACAATGAATCGTGGAACACTACATCAAAAAATAATGATGTAATGTATGGTGATTAACATAATAAAATAAAATTTCAAAGAAAAAGAAAAGTAAATGAGTTGAAGACTAAGTAAAAAAAAAAAAAGAATTAGGCTGTTTGAGATGATAAGCAGTATCATTCATTAACCATTAGGAAGAGACAGGTAACTAGCCCTGATTCAATCTATTGCTGTACTTTGCATACTAAATGTTATTTACAGGGCTGAAGGGGTTATAGTTCTCTACAACTTACTGACATTGATTCATTTGGTTTAGTTGGTGTGTGTGTTTGTGTGTGTGTGTATCTGAGAGAGAGAGAGAGAGAATTCCCCTGTGCCAGGTTCTAGATCTTGAATATATGAAGATGAAAAAGTAAAACTCCAGCCTTCAGGAAGCCCTCATTCAAGCAGAGGTGATGGCCCAGTTTTCTCAGTAGACAATTATAGCTTAGAGAGCACAAGTTATCAGCACGGGGAAAAAAAGACCATTTTGAGAATATGACTCATTGAGCAACAATCTCCAGCTCATAGTTCATATGTTGACCTACCCTCGACTCATAGACAGAAGGATTTTGAGGGTTTGCATATGGTGGAATAATTCATCTCATTCCTAAGCAGTAAAGAAAGGGTCATCTTTGTTTCTTTCACCTCTAGGCTCAAAGAGAAGTATTTCCCTGAGAGCTGGTAGAGAAGAATCCACTGCAATTTGATATAATCTTTATTTCCCCTCCAAAAGGCTTGCTGAATTACATTGGGTCCTAAAACTACTTTTAATTCCTAATAAAACTCTCTTTCTCCTTCTGAGGTGGAGCACCCATGGTTCTGGAATGCTGTGCAGAATAACCAAAAAAAAAAAAAAAAAAAAGAAGAAGAAGAAAAAAAATGCTTCTAAAGGCTTTTAAATGTCCAAAATGAAATTTGCCACATTAAAGCCAAGTATTTTTATTAATGACAGGAATTGCCAACATGCTAAGAACAAAGGAAAGCTCCAAGCACTTATCATTCATCTTACGCTTTTTTCTTTAACAGCAAAACCTATCTTGTTGTAAATTATTAGTTGTAAATTACTTCTTTAAAATATTAGGACTGTTCATTTGAGTAAACCATGAGGTAGATTTTTTTTCCTGTAATTTAAAAAGCTACCAAATGAACTATAATTCATATACTATTAACATCCAAATAAAAGCTATAAGCCAGAAGAAAAAAGTGAGTCATAGTTGCATCGCAAGAATTAACTTCAGAGATATATTAAGGAATGAAATATTAGTTTCAGTACATTGGGATTAACTATTATTTGCAACCCAACCTCCGGTAGCACTCTATTTTATGATAGAAAGCGTAGAGACACATGATTAATCCTGAGCTGGTGTCTATTTTTTTTTTTAAAGATTTATTTATTTATTTGAGAGAGAGGGGGGAGAGCGAGCACTAGCAGGGGGAGGGGCAGAGGGAGAGGGAGAGAAAAATCTCAAGTAGACTCCCCACTGAGTGTGGAGCCTGACACGGGGCTTGATCTCAGGACCCTGAGATCATGAGCTGAGCCGAAACCAAGAGTCAGACGCTTAACCAACTGAACCACCCAGGCGCCCCCTGACCCGGTGTCTTTTAACATTAATCTAGATTAGTGTCTCCCAGCCCTAGTTTGTTCCACTCCAGGGCATTTCCAGCTACCTCAAGGGATGGTATAAAATTCTTCCAAACTGCCTCAGCAAAATTAATTTTAATTTACATTAATATTAAAAATAAGTGTATACCATATGGCAGATGAGGGGAAAGAAAATATTAGAAAGTCAAACTCATAACTTAGCAAAAGATTCCAATTCATCAGCCCAATTAAGTGAGGATTTAGATAACACTTTTTAAGCCACAGATTCTCAGGAAAGAAGAATGTAGTTCTGGAAACCAAGAAAAATATTACTGAGTTTTAAGTCCTTAAATTGCATATTGAGCTCTCTTGATGAAACACTTTTCTTTACAATGAACTAATTCTAGTTTCAAAAACATTTACACATGTCCTTGCTTACTCATAGTTTTGGTAAGGACAATGCTTTCCTCCTATGCTCCATAGATAATAATACTCTTCCATGTACAGTATCTCAGCTGCTGAGTAATGCTGGGGACCAGTCTGGTCACAGAGAGAAAAGATGAAAAGGCTATCTCAATGAAAGATCTTCACTGAACTACATCTCAAGTGGACTAAAGTTATACTACACTACTGAGAGTTCATATCCACCATGGTGCACTCAGGAGAGATGGGAAAAGGGAAGGGCTGTACTTTCTGTTACTTCTCCAGCTCCAATACCCCATGCAGAAGCTAAGTGATGTGTCAACTTGGCCTCACTCTGTTCCACTCCCAGATAAACTAGAGGGAGAAATGGTCAGGAATCAGTGGTAGAGGGAATGAAAGGAAAGAAATGATTGCTTCAATATAAGCAGAACTTAAAGGAAGCAGTGTGGGTAATGATAATTGGAGAAACTGGGTGGGTAGGTGGGTGGACCCCCACAGAAAGCTCAGAATGGAGCAGTTTGAAATAACATCTATTGATGAAGCACCTGAGACCCAAAAAGAGATCCAGGAAGAGGCTCACTCATTCTTTTAAAAAGATCAATTCTCACACACAAATTTAAAACAAAGATGTGTTTGTTACAACACTCAGGGTGTGGAAAATATTTTTTAAAACAAAATTTCATCCCCATTTGTGATGATAGGGGCCCACCTCATATTCTAATTTTAAAAATTACTCAGAAGAAGGTAATTAGAAATAATACCTAATCATTTTTAATGTTTTGAGCATGAATTTAATTTTTAGTGTGTTTAAAATTAAATGAATTTACTGAGGGCATCGTTATAAGAAGCTGAACACTAAGGAAGCTATTAATAATTTGGGAATCTCAATTCTCATGAGAAGTGTTAAATCTACCTATTGAAGAACTATATCAGACATGTATTTAACTCATACATCCTAGTATTATTTTTTAAATTTTTTATTGTTATGTTAATCACCATATATTACATCATTAGTTTTTGATGTAGTGTTCCATGATTCATTGTTTGAGCATAACACCCAGTGCTCCACACAGAACGTGCCCTCTTTAATACCCATCACCAGGCTAACCCATCCCCCATCCCCCTCCCCTCTAGAACCCTCAGTTTGTTTTTCAGAGTCCGTCGTCTCTCATGGTTCGTCTCCCCCTCCAATTTACTCCCCTTCATTCTTCCCCTTTTGCTATCTTCTTTTTATTTTTCTTAACATATATTTCATTATTTGTTTCAGAGGTACAGATCTGTGATTCAACAGTCTTGCACAATTCACAGCGCTCACCATAGCACATACCCTCCCCAATGTCTATCACCCAGCCACCCAATCCCTCCCATCCCCCACCACTCCAGCAACCCTCAGTTTGTTTCCTGAGATTAAGAATTCCTCATATCAGTGAGGTCATATGATACTTGTCTTTCTCTGATTGACTTATTTCACTCAGCATAACACCCTCCAATTCCATCCACGTCGTTGCAAATAGCAAGATCTCATTCCTTTTGATGGCTGCATAATATTCCATTGTGTATATATACCACTTCTTCTTTATCCATTCATCTGTCGATGGAGATCTTGGCTCTTTCCACAGTTTGGCTATTGTGGACATTGCTGCTATAAACATCGGGGTGCACGTACCCCTTCGGATCCCTACATTTGTATCTTTGTGGTAAATACCCAGTAGTGCAATTGCTGGATCCTATGCTAGCTCTATTTTCAACTTTTTGAGGAACCTCCATACTGTTTTTCAGAGTGGTTGCACCAGCTTGCATTCCCGCCAACAGTGTAGGAGGGTTCCCCTTTTTCCACATCCCCGCCAACATCTGTTATTTCCTGACTTGTTCAATTTAGCCATTCTGACTGGTGTGAGGTGGTATCTCATTGAGGTTTTGATTTGGATTTCCCTGATGCCGAACGATGTTGAGCACTTTTTCATGTGTCTGTTGGCCATTTGGATGTCTTCTTTGGAAAAATGTCAGTTCATGTCTTCTGCCCATTTCTTGATTGGATTATTTGTTCTTTGGGTGTTGAGTTTGGTAAGTTCTTTATAGATTTTGGATACTAGCCCTTTATTTGATATGTCATTTGTAAATATCTTCCCCCATTCTGTTGGTTGTCTTTTGGTTTTGTTGACTGTTTCTTTTGCTGTGCAAATCCTTTTTATCTTGATGAAATCCCAATAGTTCATTTTTGCCCTGGCTTCCCTTGCCTTTGGCGATGTTTCTAGGAAGAAGTTGCTGCAGCTGAGGTCGAAGAGGTTGCTGCCTGTGTTCTCCTTTAGGATTTTGATGGACTCCTGTCTCACGTTTAGGTCTTTCAACCATTTGGAGTCTATTTTTGTGTGTGGTGTAAGGAAATGGTCCAGTTTCATTCTTCTGCATGTGGCTGTCCAATTTTCCCAACACCATTTGTTGAAGAGACTGTCTTTTTGCCATTGGACATTCTTTCCTGCTTTGTCAAAGATGAGTTGACCATAGAGTTGAGGGTCCATTTCTGGGTTCTCGATTCTGTTCCATTGATCTATGTGTCTGTTTTTGTGCCAGTACCATACTGTCTTGATGATGACAGCTTTGTAATAGAGCTGGAAGTCCGGAATTGTGATGCCGCCAGCTTTGCTTTTCTTTTTCAACATTCCTCCGGCTATTCGGGGTCTCTTCTGGTTCCATACAAATTTTAGGATTATTTGTTCCATTTCTTTGAAAAAAGTGGATGGTATTTTGATGGGGATTACATTGAATGTGTAGATTGCTCTAGGTAGCATTGACATCTTCACAATGTTTGTTCTTCCAATCCATGAGCATGGAACGTTTTTCCATTTCTTTGCATCTTCCTCAATTTCTTTCATGAGTATTTTATAGTTTTCTGAGCACAGATCCTTTGCTTCTTTGGTTAGATTTATTCCTAGGTATCTTATGGTTTTGGGTGCAATTGTAAACGGGATCGACTCCTTAATTTGTCTCTCTTCTGTCTTGTTGTTGGTGTATAGGAATGCCACTGATTTCTGTGCATTGATTTTATATCCTGCCACTTGACTGAATTCCTGTATGAGTTCTAGAATTTTTGGGGTGGAGTCTTTTGGGTTTTCCACATAAAGTATCGTATCATCTGCAAAGAGTGAGAGTTTGACTTCCTCTTTGCCGATTTGGATGTCTTTGATTTCTTTTTGTTGTCTGATTGCTGTGGCTAGGACTTCTAATACTATGTTGAATAGCAGTGGTGAGAGTGGACATCCTTGCCGCGTTCTTGACCTCAGGGGGGAGAGCTCTCAGCTTCTCCCCATTGAGAATGATATTGGCTGTAGGTTTTTCGTAGATGGCTTTTATGATATTGAGGTATGTACCTTCTATCCCTATACTCTGAAGAGTTTTGATCAAGAAAGGATGCTGTACTTTGTCAAATGCTTTTTCTGCATCTATTGAGAGGATCATATGATTCTTGTTCTTTCTTTTCTTAATATATTGTATCACGTTGATTGATTTGCAGATGTTGAACCAAACTTGCAGCGCAGGGATAAATCCCACTTGGTCGTGGTGAATAATCCTTTTAATGTACTGTTGGATCCTATTGGCTAGTATTTTGGTGAGAATTTTTGCATCCATGTTCATCAAAGATATTGGTCTGTAGTTCTCCTTTTTGATGGGGTCTTTGTCTGGTTTGGGGATCAAGGTAATGGTGGCCTCATAAAAGGAGTTTGGAAGTTTTCCTTCCATTTCTATTTTTTTTGGAACAGTTTCAGGAGAATAGGTATTAATTCTTGAAATGTTTGGTAGAATTCCCCTGGGAAGCGATCTGGCCCTGGGCTTTTGTTGGTTGGGAGATATTTGATGACTGCTTCAATTTCCTTAGTGGTTATAGGTCTGTTCAGGTTTTCTATTTCCTCCTGGTTCAATTTTGGTAGTTGATACATCTCTAGGAATGCATCCATTTCTTCCAGGTTATCTAATTTGCTGGCATAGAGTTGCTCATAATATGTCCTTATAATTGTTTGTATTTCTTTAGTGTTCGTTGTGACCTCTCCTCTTTCATTCATGATTTTGTTGATTTGGGTCATTTCTCTTTTCTTTTTGATAAGTCTGGCCAGGGGTTTATCAATCTTGTTAATTCTTTCAAAGAACCAGCTCCTAGTTTCATTGATCTGTTCTACTGTTCTTTTGGTTTCTTTTTCATTGATTTCTGCTCTGATCTTTATTATTTCTCTTCTCCTGCTGGGTTTAGGCTTTATTTGCTGTTTTTTCTCTAGCTCCTTCAGGTGTAGGGTTAGGTGGTGTATTTGAGACCTTTCTTGTTTCTTGAGAAAGGCTTGTATTGCTACATACTTTCCTCTTAGGACTGCCTTTGCTGCATCCCAAAGATTTTGAACAGTTGTGTTTTCATTTTCATTGGTTTCCATGAATTTTTTAAATTCTTCTTTAATTTCCTGGTTGACCCATTCATTCTTTAGTAGGATGCTCTTTAGCCTCCATGTATTTGAGTTCTTTCCGACTTTCTTCTTGTGACTGAGTTCTAGTTTCAAAGCGTTGTGGTCTGAAAATATGCAGGGAATAATCCCAATCTTTTGGTACCGGTTGAGACCTGATTTGTGACCTAAGATGTGATCTATTCTGGAGAATGTTCCATGGGCACTAGAGAAGAATGTGTATTCTGTTGCTTTGGGATGGAATTTTCTAAATATGTCTGTGAAGTCCATTTGGTCCAGTGTGTCATTTAAAGTCTTTATTTCCTTGTTGATCTTTTGCTTAGATGATCTGTCCATTTCAGTTAGGGGGGTGTTAAAGTCCCCCACTATTATTGTATTGTTGTCAATGTGTTCCTTCGCTTTTGTTATTAATTGCCTTATATAATTGGCTGCTCCCATGTTAGGGGCATAGATATTTACAATTGTTAGATCTTCTTGTTGGATAGACCCTTTGAGTAGGATATAGTGTCCTTCCTCCTCTCTTATTCCAGTCTTTGTTTTAAAATCTAATTTGTCTGGTATAAGGATTGCCACCCCAGCTTTCTTTTGGGGTCCATTAGCATGGAAAATGGTTTTCCACCCCCTCACTTTCAATTTGGGGGTGTCTTTGGGTCTAAAATGAGTCTCTTGCAGACAGCATATCGATGGGTCTTGTTTTTTAATCCAATCTGATAGCCTGTGTCTTTTGATTGGGGCATTGAGCCCATTTACATTCAGGGTAACTATTGAAAGGTATGAATTTAGTGCCATTGTATTGCCTGTAAGGTGACTGTTACTGTATATTGTCTGTGTTCCTTTCTGGTCTATGCTGCTTTTAGGCTCTCTCTTTGCTTAGAGGACCCCTTTCAATATTTCTTGGAGGGCTGGTTTCGTGTTTGCAAATTCCTTTAGTTTTTGTTTGTCCTGGAAGCTTTTTATCTCTCCTTCTATTTTCAATGATAGCCTAGCTGGATATAGTATTCTTGGCTGCATATTTTTCTCATTTAGTGCTCTGAAGATCTCATGCCAGTCCTTTCTGGCCTGCCAGGTCTCTGGGGATAGGTCTGTTGGCAATCTAATGTTTCTACCATTATAGGTTACAGATCTCTTGTCCCGAGCTTCTTTCAGGATTTTCCCTTGTCTCTGAGATTCGTAAGTGTTACTATTAGATGTCAGGGTGTTGACCTATTTTTATTGATTTTGAGAGGGGTTCTCTGTGCCTCCTGGATTTTGATGCCTGTTTCCTTTCCCACATTAGGGAAGTTCTCTGCTGTAATGTGTTCCAATATACCTTCTGCCCCCCTCTCTCTTTCTTCTTCTTCTGGGATCCCAATTATTCTATTGTTGTTTTGTCTTATGGTATCACTTATCTCTCAAATTCTGCCCTCGTGATCCAGTAGTTGTTTCTCTCTCTCTTTCTCAGCTTCTTTATTTTCCATCATTTGGTCTTCTATATCACTGATTCTCTCTTCTGCCTCATTTATCCTAGCAGTTAGTGCCCCCATTTTTGATTGCACTTCATTAATAGCCTTTTTGATTTCGACTTGGTTAGATTTTAGTTCTTTTATTTCTCCAGAAAGGGTTTCTCTAATAACCTCCAGGCTTTTTTCAAGCCCAGCTAGTATCTTTAAAATCATAATTCTGAACTCTAGGTCTAACATCACTCGAATGTCCGTATTGAGTAGGTCACTGGCAGATGGTACTACCTCTTGTTCTTTTGGTTGAGGTGATTTTTTTCGTCTTGTCATTTTGTCCAGAGGAGAATAGATGAATGAGAGAACAAAATGTGAACAGGTTAACAACGTCCCCAGCAAATATACTCTAAACAAATTAGAAAAGACCTGAAACCAGGGGAAAAGAAAGGGAAAGAAAGAAAAAAGAAAGAGAAAAAAAAGAAAAAGATAAAAACAAACAGAAACAGAACACAACAAAAAAAACAGAATATGATCAAATATGATCAGGCTGGTGCATAGATCAGTGCCACACACTAGATTTTGGGCGTATTTTGGTCAGTTAGAAGAAAGTGCCTCCTAAAATTTTAAAGAAAGAAAGACTTATATATGTATAAAATAAGGGTTGATACAATGAAGGGATGGAATATGACTGTAAAGATGAAAATTTTAAAAAAAGGAATTGATACGGTGTTTCAAAAAAAAGAAGAGGATTAAAAAAAAGAAAGAAAAAAAAGGAGAGAATGTCATCAGGCAGGAGACTAGAACAAAGCCATACACTAGAGATTTAGGGTATATTTTCATCTGGTAGAAGAAACTGTATCTCAAAATTTTAAAGAGAGAACAACTTATATATATGTGCCAAAAATAAGGGTAACTACTATGAAGGGATAGAATATGACTCTAAAAATGAAAAATAAAAATGTTTTTTTAAAAAAGGGATTGATAAGATGTTGGTTGAAAAAGGGAAAAAGAAAAATT
>NW_027397082.1:3486705-3555066 GCF_003265705.2 Callorhinus ursinus
CAGGGATAAATCCCACTTGGTCGTGGTGAATAATCCTTTTAATGTACTGTTGGATCCTATTGGCTAGTATTTTGGTGAGAATTTTTGCATCCATGTTCATCAAAGATATTGGTCTGTAGTTCTCCTTTTTGATGGGGTCTTTGTCTGGTTTGGGGATCAAGGTAATGGTGGCCTCATAAAAGGAGTTTGGAAGTTTTCCTTCCATTTCTATTTTTTTTGGAACAGTTTCAGGAGAATAGGTATTAATTCTTGAAATGTTTGGTAGAATTCCCCTGGGAAGCGATCTGGCCCTGGGCTTTTGTTGGTTGGGAGATATTTGATGACTGCTTCAATTTCCTTAGTGGTTATAGGTCTGTTCAGGTTTTCTATTTCCTCCTGGTTCAATTTTGGTAGTTGATACATCTCTAGGAATGCATCCATTTCTTCCAGGTTATCTAATTTGCTGGCATAGAGTTGCTCATAATATGTCCTTATAATTGTTTGTATTTCTTTAGTGTTCGTTGTGACCTCTCCTCTTTCATTCATGATTTTGTTGATTTGGGTCATTTCTCTTTTCTTTTTGATAAGTCTGGCCAGGGGTTTATCAATCTTGTTAATTCTTTCAAAGAACCAGCTCCTAGTTTCATTGATCTGTTCTACTGTTCTTTTGGTTTCTATTTCATTGATTTCTGCTCTGATCTTTATTATTTCTCTTCTCCTGCTGGGTTTAGGCTTTATTTGCTGTTTTTTCTCTAGCTCCTTCAGGTGTAGGGTTAGGTGGTGTATTTGAGACCTTTCTTGTTTCTTGAGAAAGGCTTGTATTGCTACATACTTTCCTCTTAGGACTGCCTTTGCTGCATCCCAAAGATTTTGAACAGTTGTGTTTTCATTTTCATTGGTTTCCATGAATTTTTTAAATTCTTCTTTAATTTCCTGGTTGACCCATTCATTCTTTAGTAGGATGCTCTTTAGCCTCCATGTATTTGAGTTCTTTCCGACTTTCTTCTTGTGACTGAGTTCTAGTTTCAAAGCGTTGTGGTCTGAAAATATGCAGGGAATAATCCCAATCTTTTGGTACCGGTTGAGACCTGATTTGTGACCTAAGATGTGATCTATTCTGGAGAATGTTCCATGGGCACTAGAGAAGAATGTGTATTCTGTTGCTTTGGGATGGAATTTTCTAAATATGTCTGTGAAGTCCATTTGGTCCAGTGTGTCATTTAAAGTCTTTATTTCCTTGTTGATCTTTTGCTTAGATGATCTGTCCATTTCAGTTAGGGGGGTGTTAAAGTCCCCCACTATTATTGTATTGTTGTCAATGTGTTCCTTCGCTTTTGTTATTAATTGCCTTATATAATTGGCTGCTCCCATGTTAGGGGCATAGATATTTACAATTGTTAGATCTTCTTGTTGGATAGACCCTTTGAGTAGGATATAGTGTCCTTCCTCCTCTCTTATTCCAGTCTTTGTTTTAAAATCTAATTTGTCTGGTATAAGGATTGCCACCCCAGCTTTCTTTTGGGGTCCATTAGCATGGAAAATGGTTTTCCACCCCCTCACTTTCAATTTGGGGGTGTCTTTGGGTCTAAAATGAGGCTCTTGCAGACAGCATATCGATGGGTCTTGTTTTTTAATCCAATCTGATAGCCTGTGTCTTTTGATTGGGGCATTGAGCCCATTTACATTCAGGGTAACTATTGAAAGGTATGAATTTAGTGCCATTGTATTGCCTGTAAGGTGACTGTTACTGTATATTGTCTGTGTTCCTTTCTGGTCTATGCTGCTTTTAGGCTCTCTCTTTGCTTAGAGGACCCCTTTCAATATTTCTTGGAGGGCTGGTTTCGTGTTTGCAAATTCCTTTAGTTTTTGTTTGTCCTGGAAGCTTTTTATCTCTCCTTCTATTTTCAATGATAGCCTAGCTGGATATAGTATCCTTGGCTGCATATTTTTCTCATTTAGTGCTCTGAAGATCTCATGCCAGTCCTTTCTGGCCTGCCAGGTCTCTGGGGATAGGTCTGTTGGCAATCTAATGTTTCTACCATTATAGGTTACAGATCTCTTGTCCCGAGCTTCTTTCAGGATTTTCCCTTGTCTCTGAGATTCGTAAGTGTTACTATTAGATGTCAGGGTGTTGACCTATTTTTATTGATTTTGAGAGGGGTTCTCTGTGCCTCCTGGATTTTGATGCCTGTTTCCTTTCCCACATTAGGGAAGTTCTCTGCTGTAATGTGTTCCAATATACCTTCTGCCCCCCTCTCTCTTTCTTCTTCTTCTGGGATCCCAATTATTCTATTGTTGTTTTGTCTTATGGTATCACTTATCTCTCAAATTCTGCCCTCGTGATCCAGTAGTTGTTTCTCTCTCTCTTTCTCAGCTTCTTTATTTTCCATCATTTGGTCTTCTATATCACTGATTCTCTCTTCTGCCTCATTTATCCTAGCAGTTAGTGCCCCCATTTTTGATTGCACTTCATTAATAGCCTTTTTGATTTCGACTTGGTTAGATTTTAGTTCTTTTATTTCTCCAGAAAGGGTTTCTCTAATAACCTCCAGGCTTTTTTCAAGCCCAGCTAGTATCTTTAAAATCATAATTCTGAACTCTAGGTCTAACATCACTCGAATGTCCGTATTGAGTAGGTCACTGGCAGATGGTACTACCTCTTGTTCTTTTGGTTGAGGTGATTTTTTTCGTCTTGTCATTTTGTCCAGAGGAGAATAGATGAATGAGAGAACAAAATGTGAACAGGTTAACAACGTCCCCAGCAAATATACTCTAAACAAATTAGAAAAGACCTGAAACCAGGGGAAAAGAAAGGGAAAGAAAGAAAAAAGAAAGAGAAAAAAAAGAAAAAGATAAAAACAAACAGAAACAGAACACAACAAAAAAAACAGAATATGATCAAATATGATCAGGCTGGTGCATAGATCAGTGCCACACACTAGATTTTGGGCGTATTTTGGTCAGTTAGAAGAAAGTGCCTCCTAAAATTTTAAAGAAAGAAAGACTTATATATGTATAAAATAAGGGTTGATACAATGAAGGGATGGAATATGACTGTAAAGATGAAAATTTTAAAAAAAGGAATTGATACGGTGTTTCAAAAAAAAGAAGAGGATTAAAAAAAAGAAAGAAAAAAAAGGAGAGAATGTCATCAGGCAGGAGACTAGAACAAAGCCATACACTAGAGATTTAGGGTATATTTTCATCTGGTAGAAGAAACTGTATCTCAAAATTTTAAAGAGAGAACAACTTATATATATGTGCCAAAAATAAGGGTAACTACTATGAAGGGATAGAATATGACTCTAAAAATGAAAAATAAAAATGTTTTTTTAAAAAAGGGATTGATAAGATGTTGGTTGAAAAAGGGAAAAAGAAAAATTCAAAAAAAAAACAGTTCAAAAAAAAAGATTAATTTTGAAAGACTAAAGAATCATGGTAAAAAAGCCATGAATTCTATGTGCAGTATTCCCCTAGCACTGGAGTTCTCCCGTTCTCATTGATCAGTAAACTTCGTCTTGGCTTGCTGGCTGTTTGTGCTGATCTTCTCGGGGAGGGGCCTGTTGCCGTGGTTCCCAAATGTCTTTTCCGGAGGCGGAATTGCCCCGCCCTTGTGAGTCCGGGCTAAGTAATCTGCTCGGGTTTGCTCTCGGGAGCTTTTGTTCCCTGCAAGCTTTCTGTATAGCTTTGGAGGATCAGAGTGAAAATGGTGGCCTCCCAATCTCTGCCTGGGGGGAGCCGAGAACTCGGGGCCCCGCTCCTCAGTGCGCCCCCAGAGAAAAGCAGTCACTCCCGTCTCCCGGGTCTCCTGCCGCACTCCGTGCTCACCCGGCCTGTGACCGAGCGTTTCTATCTCTGGCACCCGACCCCGTGTGGAGTCTCCAAACCCAGCAGATCCCTGCGGTGCGCTCCCGCGCCACTCCCCCCGGGGGAGGAAGGGGAGTCTCCCCGGATCTGCCGCTTGTTGGGTCCCTGCTGGAGGAGCAGTGGCCCGACTGGGCCGCGGATCACAGTTTATGGCCACCCCGAGCTGAGAGCCCGCGCCTCGGCTCCGTCTCTGCAGCCGGCTTCCCCGCACTGATACCTGGGAGCTCTGCCGCCCTCAGGCACCCCCGGTCTTTCTGTGACCCTGAGCGTCCTGGGACCACACTGTCCCGCGAGGGTTCCACCCCCAGCTTAGCCACTGGAGCGACGTCCCTCAGCGGAGCCAACTTCTAAAAGTTCCGATTTTGTGCTCCGCGGCTCTAGCACTTGCCAGAAGCGGCCGGCGGAGGCCCCCTCCCCCGCCGTCTATCCTCCCGAATATCGCCTCGGATTCACTTCTCCGCACGTCCTACCTTCCAGAAAATGGTCGCTTTTCTGTTCAGAGAGTTGTTGCTATTCTTTTCTTCCATCTCCTGTTGAGTTCGTAGGTGTTCAGAATGGTTTGATCCCTATTCAGCTGAATTCCTGAGACCAGACGAAATCCAGGTCTCCTACTCCTCCGCCATCTTGCTCCGCCTCTCAGTGCCAGCCATACATCCTAGTATTATTAAATGGAAAGCAGAATGGATATGATTTTTCATGCTATTTGGCTATCCTCTAAATTTCTTCCTGCAGATGGCAGATGCAGAAAAGCATAAATAGACTTTGAAGGGATTTCTGGTTCTTGTATGATGGTTAAGAGTCTTGGAACTAATTCTTCTTAGTCGGTTCAGTAACAGTTGATCATTCAACAACTTTTTGAAAACTTAGCAGTCTATAGTCTTGGCCTTTGAGAAGTCACAGTTTGGTGGATACAGAGAGGTACAAACAAGTAAAGTTAATAAGATATAGTAAGGACTTAGAAGAGACATGGACACAAGATCCTAGAAGCTCATAGAAGGGAGTGAAGATTTCTTTGCAGGGGAGGTGGGAAAGCCGTCCCACAGAAAGTAGCATTTGCACTCCCAAATGGAAAGCAGGAATTACCACATATAAGAGGTCATTCAAGGCAGAAGGAAGACCGAAATGAAAAGAAATAGGGGTATGAAAAGAAACAGGGAGGAGGGAGATGGCTAGAGCCCCTGGCCGCAGAGTGTGTGGCAGACAAGTGGAGGAAAAGGCAGCGGTACAAGATGGCAGCTGGGTAGATAAAGAAGCACTAAAATTTGGGGGGAAAAATAAAAAAAGCATTGACAGCACAAAACCTCCAGGAAAACAGTATTGGGTTTGGCAATCATTTTAGCCTTGTGCTGGCTCCCAATTCTGAACCTTCTAGTAGGTAGTTTATTCAAGAGAATACCAAGCTAATGATAGAAATCAGCAGGAAAACATGTTTTTCTCTCCCGGAATATGCTTTAGTTTATTTGCTGGAACACATTTATTTCATATTAAACTCATGATTGTTATTTTAATATTTGAAATTATTTACCAAAAAAAACCTAGGAAGGATTTATATCTTGATTATTAAGAACTGCCAGATTCTTGGGGCGCCTGGGTGACTCAGTCATTAAGCGTCTGCCTTTGGCTCAGGTCATGATCCCAGGGTCCTGGGATCGAGCCCTGCATTGGGCTGCCTGCTCAGTGGGAAGCCTGCCTCTCCCTCTCCCTCTCCCCCTGCTTGTGTTCCCTCTCTCGCTGTGTCTCTCTATGTCAAATAAATAAAATCTTTAAAAAAAAAAAAAGAATTGCCAGATTCTTACAATTCTATTGGAAAATTAAAAAGACTTCAAGTATATGAATTTAATGAAACCACAATCCACATTTACAACTGAATACTTATAAATGAGACCAAATTTTCACCTCCTGTGTTTCCTCTGGCTATAATCTTCCCAAGTATACTAAAAAGCTGCTGGGAAGTATGCCTATCATGAAAATTGCTCAATTTTCAAAATGATCTATGAATCATAATGGGAGTCTTGGTAGTTAAGTGTCTACAATAACATAAAAATGCCTCCCAGCCCTTTAACAGGTGGTAGAAAGAAGTCAGAAGTGACTCTTACAATGGCCTTTTTTTCATCCATTTAAATCCCAGTATATCTGACAGCATTAGGAGAAATAAAAAAAATAGAGCATGACTATAATAAGATATATAAGCTTACAGTATAGTAATGATAAGAGAGATAGGCCTTGTACGGTGGAGCCAGACTGACTGGGTTAAAATCCTGGATCTATTCTTTACCAGCTGTGCAGTCTTGAGCAAGTTATTTAACCTCTCTGTGCATCAGTTACTATATTAAAATAAATGTACCAATAGTAGCTAATATGTAGGGTTATTATGAATGTTCTGAGTGTCTTCTCTTTGCCTCCCCAGATCCCTCTCTGACCCTTCTCCATCCTGTTTCTGGACTCTGGGAGGCTGGCCCATAAAGGTGGAAACACTGAGCTCTTTGCCCTCTGGCTTTCTGTCCTGTGTGCCGATGGGAGGCAGGAGGAATGTGAGGTCTGGGTGTTTGTTCTTGTGCCCTCCCTGCCAGGTGGCTATGGTTGTCTGCAACCCACCCATGGTTGGGGGGGGGTTACTCTCTGGGTCCCTCTAACCATGCTCTCTGCCTGTGCCTTCAGGCAGGCCTAGGGGTGGAAAGGCTCCCTGCTGCTGTGAGCCAGTGCAGCGGGTTGCAGTTTTCTAAATCCCACTCACACCTTTGTAAATATTCCTTTTGTTCAATTCACTTCGATTTATCCAATTTGAGTGTGCCATCTGTTTCCTGCCAGGATCCTGACTAACAGAGTGAGCTCCTCTTTGTAAAGCACTTAGAATAATAGCTGGCCCATGATAAGCACGATACAAGTATTTGATAGATAAATACAATAAATGAGATTTAGAAACTTTTTTTGTAGTCGATTTAAGCATACCTTTTTGTGGCCTGCCATACAAAGCAAAATCTTCAGAAACATTTTCCCTAGTAAAATTGTTCTCTTCAGTAGAGTTTCTGTGCATGAAGTCACCATCATTTTATTTCTAATCACGTTTGTAGCACTTTGGTTTAAAAAATTCTAAGTAAAATATTATTAGAGTTTTTAATTCAGTACGAGCCTATGGGGAATTTATATAACTATACTCATTATAATCATTGCATATAGTTATTTCCCCCCTTTTTTAATACTTCTTTGTCTTCTCTTCTCTATACACCTTTTATTCCATGTACATTATTGTCTCCTTTGATGCTTTAAAACACGTTGAATTTAAACCTACATTTCTTCTCAATTGGTTAAATGTAACAGCATTTCCCGGTTTCTAGAATTATAAGTGTATCTCTTACAAACAATAGGCTCGTTACTTTGCATGAAAGACAAGAGGGTTTGCATACTGGATTCCACTTTCCCCTCCTCCTCCTCCTCCTTCTTCTTCTTTTTTTTTTTTAGAGAGCAAAAGCTCGAGGGGGTGGGGGTGGGAGGCACAGAGGGAGAAAAAGAGGGAGAGAAAGAGGGACTCTCAGGCAGGCTCCCTGTTGAGCTCGGAACCCGACTGCGGGTTCGATCTCAAGACCCTGAGATCATGACCTGAGCCAAAATCAAGAGTCAGATGCTTAACCAACTGAGCCTCCCAGGCGCCCCATCTCCTCCCTCATTTCTTAAATCTAAGGTTCTAAATATTCCAGAATATTTATCTATTTTGTGCACTACTATTTTTTTTAGACACGTGAACCAGATAGCAGAAGCAGCCTTCTTGTTTGAGCTCATATTTACTTCTTACTGAACAGTGGTTGTCTCAGATTCATCTTAGCAGTAGCATCTCCGTTCAATATTTTTTTTATTCTAACTCATGTCCTAATATTATGGAGTATGGCCTCCAGCAAGCTGCAGAAAAGAGAGTCTGAAACTTTGTGATCTGAGAATATCCTTCCTTTGGCTCTTATATCTGAGTGACAACTTGACCAAGTGGCCCATATCTTTTCCTAAGGGTTCCATAGATGATACTCCAGCATTTTGTAATTCTTGCTGTAGTAGAGAAATATGGAGATAGTCCAGCTGTTACCCCTTTGAAATTAAGCAAAGTTGCTTTCTAAAAGACTGCCATACAAAAATTGGTTGTGTTTTTCTACTCCAGCAGCAAATATTTGAAAAAATATATAATCTTATTTTTAAAAGATACTATTGACAAAGCTACTAAATGTATAAGCTATCTAGGAATAAACTGATCAAAAGTTATTTGAAACTTCATAAAAATTTTTTGTTTCAGTTACAGAGGTCCTGTACCAGCTTCAGTATCTCCTGGGATCTCGTTAGCAATGCAAATATTTGGACCCCATCACAGACCTACTGAATCAGAAACTCTGGGAATGGGGACAGCAATCCATGTTTACTGAGCTCTCCAGGAAATTCTGATGCACAAGTTGTGATGCAGGACAACACTTTGAGAACCACTGTTCTAGAGCAACCCTCAAGCACGCAAATAAGAATTTATGTACAAGAATGTTCACAGAAGCATTTTTTGGTAAAAGCAAAAAACTATAGTAATCCAAACAGTCATGAAAGATAGAATGAAAAAGGAACTGCAAATATGTTTCTAGAATACTCTGGAGCAGGGAAAGTGAATGAACAGCAGGGAGGTGCCTCCATTTGAATGAATATCAGAAAACACAACATTGAGTAAAAAATGTAAGTTGGAGAAGAAAGCGTATAGTGTAATACAATTTATTAGAGTTCAAAAGCATACAAAATTAAACTATATATTGCTTAACATTAAGTGCACTTATATTAGAAAGTCAAGGTGTTGATAAAACTCAATATAGTCTGAATGAAGGGGGGAAATCGGAAGGGGAGATGAACCATGAGAGACTGTGGACTCTGAAAAACAAACTGAGGGTTCTAGAGAGGAGGGGGTGGGGGGATGGGTTAGCCTGGTGATGGGTATTAAGGAGGGCACGTTCTACGTGGAGCACTGGGTGTTATACGTAAACAATGAATCATGGAACACTACATCAAAAACTAATGATGTAATATATGGTGATTAACATAACACAATAAAAAAAAAACCCCACCTCGAATGCAAGCTGGTGCAACCACTCTGGAAAACAGTATGGGGGTTCCTCAAACAGTTGAAAATAGAGCTACCATAGGATCCAGCAATTGCACTACTGGGTATTTACCACAAAGATACAAATGTAGGGATCCGAAGGGGTACGTGCACCCCGATGTTTATAGCAGCAATGTCCACAATAGCCAAACTGTGGAAAGAGCCAAGATGTCCATCGACAGATGAATGGATAAAGAAGATGTGGTATATATACACAATGGAATATCATGCAGCCATCAAAAGGAATGAGATCTTGCCATTTGCAACAACGTGGATGGAACTGGAGGGTGTTATGCTGAGTGAAATAAGTCAATCAGAGAAAGACATGTGTCATATGACCTCACTGATATGAGGAATTCTTAATCTCAGGAAACAAACTGAGGGTTGCTGGAGTGATGGGGGGTGGGAGGGATGAGGTGGCTGGGTGATAGACATTGGGGAGGGTATGTGCTATGGTGAGCACTGTGAATTGTGCAAGACTGTTGAATCACAGATCTGTATTTCTGAAACAAATAATGCAACATATGTTAAGAAAAAGGAAAAAGAAGAAGATAGCAAAAGGGGAAGAATGAAGGAGTAAGTCGGAGGGGGAGACGAACCATGAGAGACGATGGACTCTGAAAAACAAACTGAGGGTTCTAGAGGGGAGGGGGGTGGGGGGATGGGTTAGCCTGGTGATGGGTATTAAAGAGGGCACATTCTGCGTGGAGCACTGGGTGTTATGCACAAACAGTGAATCATGGAACACTACATCAAGAACTAAAATGTAATGTATGGTGATTAACATAACAATAAAAAAATAAAAAAAAAGCCCACCTCAATATAGTTGTTACTACTGGGGACATGTGTAGAGAAATACATTCAAAGAAGGGCGGATGGTGGAGTTTAACAGCATTTGGTAAGGCTTTAAGCATTTGGTAAGGTAAGTGATAATATGCAAATGTTTGCCACATTAGTTTGAAATTTTTCTTGATATATGAAAATTTTCAAAATAAATTTGAAATAACAAATATATTACATTTTAAAAGGAATCCAAACCTTATCTTTCTCTTTGAAAGTTGAAAAAGCTGGTGTCTTAATGATAAGTGGGTATGAGAATATTTCTTATTTTATGATTTAATTGTTTTTTTAGTTGGGGATAGTTTTACTCTTATGTGACTTTATCTTTTGTGCCTTTGCTATTGCTTGATCTGCAAACACCTATTTTTCACATAGTTTGGGTCTCCACGTTAATATCCTTCCATATCAGTCATCTTTTCTGAATTTTTCTTTTCTATCACATTCCAGATATATTTCTTAAGTTTATCTTTTATTTCTTTGTTGTACTCTCTAGCCTCATCCATCTCATAAGAATTTTCAACTTATTTACAACTAGATTTGAGCCATTTCAATTTTGTTTGGCCGTGAAAAAAAATCTATGGCAGACATTACTTCTAAGCCAGGGATTCTTAACTGAGACCCATGAAACATCTGAATTCATACACAAAATTTATGTTCATGATTTTAATTTTTTAATCTGGGGAAAAAAATCCATAATTTTGTCAGACTTTTTAAAGTGGAATGTGACTGAGAATGTTTGATTCTAAGAACTACTCTGTTCTTTTTATGCTGAAAAAAAAATTTGCCTCAAGTCATTTTTCTATTAATTGCTACTCCCTCAATTTTTCCTTCTTTATATTTTAAAAATTTTCCTTATTGACAAGAATCTTGTTTTATTTTACAGTTATCCTAACAAGGTATCACAGATCAGTTTCTTGGTTTAGATTCTGATTAATATCCAGATATTTTTGTTCCACTGAGAAAAGAAAAATTAAAGGCTAAAATTTTAATTCCTGATCATAGTTTCTGCTCATTCTGTGAATCAGGCTGGGATATCAGGTGCATGATAAGATATCAAATGTTCTTCATTCTTATCATACAAAATGACATTAAAGTGAATACAGAAATACTTGTTTGAAATGAAAAGGTTATTTCCAGTTGGCAGAATTTTGGGAAATATGTTGGATGTTCGCCCTGAGCCTGTAGACAGGTGGGGATAGGAGAAAAAAGTGCTTTAGGGTTTAAAAAAATAAAAAAAAGCAGCATAGCAAAGACAAGGTATCAGTAAAGTATGCAAGAATGTTAATCCTTTCAAGGAACCAACTCTTGGCCCTATTAATTTCCTGTATTGTTTGTATGTGGGTTTTTTTTTTAATTTCACTAATTTCTGCTCTTCCCCCCCCCTTTTTCTAATTAATTTGGGCTTACTTTACTCTTATTTTTATAGGCCAAAGCATAGGTCATTAATCTTATTTCATTCTTTTTTCTAATTAAAGCATTCCAAATTATAAATTTCCTTGCAAGCACTGCTTTAGTTATATCCCCCAAATTTTGATATATTTTCACTATCATTCAGTTTAAAATATTTTCTAATTCCCTGTATGTTCCTTGTATTCCCCTTATATTTTCTTCTTTATGAATTACATAGAATGTGTTATTTAATTTTAAAATATTAGATGGAAGGGATCTAGATGTATTTTTGCTACTGACTTCTAATTTAATTTCTTTGTGGTCAGAGCAAATACACTGCCTTCAGTTTTTTTATATTTATTTAGACTTGTATAATCCACATATGGTTTACTTGCTGAATTTTCTATAAGCACTTGAAAAATTGTACATTCTGCTAATATTGGGGATAGCATTCTGTAACCATCAATTAAGTCAAGATGGTTGACAATGTTATTTCAATCACCTATATCTTTATTAATTTTTTTATCAGTTTTTAAAAATCAATAATTGAGAAGAGAGGGTTAAAGTTTCCAACTATGATTGTGGATTTGCCTATTTCCCCCTTTAACTTGTTAATTTTTTAAAAAAATGTATTTTGAAACTCTTTTATAAGACACACATATATTGAACAAGAGTATGTCTTCTTGATATAATATATATATAACCTATAATTGAATATATACATTCATATGTAATATATATGAAATCTTTAAAACTATTTTAGAATATCCCCATGGCATTTGTCATATATATTACATCTACATATACCAAATTTCCTTAAAGTTTTTTTTTTAAAGACTTATTTCTTTATTTGAGAGATGGGGGGTGAGGGGCAGAAGGAGAGGGAGAGAGAGAATCTTAAGCAGGCAGCCCACTGATCGCAGAGCCTGATGCAGGGCTTGATCTCACAACCCTGAGATCATGACCTAAGCCAAAAGTGTTTTGGATGACATCCAAGAAATTGTGAATGATATATTGCAAAGCCTGTGGATTCTGTTGTGTTCCTCCAAAGAGCACTGATTTTTTTTTTTTAAAGGAGTCAGCTTTCTTAACTGACCTCAAACTCCAAATTGTCTTCCTTGTAGTTAGCAGCAACAGAAATCTCTGTTTAGTTCTTTTAGCCTTAGTGGGGCTGCTTGCATGCCTGGTTGGGGTGTCAGCAATGATTTGTGTAGAATTTATACACAGAACCAATTGTCTCCCTTCTTTGGCTCTCTTCTTTGCTCGATTCCCCCTCACTTTCCAGTTACTAGAATTACCTTGAACTCTATCTCCTGGCTCTTCATGACAGTAAGACAACAGGGTTTCTATCCAAATTTTAGTTACCCTATTTGGCACAGATTGAGTCTTGCTTTCTGGTAAAAACGAAACAAAACAAAACAAAACAAAACAAAACAAAAGAAACAAAGAAAACAAAAAAACCCAGTAACAATGGGAAACTTGCCCATTGTCATTGTCTTTTTCCAAATGCAGACTCTACTCCTGTATTTGCCTGCTTGGTTGCTCTCTAGTGCCTTTAGACAGCTGCTTTTTATATTTTGTCCAGATTTATAGCTGTTATGTGCAGGAGGATTACCAGAAGCCAGAGCCCATTCCATTTCTTTGAGTTTGCTTGTATCTCATGGGTTGTTTCTTCTTCTTCTTCTTTATTATTTATCACTTTTCCCCCTGGGCCCCAGGGCAGCTCTTCTGGTGTCCAGTCTCACAGTCTTTCCTGAAACAGTTCCAACAGACCTCATCTTTCAAGTTCCAGAGGCTCAAATCCAATTCAAGGAGCCAGACAGGATGAGGATAAGCGATCAATGACCTTGTCTTAGACCACACTTTAGTGTTTTCTTCAGAGCGGCATAGTCTGTGGACCTGGAGCTGTTTATTCAACTCGGCAAATATTTCCTGAGTGTCTATAAGGTGCAAGGCTCTGTTTTTGGCCTTTTGGATACACTGATAAACAAAACAGTCAAATAGCCTTACCCTTGGGGGAGTAACATTATGAACAGGGACACAGACAATAAGCAATAGATGTAATAAATAAGCAGGATAGTATGTTAGCAGGGGTAAGTGGTTACCCTAGTTCTCACCCCCAAGCAGTTTTGGCTCTTGGGAATCACAATCATTTCAACATCTTCATTTCCCTTAACTTTACGGACCTGTTTGAGTTGTTTGGCCAGAACTAAGAATTAGGCAGTGAGCCCTGAAGGAATGGCACCTGGTGCTAACTGCCGCAGGGATTCCCCTTCACCGCCAGGTGGGAAAAAAATGAAAGGAGCCAGAGAGTGATAGCAAGGGGACAGAAGGCAAAGGAAGAACTGGTGTTCAATGATTGCTAAATTTCACCTAATCTCACTCTCCTCGAGATCTTTCTTTTACCTTTAGGGCCAAGGTCACATAATCAGGTGGAGCAATTTCATCACAGGGTGGTTGTCTGGTGCCTAGAAACTGAGAAAGAGTGGGTTTTTTCTTTGGCACCAGATTTTATGTGTGTGTGTGTGTGTGTGTGTTTGTGTTTATGTATATGTATTTTATTTTCATTAGTACCTATTTTTCCATTTTTCATATATTACATGTAATATATACATGCATATGTGCGTGTGTGTTCTACTTGCATTCGTACCTATATGTATATATTTTACATATTGTGTGTGTACATTTTATACATATATAATCTGTTATATAATATGTAATAATATATATAGTATACTATATATATTACATCATATTATGTCATAGGCTTTCAATAAGCCGCTTTTAAAAACTTTTTGAGGTGTAGTGTTCCGTGAATGGTGATTTTATCCATATATTCACCATCACCATCATCACTGCTCACATTTAATAAGCTTACCGTGTTCCTTTGGGGTATGTAATACAATAACCCTATGAAGGTTTGAATCCTTTTCCTGAAAAGGGCCACATGGTAAATATTTTAGGCTTTGTGGGCCATAGAGCCTGTGTTGCCACTGCTCAGTTCTGCTATTGCAGTGTGAATGCAGTTAGAGACAAGATATAAACATATGGGTATGGCTCTCTTCTGATAAAACTTTATAAAAGTAGGATTTGGCCTACAGGCCATAGTTGACCCGTCCCTACTCTTAAGCACCAGGCTCCACTGCCTTTGCGATGGCAAAGATTCAGATGAAAACTGGAAGTTCTTCCGTGCTCCTGCTTACAACAGTATTCGTCAAAGGCACGTTGTTTGACTACTCTGGGTCTCAATCCCTTCGTTCTTTGCGGGAATAGAAAAATCTGGCTGACGTTGTGGCTCTGAAATCTATAATTCTGGGTTTTCAAGAATTGAGCTCAGCTACAAGGAGTGGCTAGAGCCAACCAGAGCCAGTGGGTGGAGAAGTCAGAAGTTCTGACGTTTGGGGAATTCTACATGTTAGTATGTATCAGGCGCAAAGCTAGGCACTTGGCAGGGCTTATTTCACTCACAATACCCTTATGTGGGTAAGTGTGGTATTCTGGGGTGGAGGAGAACTATTGGTTGTCCTGTAACCCAGATGGTTACAGGCAAGGGTCTCTCAGGACAATACCTTGCCTGGGAACCTGGCATGCCTAGAAACAAGATATCATTAGTATGTCCAGTGATGACAAAGTCGGCTACTAAATGAATAGGCGATTTGCTCTGACACATAGGCTGAGGTGTCAATTTATTCACTTATCTGGGAGTATTCACACCCAATGGGAGAGGAAAGTTGGCTCAACAATCATTTCTTGAATACCCAACATGGGCTAAGGCCTCAGGAACAGAGATAGGAAAGAGGACATGGCCTTTGCCTAAATGAACTTTTTGACTGGTCACTGCATGCCTCTCAAGGATGTGAGGAGTGTGAGGTGGAGATGAGTCAGGGGCCATCTGAAAGTGGGTTGCACCCCAATATAGACCTACCCCTTGAAGAGTCTAGAGTCTACCCACAGGATAGAAAGAAGAACATTAAACTGGCTACCCAAGAGACCGTCAACCCTTGCTCGGCCCCAGCTCCTTTGGAGACCTTGGACAATAATAATAACAGCTCATATATACTGAGCACTCACAATGCACCCGGTACTGTGTGCTAAGTACCTTACACACATGACCTTACAACTGAATCTGAATTCTCAAGTGTGATGGTGGAGACTTCCCATGATGCAGCCCCAACATAAGGTTCTATTTTTTTCTCCTCTTATCTGAAGCTATAACACATTACCTTATATTGCTTTTATTTCCAGCCTTACCTTGCACAGTCTTTTCCACCTGGATTGCCTTTTCCAACCCAGTCTATCAGAATGCTGGCCATCCTTCCAGGCCTAGCTTGTGTGTCAACCCTTCCTTGAAAATTTTCCTTAGAAAGGATCTCTCTTAATAACACCAGTGAAACTTTGTACCTCATTCAATAGCATTTAAATGCCTTTAAAAACCCCATCTTAATGCTCTCAGTTCTGATTACAAAAATAAGACATTGCTCATTGTAAATAACTCAAACAATAATGGCAAAATTTTTATAAACATGTTACAATCCTCTTATGATTTTAAGTTCCTTAGGGACAAGGACTGTGTTTTAGTCATCTCTATATCCCCCAGAATCCTTCAGAATGCCTACTACAGGCCTGATTCATAGTAAAAACAGAGTAAATATTTATTTGAATGATTACTCCTATGCTTAGCATTTTTATAGCTAAACCAAGAGCTGATTTTCAAAACTTAGGTGAGATTTATGGTCAATGATGTTATTAACATGTCTTTATTCCTAATATTATAATACTTCTTCAAAAATTTGCTAATAAAATCATTTTGTTGCTAGATTAGTGAAATGTCTGCGCTTTCTTGGAGCATGGGCCAAATCCATCTCTGATCATCTGTTATTGCTAGAAATTCTATTGCCTCTATCTTCAGACCACTTTCGAGATGAATTATTTAATTCATGCTGAGAACATTTCAGTACTTCAGGTTGTTCATCTTTCAAAGTTCCTCAGGTATCTGTGAGAATTTGTGAGTGAAAATATTCTTGGGTTACAGGTCTTAACTTCATTGAAAATTGACTGCACATTTTTATCATTAAATCATGAGCATCACAGATGACTTTCACATTTTTGCTGAAGGCATGTTTCTTATTAGGCTAAAGCTTTTCAGTCTGTACAATTAATGGTTCATAGCACACTAGGGAACATTTATTAATTTTCATTCTCCCTGTTTTTCAAAGGTTATGGGAGTTACGGGTTCTAAGTTGGAGTTACTGAAATTTTAAAATGTATAAATAGGTAAATATTTTGGTTCCTGGAAAAGTGAGACTTTTTTCTTTTAAGCATGTGATTAATATGACTAATAAAAATGTCATCAACCTTCCCTGCCAGGGTCATGCAGTTAGAAAGACGTTTTGTATATGTGCGTGTTGTTTGGTTTCCATATCTAACAGGATATTTTAAGAGAACACTTAAGATAAGAAAATTACTTTTAAAAGTAGGACCTTGATGCTTTGCTGGTTTTATACAATAATTCTAAATGGAATATAGCATCTCCCTACGCATTTACTAAAGATTTTTCTTGACTACATTTGGCGGCTTATGTCAGCGTGTGAGATGCAGAGAATCTTTCCCTCTGGTCAGATGACTTGACGTGAATACCATTCTCTTTGAAGGCTGCAGACCTCTTTCCCATACTTTTGTGGATAGATAACTGATTTTATGTCTCTGTTTAGTTTCATTTCGTGAGCCACTCTCCTAAGTAGGTACTTCCTCTTACTTATAGTTCATGATGTAGGTTATATACAGTAAAATATTTAATTTGGGCATATGTCAAACCATAGTTTTTAAACACTTTTAGTGAGATTTGATTTACATGCCACACAGTCTGCCCATCTAAAGTGCACAACCCAGTGGTTTTTAGTCAATTCACAGACTTGTGCAATTTTAAAACATTTTCCTCACCCCAAAAAAGAAATCCTGTGTTCACTGGCAGTCACTCCTCCTTTTCTCCACCTCACCTGAGCCTTGGGCAACCACTAATCTATTTTCTGTCTCCATAGATTATGTAGTATTTTTCTTTTTTAGAACAACTAGTAATTATCTAAAAACTTTGGTGATTTTGAGACATTATTTTTTTTAAAGATTTTTACTTATTTATTGAGAGAGAGAGAGAGAATGGTAGAGAGAGAGCATGAGAGGGAATAAGGTCAGAGGGAGAAGCAGACTCCCTGCTGAGCAGGGAGCCCGATGCGGGACTCGATCCCAGGACTCCAGGATCATGACCTGAGCCGAAGGCAGTCGCTTAACCAACTGAGCCACCCAGGCACCTGATTTTGAGACATTATTAAAGCTCATACAGTCAACACAATCCTCAGCTAATGGCATTTTTCTTTATCTTCTTATCATCTTTATCTTTAAAACAAAGCCTCTGTCTGGTTTGTGGTAATTTCAGATCTGTTGGTAGTATTAAGTTTACCTGTGCTGCCCTTCCTCTCGGTTGGTACTGTAAGAGTTCTATATCTCTACCTGCACCAATGTAGAAATGCTAAGTCAAAAAAAAAGGCAAATACTTAAATAGTCAGCATGAGGCACATTCAGAGAAGAATATCTCAAATTACTGTATTTTTCTTCTTTTTCATTCTCCAATTCTTCCCCAACACACACACACACACACATGCACACACACGTGAGTAGCCATGGTCATATATGGTGGAAGATGCTAGTGACTTTATTCAGTGACAACCCGAAGTAGTAATACACATCCAGTATTGATATATTCTTACGCATGCTATAAAAATAACATGTATTTTGATCGCATATACATATGGTTTATTTCCAAATCATAGTGGGAGTCACAGAGCATTCTGTAGAGGTTGGAAGTGCTAACGCAGAAAGCAGAAATGTATAAAATCGTGTTCTAAGTCAATGCTCGTTTCTACTGATTTCATTCATGGCATTATCAGAAAACCTGGAGCTCATTCTACTCACTCATTCTTGCAACACCTATTTATTGATTAAAGACAATATAAAGCGCACAGTGCAAGGCCCCAGGTAATAAGGGACACTTAAAATTCAGCTTCCTTGGGAAGTGTTGCCCAACCTCAGCACATAAAAGGGTGGGCTGTCTTCTCAGAAGGAAGAGCTCAAAGAATCATGCATCTTTTCCTTTCTTCTTGAAAAACTGCCACCTATATTTTTCAGAAAAATTCAACATAATTGGTGTATACCCATCTTTTTAGGTGAATTAGGCCTTAACAGACAGATAAGCCATTTTGTTCTACAATTCAACAAACTCTTGGAAAATCTTATTCCACACAATCTTTTGAATATGTCATTTGCCATTTATATTTGATGGCCTTAAGCAAAAAAAAAAAAGTTATATAAAGGTATTAATGCAAGTAGATAATAAAGCTGCATTCTATAAATCTATAGCAGCTTACAGTAATCATTAAAGCATGCAAAGTCTTTCATCTATTCAAAAATATGCAGTGCACAGAATGTCTGCTAAGGTGCATGACAAGTCAGAGTTAAATATATATTAATAAATGAATTAGCTTCATAAATAATAGCCATAATGACATTTTAGGAGACAATAAGTCTGAGGATTGTCAGGAAACGGTTGATGTATGAGCTTCACGTCTCAGTGATTCTTCAAAATGAATAGGCTTTGCGAGATAGTTCAGACCCGCGACCAGCCTATTTCCTTGAATAATTTACTTGTTGTCAATTTGTACAGCCACATTACACATGCAAATTGTGCTGCCTGTGCAAACAGCACTTGGAGATGATAAAAACAAATTTACGAAGGCTATAGAAGAAGGATTTATTTCACTTTCTCACCCAGGTCAAGCAATACATGTATCTGACGATTGTGTGTACCCAATTCTGTTGTAATTATATCAGCAAATTATTCCTTATAATCTTATTATTTTTAGCAGTCTCCTTGTGCTTGGGATAATTAGCTTTCTTCACTCAGTGTAAAAACAATTCAACTTGCCAGCCAGGCAGGGCATAGCTCCATTATCTGTTTTGGGTTTAAATTTATTCCCTATATTCTTGGACACTTTGTGTAAATTAAAAATTTCATAGTCCCTAATACTGTACACGCTGTTCATTCAGTGATGAATTAAGGCCCCTAAACCTCTCCGTTTGCTATTAGATATCTCACCCACTTTATATGTTAATCTGTGCTAATGAATTCCACAACCCCTAGCCACAGCGAGATGACTAAAATTATTACCACTTACAGAGATATGCCTTTTTCATTTAAAGTTCAATTCAAATTGCTCCCATAAACAGTCTGCCACACAAAGATACCTCCTATAAAGGAGAGTTACTTACCTATAAGTAGAGTTCTCTGAAGGTAGTATTATCTTGGGATGCACATTCCTAGGTCACGTGCCCTCAGGTTTCTGGCATGGGGCGGAGGGAGAATTCATAGCCCATAGGTAAGACTTTCTTTCCTCGGGGCACTTCATTAGCTCTGTGGCCTATATTTCTGAGGGTTCTTTGTGCCACACCCCTTCACGCAACCAATTCCTTCTTAGCAGAACACGCCCCAAGTGAAGTAGGCAGTGTAATGACCAAAAGAGAGTCGAGGGACTGGTTACCTACCATCGACAGTTGCTGATGGTCAAGAAGCACATTTTCTCTCTTCACAGAGGGTGCCTATAAAATAATGTGTCTGGTAATTGGGAAAATAATCTAGTTTTTTTTTAAACCTATAATATGAAATTTAAAGTCTATATTTCCTTTTTATATAAATAACATTTTTGTTGCAGAAATAACACATTTTCATTATGGAAGAATTAGACAGTGTAAAACAAAAGAATAAAAATCACACACGTTCCCACCCATGGTCCCACCACCCAGTGACAACCACAGCTAAGTGTCCATGTCTATTTTTACAGTCAAGTTTAGTACTTATGTACCCTCAAGATGGCAAAAAAAATAACTGGTCTTGCGTTTCTCTTCAACCCATTCCAATCAGAGTTTCTAGGACATCTGCCCTCATCTCTGACTAAACCCATTTGAAGAATGTTATGTGCTGTCTTCCTGTAAAATTGAGGGGTTCCTAGAGCTTCAGGTGCTGAGCTCTTTGCCTCTTTCAACCCCTTTTTCCTCAACAGAACATTCAAGCAAGTTCTTATCTGGCTTTAGCTCGAAGTGGCTCCTGGTGATTACCATCTTCCAAAATAGCCTTCCTCAAACAGTACAGCAAGGCACAGGAGTGTCAGGCATGGTCTGAAGGCTGGTTCTTGTACCAGACAGTGCCATATTTTGTATGCCTGAGTGTCCTACTGGTATGGGTGCTGTCCTTCATTCGCTGCTGCCTCTGCACTTGAGCCTCACGACGGTTGAGGAAGCGGGCAGAGCAGGTGCTGTTATGCCTGTGTCACAGATGAGAATATTTAAGGTCCAAGAGGTTAAGCAACCTGCCTGTGAGAAAATAATGAGTGCCCAGGTCTATGTGACTCCAGAACAAAGCGTGCTTCCTTTCCGTTCTTGCCCTTAATTGTCCCCAGTGGCATTGGGACTTAGGGTGCCTGGTGTGTTTTCAATATTTCTCCCTAAAGACAGATCGTTTCCAAAGGTAAATCTTTGGAAGTCTTTTTTGGCTAGAAATTCAGAGCTTCATACATTATTTTATTTTGAGTCTCCTTAATTATTGATTACCTTGAGAAGACTATTTATATGAAGCAAATACAGTGTTTTGCTTCGGGAGAGTTTGTAAGAGTCTCCCTTTTATAGTATCCTTTGCTTAAAAGTCAAAACAACTCCTTGAGAATGAGAATCTTTAGTCCACAGTTAAGAAAACACTCACAGATTAACTTAATTCAGTATCACACCTGGGTGTAGCATGGCTAGATCTGAACCTTCCTCACTCTGTTTGCTCTTCTCTTTTTGCCACGGGGTCGCTCACAGCATTACACACCCAAGCAGTTAGGATGGCATAGCACATGTGACATTCAGTATGGGAGGAGCATCCACCTAGAGGAACAATTTGATGTGTCACTTAACACTGTGAAACCATCACACGAATGCTAGATTGGGCAGCCTGCCGTTAGCCTGAGTTAGTATGTGGCAAAGCCAGATGGTCAGCTCCTAACATCTAATCTCACACTAAGTGTCATATGTTCTTTAGTTAATAAAAACCAAATGCACTTTAATGCAGCATCTTCTTTGGAACAGAGTGTATTCCACCCGATTGCCTCGTCTCATTTATGGATCACAAATGTGGGTTTGGCTTTAGCAAGACCAAGCCCAGGAAAACCTGAAGTAGGCAAGGCTGGTGTTCTGTGCCTCCACCTTCCCCAGGAGTGTCTTCTCCCATCCTTGTTCCCCTGGCCCTGTCTTTTCCTCCTGTGGCCTGCTAGTCCTCCTTCCCCTGCGAAAGCCACCTGTCCTGACACCAGCTGGTCCTTCAGTCACAAAGCTGTGCAGTTAACTAATAAAGCTTCCTGTATTTTCACTCCCAAGATTATCTTCATCTTGAGTGGGACAACTCCTGGCAAAAATATTTAGAGACCACGTAACATTCCCAGGGACCATCAAGTAATGTGACTTAGATCAAAGTTCTTGGTGATTAGGGATATTTTACTTGTAGACTTATTGAATGCCATATGGAAGATCTGCTTCCTTTCCTGGCCAATGTGACAACTTACTCTCTTTTTGGGGAATAGCTTACTCATATACAAAATGAGGGTAACAAATCTCATACGATTGCTGAGATGATTAAATTAGTTACTATGTGTAAAAGTGGTTGGAATGGTGCTGGCCTTTAGGAAGTCCTCTGTTCATTTTTTAGATGCTCTTCTCCCCTTTCTCTTCTTCCTCCTGGTCTTCCTGGGGGAGGCCACATGGCAGAGAAGAAAACACAGAGAAGAGGTTGGAAATGAGGTGATCCTGGGGCTCAGATCTCAATTCTGCTATGTGATAGTGGGCACATAACCTTTCTGAACTTTAATTTCCTTTCGTATAAAATAGGGATTATACAAGTATCTCATCTTGTTATATTAAGCGAGGGAATGCATATGTGGTGCTTAACAAGGTGTCTTGCAGACACGCGTTAATGAATTATTGCTGTTGATGCCAATAAAGACAAAAGACATACATACCTTTGAAGTCAACAGCACAGTTTTCTAAGTATTAAATTGCCTCTCACAGTCTCTTAACTAAATAAGGTGGTAGCTCGTTTGCACTTAAATAGTAAGCGTTTCCAGGCTTATGAACCATAAATACCATCTCCTTTATGTGAATATTTTCCCCCTATCCAAAACAAACAACACCCGAAAACCACACTAGTATTATTTGAGGAAAACATTCCAGCCAAGTACTAAGGAGGTGCTGAGTAGGTGGTTATCATGAAGAAAGCTTTCATATATGGGAAAGTATGAAGCATATGTTAATAAGACTTCAATGGACAAAAATGTAGAAGAAAGCAAATATAGAAATTCTTTTTGAAACAAAATTTTGACGAAAGTTCCTTGAGTTTCTTTTTAAGTAAAAAAATCAGAAAACTTTGAGTCCAATGGTCGCTTCTAAGCAGCTGACACCAGTTGCTGAAACTCCCTAAAGAAAGGCCAGCTCCTTTTTCTTTGAGGGAATTCCTGCCTTTTGTAACTTATTATGCAAGTTTTTCTCTGCCTCTCAGGACACATTCTTCAAACAATCAAAGGGATACCAAAACTGCTATATTCAAAGGAAAATCAGTTTTAATTTTATATGGCAAATTTTCACAATGCTACATATAATTGCAGTACAAGGAGAAGAATATAAAAGTAGCAACAGGATCAGAATAAAACAATTAAAAGGAACAGAGAGAGGGCATCTAGCATAAGTGAAAAGAGGAAAAGGTTCCGGGATGAAATTGACCAGTTTATAACTGTGTGCTTTCATATAAAAACCTAAAAAACCCCAAGTGTTCCCACTCGACCAATTCCCACATACATAAGAATAATATTGGGACAATAAATAAATATATAAATTAATTAATTAATTTAAAAAATCCTGTTGGGGACGGGGCGCCTGGGTGGCTCAGTCAGTTAAGCGGCTGCCTTCGGCTCAGGTCATGATCCCAGGGTCCTGGGATCGAGCCCTACATCGGACTCCCTGCTCAGCGGGGAGCCTGCTTCTCCCTCTGCCTGCCTCTCTGCCTACTAGTGCTTCTATCTCTCTGTCAAATAAATAAATAAATAATCTTAAAAAAAAATCCTGTTGGGGAAAAATTAGAACACTTCAAAAATTATTTTTTGTCTCGGCATCTTTAAAGTTCCATTACCATTTATGATTATATTAAAATATAATATGTCAGATAATTGCCTTTATATCAGCAACAAAGAACCCAAAGCATATACCATACTGACATAATAACTGTCCTCTACAATCTGGTTCTGGATGTTTCCATTAAACTCCCTGTGTTTCACTTCTTTCTTGCATACAATATGTTGCCAAATCCTGTATGTTTGTAACCTCTTTTTCATATTTTTCTTGAAACAGAAAACATGGTTTTTGTTTCTGGCTATTGCCAGTACTTGTCACCTAGGTCATTGTACAACCTGGTCACCAGCTTCCCCACAGCAGCCTGCACACTTCCATCAGCCCGTCTTCACGGTTTGATCTTTACTCAACTTTCCCGTTTTTTTCCAATGATGATGAAACAGGTTCAGGTTTAAGAACTTTAAGACGTTGAACCTAGTCGCAGGTATCTTTGTGACTACAAAGTCCAAAGTCTTACTCTTACACCATGTTACTCTTCCCTGAGCATGACCTAAATTTCCCTAAAGTGAATTTTCCTATCAGATACACCTATTAAGTTCTTTACACCCTCCTAAGACCAGCTGGTAGCCTTCCTTTACCAAGAAACTCACCTGCCATACCTATCTGATTTCATTGTCTCCTACTTATTGCAATATAACACTGTGTTCTAATCTCAAAATAGCCCTTACCATTGTCTGCTTTATATTAAGGTTATTTACATCTGTCTGTCTCCCTACTAGCTTTTAGATTCTTGGATGGCAGAGACCATGTCTTATCTGTCTTATGTAATTATCCTTCCCTTTTATCCTAAAACAGTATTTCCCACAGTGCTTTGCATCTAATAGATATTAAATCAGTGTTGGATAAATTAAATTAAAACTCCATTTTAAAATACAAGAAAGTTGGGTTCTGTGTTTTTGAAAGAAATTTCAGTGTTTTCTTTCAGTTCCAATGGCAATTTTTATGAAAAAATAGCAATTATTAACTAAATGTTTCTGTATAGAAGAATTTTTCTCAACAAGACTATATTTTGTATATATTCTGAATGTATTCTGTATAGGTAAGGAAAAATTTATGCTATGTTTACTCATTATTCCTCATTTAAATATTTACCAAAGACCCACTATAAAGCACTGTAGGGCATGCAACAGTTAAGGTGGTGCCAAGTAATCTTAAAGACTTGATCTTAAAGACTATAACCTAAAATGAATAAATTCTAACAACTATAATAAGATTCCATGAAAAACACAGGCTGTTTAAGAACATATGCACCTGTGTGGGGGCACCTGGGTGTCTCAGTCATTAAGCATCTTCCTTTGGCTCAGGTCATGGTCCTAGGGTCCTGGGATCGAGCCCCATATCAGGCTCCCTGCTCAGTGGGGAGTCTGCTTCTCCCTCTCCCACTCCCCCTGCTTGTGTTCCCTCTCTCGCTGTGTCTCTCTCTGTCAAATAAATAAATAAGACCTTAAAAAAAAAAAAGAACATATGCACCTGTCTGAATTAGATATGCTTCCACTTCCAGTCATGGCCAAGTAAGCTCTGTCAGACCAATATTTCCACTGAGACTCTGGAAGAAGCAAGATGAGTCCTTGAAGACACTAGAGAGTGAACGAAAACAGATATACTGGAGAGGTTGATTACTTGGAAGAAAAAGATTTCAGGAGAAGTTTAAGTTTGTTTTACAGCTCTTATCGTGAGGGGAGGCCGTAGTCAGCTCTGTGTAGGAAGTTTAGATATTGGAGAGAAATCTGGTCTTACTGGGGAAAGGGTTTGGGTTGATCACAGCTACTAGAAAGTAAAAGGGAATCTTGAAAAGAAAAGAGATAAAGAAGGTGAGCCATTAGGGAGAGGTGAGCACTGGCTCACTTGAATAAGGAACACAGAAAAGCACAGAAGTAAGGGACAAAGTGTGGAAGAAATAGAACATAACTAAAAAGATAGTAGATTTAAATGTGACCATGTGGATAATTACATTAAATATAAATACTCCAATTACAATTAAAAGAAAGAGATTGATAGGATAAAGAAGAAAGAACTAGTATATATTGTCTACAAGAAACACTTTAAATGTAAATGTATCAGTGTTTTAAGAATAAAATAATGGTAAAAGATGCCATGAAAATACTAGTAAAAAAAAAACACAGAGTGGATATATAAATATCAAACAAAGTAGACTTCATAATGAAGAATTTTGCCAAGAATAAAGGTAGCTGTTACATAACGACAAAGAGGTCAAATGACAAAGAAGTCATAAAAACTCACATATGCACCTAAAACTAGCTTCAAATACTAGAAGCAAATTGATATAAATGAAAAGAGAAATAGACATATCCAAATTAATAGTTGGAGATGTCAACATTCCTCTTCGATAATCAATTGAACAAGTAGACAGAAAATCAGTAGAGAAGTAGAAAACCTAAATATCACTATCCACTAACTTGATCTAATTGACATTTATGGAACAATCCACATAACAGCAAAATTCTTTTCAAGTGCATGACCAAAATTTTAAAATTGCATTTCTATTTAATAGAAATGAACAGTTGGAAATTGAAATTAGAAACAGTACCATGTACAATATTAGCACAAAAACCGTGAAATACTTGGGCAAAATCAGAAATATGTACATGACTTACAGGCTGAAAATCACAAAATATTCATGAGAGAAATTAAAGCAAACAGAAGTAAATCAGGAGATAAATTTCTCATGGGTTTGAGGACTCAGTAATGTTAGGATGTCAGTTCTCTTAAAATTGATCAGTAGATTCAATACATTCCTGATCAAAACCTCAGAAGTATAGATATTTTTAATAAGAGTTGAAAAACTAATTCTAAAACTTGTATGAAAAAGCAAACAGCTAGAATAGCCAAAACAATTTTTGGGGAGAAAAAGAATATGGTTGAAAGACTCACATTACCCAACTTCAAAACTCACTGTAAAACCACTGTTATTAAGAGAGTGTGTTATAGAAAAAGTCTATACACATAGACCAGTTGGGACAGAATCGAGGGTCCAGAACATAGAGGTACATAAATGTGGTCAATTTGATTTTCAAAAAAGGTGCAAATGCAATTCAGTGGATGAACTAGTATCAACAAATTGCCCAAAAATCAACCTTAATTGATTTTTTGGACCATATAAATAATTAACTTAAAATGGATCACAGGTCTAAAATCTAAAACTGTACAAGTCTCTAGAATAAAACAGAGGAAAAATATCTTTGTGACTTTGGGTAAGGCACATATTTCTTAGACATAACACAAAAAGCACAAACCATGAAAGAAAATATCAACAAAGTGAACTATATTAAAATTGAAAACTTTTGCTCTTTAAAAGACACTGTTAGGAAAATCAAAACACAAGTGACAGACATTACTATCATTAGGAAAATTAAAATTAATACCACAATGAGATACCACTATACACCTATTTGAGTGGCTAAATTCTTTTTTCTGTCCCTGACAAGAATGTAGAACAAGTGGAACTTCTATACATTGCTGATGGGAAGGAACAATGGTACAATCACTTTGGAAAACACCTGGCAGTTTCTTATATAGTTAAACTTAATCTTACCATACAACCCAGCAATCCCACTCCTACGTACTGACTTAGGAAAAATGAAAACCTTTGTTCATACAAGAACCTATATGTGAGTGTTTTAGCATCTTTGTTTATAACTCATAATTGCTAAAGATGGAAAACAAAATCCAAACATCCCTCGTCTGGTGAATGAATAAAAAAACTATGTTATAGCTACACAATGGAACACTACTCAGCAATACAAAGGAACAAAGTGCTGAAGCATTCAAAACGAATGATCCTCAAATTCATAATGGTATGTGAAATAGGCCAGAGAAAAGACTACATACTATTTGATTTCACTTACATGACTTCATTCTGAAAAAGGCAAAACTATGAGGACAGAAAACATCTGGGTGGTTTTCTGCAAAGGGGCATAAGGGAACTTGGAGTGATGGCAATATTCTGTTTGTTGATTGCGGCAGTGGTTACATGATTATATGTAATCTCACAGATTGTACACTATAAGGGGTGAATATTATTGTATGTAAATTCTACCTCAATGAACCTGACTTAAAAAAAAAAGAATGGGGAGGTCACTTGGGTGCCGCAGTCAATTAAGCATCCAGCTCTTGGTTTTGGCTCGACTTTGATCTGAGAGTCATGAGAGAGAGCCCTGAGTAGAGCTCCGTGCTCCGCGGGGACTCTGCTTGAGATCTTCTCTCCCCCTCTCCACCCTGCCCCTCCCCACTGCATGCTCTCTCTCTCTCTAAAATGAATAAACCTCTAAAAAAATGGAAGTGAAATAAAGGTATTTTCAGAAAAAAGAAAACTAAGAAAATCCAGTGCCAGCAAAACTACACTATAAGGCGTACTAAAGGAAATTCTTTAGAATAAAGGTAAAGGAAAGCAGATTAAACTCAGGACCACAGGATGAGATGAAGAACACTGGAAATAGTAAATATATGAGAAAATGTAAATGACTATTTTTTTTTGCTCTTTATTCTTTTATTTTTTTTTAATTTTAAAAAAGTTTTTATTTATTTGACAGAGAGAGAGAGAGGCCACAAGCAGGGGGAGTGGCAGGCAGAGGGAGAGGGAGAAGCAGGCTCCCTGCTGAGCAGAGAGCCTGATCAGGGCTCTATCCCAGGACCCTGGGATCATGACCTAAGCCGAAGGCAGATGCCTAACCAACTGAGCCACCCAGGCACCCCTGCTCTTTAACTTTTAAAATACATATATCATTTAAAGCAAAACAAAACACTGTATTGTGGTATTTACAATATATGTAGATTTAATGCATGTGACAACATTAAAGATGTGTCAAGAACAATAAATGAGACTGTCCAGTTTCAAGGTTTCTCCATTTTACATGAACTGTTAAAATCTTAGTCTTAAATAATCTGTGAAATGTTAAGGATGGATTCTGTAATTCTTATAGTGACTACTAAAATATAAGACAAAGAGGTAAACGTAAAAAGCCAATATATAAATGAAAGTGAAATTCTAGAAAGGACTGAGAACATGTCTATTATGCAAGACCAAAGAGTGGAATGTGCTTTTCTTAACTGGAATAAGACAGGTAAACTCAAACAAAGTTTAAAAATAGAATGCACTTCAAAACAATTTCCAAGATAGAACCTTACAAGGGTAAGATTGTATGTGGCAGATCATTTAGGATGTCTTCAGTTTAGCAAATACATAGTTTCAAGTATTTATTTCCAAAGAATTATAGGAAACTCAGAATCATTATTTCATTGGAGACAGTATCCTAAATGCTGATTAGATTCCCAGGCCTTAGAAGATAATGTCACATTGCAATAAAATCAAACAAAATAAATAATAATGCTGAATAAGAAATGACTCTCCCTTACTCTGATTAGTGGAAGCTTTGGAAGATATTCTTTTTTTTTTTAAGATTTTATTCATTTATTTGACAGAGAGATAGGCGGAGAGGCAGGTAGAGGGAGAGGAGAAGCAGATTTCCCGCTGAGCAGGGAGCCTGACGCGGGGCTCGATCCTAGGACCCTGGGATCATGACCTGAGCCGAAGGAAGACGCTCAACCAACTGAGCCGCCCAGGCACTCCTGGAAGACATTCTAAAAAGTTCTTTTGGACACATTCAGGTGAGATTCTACTTCTTTATTTAGTTATTTCACTTTAAACTTACAGCTTTCTTTTCCTTTGCAAGCACATCATCATCTTGTGCTTGGCAGTTGGGATTAGTGTGGTAGGTAGGGGTGTTTAACAGATCACAAAAAAGATGATGGAGCGCAAGACACCAAAGTTACTAGGCTAAAACTGGAAAGAGGTTTCTAGGTGGTGTACCTGTATCTGTGAGGAAGAAATTAGTTGACATGGAATTTCCAGACTCTGAACTGTAAGGATCAAAGGAGAAGCAGAGATCATTTTTTACATTCTCTCTGCACCAAGAGGAAAATGTGTTAGGTTGCTCTGCTTCCACCTACGTGACTAGTACTCTCCTGGAACAGCTTTGTTATTCTTTTTATTTTTTGAAAAGATTTTATTATTTATTTTTAGAGTTATTCTTAAGAGTAAATTGGGGATGTGGTGCTGATGGTGGAAAGGAAGAGAAGTGGCATACAAAAGCTTGTTTGCGGGGGGTATTTGAAAGACTGATTTAACTAAAATTGTTTTATGGGAGTTCATAGTTCATAGTAAAGGAGGTATCCCTGAAGGTTGGGTTGGATTTATAAAACTGCAGAATATGAACTTTGGAGAGCAGGGAGCAAAAATAAGGTCAAAGGTGTGCAAGCAAGAATGAAAGGAAATGAATGGATGAATGAATGAATGAATGAATGATGAAAATATTAGACTTGATGCTCGGTATGCCCCCATCCCCCATGACCATTGCCTTTGTCCAGATGCTGATCACTTATTCCATCATGGTCTTCCAGCTGCATGCCTTTCATGTTGGCTCAACTACCTCCAAATTCACCTTTACTATTCACAGGACTGTGAATTTTAATTTCCCTGAAGAATCTGCATCATCATATCCTTGGTCCAAATTCTCTAATTCCCTCACTGTATTAAGACAGAACTTGTCTGTTTGCCTGACAGAAGACTCCCATAGTCGGACCCAACCTGGTTTTATGTTTTACCTAAACCACAGCATTCTTGCCTCTCTGCATTGGTTCACGTAATTCTCCTATGTCACTTTCCCCATTTCTCTTCATTCCATGTAGTGACATTTTCACTTCTGTCATCCATTCATCCTCTCCACAAACATTTACTGAGCACTCCCTACTTGACAAGGACTGTGCCTTCAAAGGAGCTCACAATCTATCCAGGTAGACTGACCTATGACAACTAATTGTATCTCAATGGAATAAAGCCCTAGTTGTGCTATGTATCAAGTATTATGAAGACATAGAGAAGAAAAGCATGAACTTCATGAGTCAAGGAAGGTTTAACTTAGGAGGTAATATTTGATCTTGGTTTTGAAGGAGGAAAAGATGTTCCACAGGTATAAAAGGGAAAGGGTGGCACCTGGATGATGCAGTCAGTTAAGCGTCCAACTCTTGGTTGGGCTCAGGTCATGATCTAAGGGTTGAGAGATCAAGCCCCATGTCAGGTTCTATGCTCAACGCAGGTCTGCCTAAGACTCTCTCTCCCTCTCCCCCTCCCCGCTGGGGTCTCTCTCTCTCTCTCTCTCTCTCAAATAAATAAATAAATAAATCTTTAAAAGAGAAAGCTATCTCAGTCCGAGGAAATAGCATGTGCTGAATCCCACCTAGCTTACATTCCCATTCTATAGGACTTCTATAGTTTCTACTTACATCATGCACCTCACAATTTTAGTACTTGTGGTGTAAAATGTATAAATTATAATCACATTAGATGTCTCAGACTACAAACTTCTTGACCTGGCTAGCCAGTTCATATACTTCATTTAGAGAGATTAATCAGGCAGTGGGCTGTTTTGGAAGATGAAGGTATTGGGGAAAGGGAGACGAATATAGACCTCAATGTAGCAAACCAGAAATGATTGAAGAGGATCCCTCTAATGGGATTTGATCACTTGCTATGTACTAAGGGGGATGGAGAGAGAAGACGTATTTTGCACCTGAAGCCTCTCTTTCATAAACTCCCACCAAGTACACATCCCACTTGGTAGCAATGACGTCTATACTTTGCTGACTGTGCTAAGCTGGGATTCATTAGAAACTTCACCTTAAAAGGAGCAGTGTGTGACAATGAAAAGAGCATAAGCTTCAGAGTCCAGTGAAACTCCCCACCCAGGTTTTCCATGTTACCAGCTGTGTCACATTAGACAAGTTTCTTAAACCCTTGAAGCCTTAATTTCCTTGTCTGTAAAACAGATACAATAGTAACTACATCATAAAATTATGTTATCAGTTGCAAAATACCTAGCATACAGAAATGCTCTAAAAGCCTTCCTCTCTTCCTATGTACAACCGATTGAAACTGAAGAAGTTGAAAGTACCAGACATGACCAATAAGTAAAAAGTGCTTTTCTTTGGCAACATCCTTTATTACAGAAATTTTGTTTCCTCAAATGTCAACTCTTGCTGATGTCATAGTGTTAGTTGTTCAACATACTCTTGGAAGGCTAGCACTGTTTATAGATGGTTCAGTTCGCAAATTTAGAAAGCAAATCTAGGTGGAGAAATTGTCACACATTTCCTAAAATTCAGAACTCCCTTTTTCCTATTCTTTTGCATTAAGTCACTAGACTACTTTTTCTTTAAGGCAGAGCATGAAGCATTTTGTACAGACCGAAATTAACTATTCTCTTTCTCAGTTTCAGCCAGAAGGACATTTATTATATGTTCAACAAAGTCATATTCAGTTTTCCAAACTGAGAAATATTTAAGGGATTTCATTATATTTGGGGAAATTTTCATCAATCAGAGATTAACAGCTACCAAGAAAGACCTCTACAATTAATCTTTTATAACATGAGTGCGACTTGTAATCTCCACACTAAGAAAAAAATTACTAAATATAGGGGAAAACTCTTCATAAACTATAATATTTCTTGGCAAAGAAAAACTGCTTTATGATTTTTAAGATATGTTTGAGGATTTAAATGAAACGTACATGTTTGAAATTAGGGCCAGATGCAACACAACTCAAGTCCAATTCACTACCTGCATCACGTTTACTGTGATTTAGTAAAAGGTATTCAATAATTCTATGTTTCATAGAAATCTCACAAATACAAGTATTTCATTCATAAAGTGCATGGTTTGGCAGGTTTCCAGGGCAGGAATTTGCTGGAGGAGAGGTAAATTTATTGATTAAATAAATCAAATGACTGACATTTCCCCCAGAAAACTGGCAAAACAATGATATTCGGAGACTGGAAGTCTTACAACCAGAACCAGAAGAAAATTTTGAGCTATTTACATTTATTTACATTTGTTATAGGAATCCTATAATATTATAGAGTAAACAATTAGACATTTGAGAATTCTCAAATTTTAAAATATGTATTTTTGGAGTAGGACTTTCCAAAACCTTTAATATGAAGTCTGGTGTTTGTAGGTCCTTGGATTTATTATGATTATATTCCTCCTCTGTCCTTTGTACCTTTATATGCACTGAATAATGAGTACTCTGATGGAATATGTGCAGAAACAGTTCTTAAACAGGTCAATATCACTCCGTTCCTACCCTGTGTCTCAGTTCTTCCCCCTCTGTGCTCTCTTTCTCCACTCTGGTCACACTTCCACCAACAGCATTTGTTATGACTGAAGGTTTATGTACCCCCAGATTGCTGTACTGAAACTCTAACCCACAGTGTGGCTACATTTGGACATGGGGCCTCTAAGGAATTAATTAAGGTTATATAGGGTCATAAGGGTGGGTCCCTGAACCTCTAGGATTAGTGTCCTTATGAGGAGAGGCACAACGTAGCTTTCTCCTGTGCACACGCATTCTTTCTCTACAAACACAACAGGAAGAGATCCTGTGAGCACACAGCAAGACGACTTCTGCCTACAAGCCAAGCCAAGAGGCTCCCGAATGAAACCTACCTGCCAGCACCTTGATCTTAGACTTCCCAATCTTTAGAACTGTGTGAAATTAATTTCTCTTGTTTAAGCCACCCAGCCTGTGGTGTTTTGTTATGGCAGCGTGAGCAGACTAAGACAGTAATTAAGAGGCCCAAATGTAACAGCCATAGTAGCACTTTTATACACATCCTTTCTTTAACTACCTGACTTGTTAAAGATTTGGATTGGGGGAAAACGTTATTGAGACCTGGACACAATTGGCCAGGAGAGTTTCACACAGATCCTAAAATCACTCAGACCTGCTTCTATTCTAGAATCAGAGAAGGTCAGCAGGAGAAGGGCTTGAGAGACGAAGCTTGTCAATTCAGGTTTTATTATGATTCTGGGGTTACAGGAAAGTATGCCATACACCTGGCATATCCTTCTGGGAGACACTGGGAGTGAGGTAACGGACAGTTACCTAAAAAGCTTAAACATCTGTTTACACTAAATCATGATATATTAGAGTGCAATGCAAAATTCTTATACATTTTTAGAATGCTTCAAAGAAAGGCATTATAGATAATGTTAACAACAGTAACAAGTAGCTAAGACTTGAAATTACTGTGGGCTAGATAATGCGTTAAGGACTTTATGTGTATTTTCTTTCATCATCCTCATGAAAATAGGAAAGTCGTCTTATCATCATTACAGAGCACTATTTCGGAAAGTGGAAGCATTTCTAAAATAGCCTGCACTCTCATCACTATCACATTCTTCTGCTTTGTATTCTTCATAGCACCTTCTTTTTTCTTTTTTTCCTTACTTATTTTCTATGCTTCCCCCAACCCCCTCCTCGGGGCCTGAACCAGCGGCTGTCACGGAAAAGGGGCTCAATAAGCTTTTAGTCAAGGCCACACATCTGGTCAGTGTAGCAGATGGTAAGCACCAGGAGAGCAGGAGTCGGGACTGTTTTCCGCTAAGCAGAGGCTGGCAGGGTGCCTGCTCAATACAGAAGGAAAAAAGAAAGGAAGGAGGAAGGGAGGAAAGAGGGAGCGAGGGGGAAAAGGCTGAATGAATGGAAATGTTCCCTTAAGAGCCTAGAGAGAGCATCTACCGCGAACCTCCCTCCTAGGAGGAATGAACTCAGTTCAAGGTCTAAGCCAGCAGTTTCCTCATTCCCCAAACCAGCGAGCAGCAGGGAATGGGGAAAAGAACAAAGCCTTTAAAAACGTTCAGAAGAAAGGGGGAAACGGTGAGAGAAAAGAAACAGAAGGAAACGAATCCGGGGCTGCAAACAGAACTGAAAGCGAGCTAAGCCAGCTGGTTGCCATGACGACCCGAGGCCAGAACGGCCCCAGCCCATTGGCTGAGATGCCGGAGCCAATGGGAAGGCGCGGTGTTGGCGGGGTCTTAAGATGGCTGCCGGGCGGCCGGCTCCTGACGGGTGAGTACGGCTGATTGCGGGGCTGCTTCCCGGCCGCCCCGAGCTCCGACTTGACGGGTCCGGGAGGGCCGGGTGCGGGGAGCCAGCGAGCAGGTGTGGGCGGCCTCACAACCTCACGGCCGCGCCAGCAAAGCCCCCGGCCGGGCCCACGGGAGCGTTCGTGGGGCTGGCCTCCGCTTTGCTTGGAAGGGACGTAGCGCCTTCCCGAGCCTCTTGGTGGGAGAGGGGTTCTCCGTCCCACCCCGGCCAAAGTGAGAGGGTGAAGCGGCCTTCTATCGGGGAAACAGGCTCCTGTTTACAACTGCTGTAGCCCTGGGAAGAGCTGCAGTTAATGGGAGTGTCAGCGGGTTAGACGTCCTGCACCCGAATCTGCGGCGCTTAGTTCTGAGCCCGGACGGGGTCCTTCCCGTTTGGGGGTCGGAGTGTGGCCCTGCCGCCGGTGAGCCTGCCGCGTTCCGGGTCCTGCAGCGCAGCAGGAAGAGGTGTACCTTTTTAGAGCCACCCTTTTGCAGTCTTGAACCTTGTAAGTATTCTCACAGCGGCATCCGACTTAAAATGAGCCTCGAAATGTTACTGGTTAACTCTAAATCTTTCCGTGCAGGGTCTTGGGACATGTTTTCCAGGCCTTGACGAAACAAATACCGTCTTTTATTGGAACATATGCATACATACAACATCCTGCCAAATAAATAGTTTGGGTAATCAGACTGGGAACTTAAATTCGAAGTCAGGCCTCTGATTCAGTTGGACTTTATCTTTTTGAGAAAAGACAAGATATTTCATGAATGGGACCTTTACATTAATGTTCATGATACATGCTTAAAAGCATTTTAGTAAAGTAATTCCGAGTCATGGAAACGGATTATTGTGTAAGTTATTTAACATGATGGTGGGTGGTGGTTTATGATTATTACACAAGATTAAATTCAGATCAGACAAAATTCAGGTTTCTGTGATTATTCTAGTTGAATACAAAATATGAGAAATAAAGACAGCTCTTCGTATGGTGAAAATAGAATTCAAATTCTGGAATATTAGAGACGGGAGACATTTACCCATTAAACTGCTCAGATTGGGTTTTGGTTATAAGCAGTCGCCTGATCGTCCAGAAAATATGACATTATTACCCAAACCTCTGATGTGATTTTTATGTATACATTTTAGCATAGCATCTTACATAAGTTTCTGCTTTTAAAGAGTGAGACAAATTTTTTTCTTAAGCAAATTTTAACAAAATTACAGGCTAGAGTCATTCTTTAGACCCACTCTCAAATCTTTTGTCTCCACGAATGTATTACTCCTTAAATTGCATCCTCTAAAAGTTTCTAAGTTGAAGCCCTAGATTTCTGCTTTGTAAAATAAGCATATCACAATGCCTTAGGCAAGTCAGTTACCTCACCTGTAAAAGGGGTTTAGATAGTAATTTCTAGTGGAAGGGTTGTTGTGGGGATTAATGGTAAAAGAATTTCTGTCACATTGTTTATATGTGACATTGTTTATATGCCATATACGTCATTGACTTGCTTTGTTTTTCTTTCTGATTCTGTTTCTTCTCTGTAACTGGGGTCTCCTTTGCTTTCTCTAGAGCACCTTTCAGGTGTTTTGTCTGACATGCAGTCTTACTGAAAACTGGAAACCTTGGCTGTGGTGGCGGGGTTGAGGAAAGAAGCCTTATCCACTGGGGTATCAGGGTTTAATCAGTATTGCATCCGACTAGTATATCACATCTCTTGAGAATGGCTGAATAATTTTCACATATAAAGGGTAATTTGGGATGATTTGCTTTAGAATAAAGGCATGGGGTGAGAAACGTTTCAAAGAATTAGAGAATCATCTTTAAGAGCAGCCAAAACAGGAGTAAGCACCAGGCCTAACCTAGCACCAGTTGGTACCATAGTACAATTGGAAATGTATGAGTGACATGTATATACTATGAATTCAAAGATAGTGTTTTCAAACAGCCCAAAGCAAGTCACAAAGCAGCCACTCCATATTGGCTGGTTTACAGTTGAGCTGCTGCTCACGTGGGCAGCTCTACTTTGCAGTCTTCTCGGTGAGTTATCTGTGTTTATCAGTGGCCATGGAGTTGCCTTTGTATATATTATGTATTTTTGCAGTCACAGGAGAATGGCACGCCACTTTAAAGATGTTCAGGAATTGGGTTCAGAAACGTGTTATTTGAGTTTTGCCTTATTTTATGGATTTGGCTGTAGAATCTAGTTTCTAAAATTTATTTTAGTTCTTCTTTTTTCCGTGGTCACACACAAATTATCGTACCAGCTGATGTCATACTGAAGACAGGCCCAAAATGTGATCAAAAAATGCTTGAGAGCTGATGGGGAAAGGCAACTCCAGGGCACCTGAGAGTGCTCCCCAGAGTGAAGCACGTTTGGGTGCCCAAAGCATAGACACACCCTGTAGGGATGCTGAAGCAGTGTGTTCCCGTGGGAGAACTGTGCCTGTCAGAGAGGCACATGCCTTTCATTAGCAGCCACAACTGAAGTCTGGGCCGAGTGGTACTTGGCTGCCGATGGACAGATGCTTGCAATGAGTGTAGAACGTCGGCTCCATGAGGTTAGAGATTTTTGCCTGTCCTCATGTCTTAAAGAGTGCCTGGCACACAGTGGCCTTGCACAAGATGCTATGGACAGGGAAAAGAAACAGTGGTTTCAAACATAGAACCCCAGTTTTGCTAAGAATGCTGAATCTGAAATTTGTTACTGTCCTTAAGCTCTGAAATAGGTAACGAGCCTAAAGGTATATAATGTGTCAGTGGCAAAGTCATGTTGGAGCTTATTATCATTCCCCCTCCGTCTACTCCTCAGAACAGTAAAAATATTTTTACTGATGGCATAACATCTGTTTTTCAGTATTGGCATATTTCACATGATGTCTTTTGTGCTAACAAAGTATCTAAAGGGTCCCCATTCCAACTGTTAAAATCCTCAGACCAGGTTTAGGGGTGGATCCAGGTTTTATGGGGCTTGGAGCTTATATAATTTTGGGTCTCCTCTTTAAGAAAAGGAATGCAAATTCTAAATAGAAAATTAGGTATAATGCTTTGGAAAGACCTGTGCAAGAGGAGCCTTGACACTTAGGCTCCATTATCTTCCTGCTTCTGGTTTTATTCCTCCATTCAGAAAACCAGACACCAACATTTTTATAGAAACTTAATGTTAGACTGTGGAAATCCTGGAGGTAAATGATTTGCATCAATTGCTAAGTGAATGCACCGCAACCTTAGAAACTTCACAACTACCCTGTGAATGCTGCTACCCATAATAGAAATTATAAAAACATAATATGTGGCCATAGAAATACTAATAGCAAAAAGAGCTCAGCATCGATCAAGCCCCTAGAACCTCCTAAACATTGTGGTGAGTGTTTTCATAGCTTATCTCATTTAATCCTCAGAATAACCCTGTACACAATATGACTATCCTTGTATTACAGCAGAAAAAGCTGAGGGTCAGAGGTGGTACAGATGATTTCCTCCCACTGCTAGTATATTGTGGGGTCAGGATTACAACTGGAGCAGTGAGATGTCAGAGCCCTTCTTCTTAACAAGCCAAAAGAGTATTTTGGTGAGGTTGTTTCAGAGGGCTAACAACTGTGGAAGCTGGACCCAAACTGCCAAAAACCAGATCTGATTCTTTGGACCTGGGAGGAGGTTCCTAAAGGTTATCTGGAATCCGTTATTCAGATTAATGCAAAATCCCGTGGCATCTTTGTCTCAGAGACAATGGTGGTGGTTTTCTCATTAGGTTAATCACAATAGGGGCCAGAAAACTCCGCAAAAACAGTTTCCATCCTTGCATTTTATTCCTTCAAGGTTGATGGTAAATCATGAGCAGTACAATCAGCTTCTCTTTTTTAGGCATCTTTTTGTTTTAAAGATTTTATTTATTTATTTATTTGACAGAGACAGAGAGAGAGGGAACACAAGCAGGGAGAGTGGGAGAGGGAGAAGCAGGCTTCCCGCTGAGCAGGGAGCCCGCAGGGAGCCCGACGCCAGGCGATCCCAGGACCCTGGGATCATGACCTGAGCCGAAGGCAGCCGCTTAACCGACTGAGCCACCCAGGCACCCCTTTTTAGGCATCTTTTGAATGAAGTGGTTTTGACTCAATATGTATGTCATGTGATTAATAGTGAAAATGTACTCAGTTATCATAATTTGAGCAGATGATTTTAACTCCAGTTTTTAAAAATAATTTTTGATAAACTTAACAGTAGTTAATATTCTGTCTACCAGCGGGCCATATAGCTAATGATAGATATTATTCTGAACTTTAACCTTAGTTAAACACAATATTGTTATTCAAAAAAGCTGTATGTTTTTGTTCAATTGTTAGGATTAACATTTAATACTCCATTTGGTATTATTTTAGCAAACAGTGTAAAATTTAAAACTAGGACATTCTTTTTACTACCACACTTTCCTCAAACTACTTACACAGCCTAAAAATTTTCCTTTGAATAATTGTTTCCCTACTTCTTGGACAATAAGTCCCCTGAAAGTTCAATTCAATACCAGTGAAACATTTGACTCTCTTTTTTCATTGTGATAGCTTGAAATATAGTATTATAAATCTTAAATTGTGTGAAATATATATTGTTAGGCTCTTAACATTCTTGAGCAATGAATGCTTTTACTGAATTTATTTTTTTTTAAGACAAAATTATCTATATATTAGAGAATCCAGGTCCTGTTTTCTTTAAGTCATTCATCTGTAGGTATGTCTTATAACAGACTTGTTTAAACTACTTTTGTACTTTTTAAAAAATTTTATACACGCTAAGATTTTAATTCTTTTAATATGGAAGGTACATCCCATTTGAGATTAAAAGAAAAAAGTCTAGGTGGACTGTTCCCAAGCCATTGGGATAATTACTAGACTCTTGGGGTTTTAAATTTCTTTCCATGTCCACTTTATATGTCTAAATTCATCTTTTTTCCCTTTAGAAGAAAAGATGTGGAGTGGGCTGCTACCTCCTGGCCTAAATGAAAGCGATATTGAGTTGAATTCTGAAGATGAAGCCCCATTAGAGAACTCTGGATTTAACTTACAGGAAGATAAAGAAGATGGGGCCATTACAGAAACAGAGGTCTCGGATTTCCCAACTGATGGACCAAAGCCTGGAGTAGAGGCAAATGTAAATGCATATGAAGAATGCCCCTCTGGAATTCCCTTAAATATGTGGCATGTAGGTTTTCTCTGATGTGTTCTCATTAAAGCCTTTGCGTGTGTGTTTGTGCATGCTCCTGTGTCTGCCGTGGTCAGAATGCCTGTTCTTGGGAGGTGATAGGGAAGATTGACTCAGAATACTCTGGGTCTGTGGTCATCCCATTGGGCACTCAGATGCTTGCTTTCATCTTTGTGTTGTTTTTTATAAAAAGAGGAAGAAAAACATTTGGTAGGATTAGCTACTTTGCTTAACATAATACATTAATTTGATCCCTTTGTCGTCTGTATGAGTCACTGAATTTTACTCTCAGATAATCAGATTGACCTACGTCGAAATAAATGAAGGTAAAAACTCAGGTTGTGAAAGAGTCTTAGAAAATAGAGTATCTCAAGAAGAACTGAACTACTTCTGTTAAATTTGTATTTTTATAAATGCTAGAATATATTTTTATTACTTAACGTTTGTTATTTTTTGAATGTATGCTTTGCTTCAAAATATATTTACTACTTTTTTTCTCTCTCTCTCCCTCTTTTTTTACTTTAATATAGAAATTTCAAGAATTGCATAAAAAACATTCTGAACAGAAAACCTCAACTTCAGGATTCAGAGGGAAAAAAAGAAAACGCTCCAGGAAAGGTGTTTTGTTTTAATTCAGGTTGTCAGTAGTGCTAATGTTAAATTGTGACTAATTGAGCTCAACAGTTTTTAATAAGCATTAATTTTGAAATAACAAATGAATACTCAGGTATTGATACTTTGTGAATTCTTTTCAGGTAAATTGAAGAATGAAGAAGATTCTCATAGGTACGTGGAATTTAAAATATTTGTCTGTTCTAGACAATATTGTAAAACTTGTACCAATAGTTGAACTACTTATCTCTGAAACATAAGAACTAGTTTTTGTGATTTGTAATTGTAATAACCAATTAAAAACACTAAAAATAAGTTATCGTCTGTCTTGCAGTGAACAGACCTCAAGTGAAACCCAGTGGAAGGAGCTTACTCAGTATTTTGGAATCAATGATAGGTTTGACCCCCCTGTTAAAAAGAAAAAAATTGACAAGGTAAGATCTTTTTTTTATCGTATTTTATATTAGCCAGTAGAAAATGTTTGTAATTAGCCTTACCTAAGGTATTCTCCTCATTAATTAATTCAGTGAAAAAGTTAAAATGTCTACTGTATGTGAAACAAGATGCTAGGTAAACAAGTAAATATATAGTTACAAATCATTAAAAAAATGGCATTAAGGAAATGAACAAGATGTTGTGAAGAAATTAAAATGGAGGCCCCACTTTAGTTTAGGTGGTCAGGGAGGGCCTTTCTTGGAAGATGCCACTTCAATGAGACCTGAAGGTTGGGAAGGAACCATCTATATACAGAATGCTTGTGTAGAGGTACTAACCTGAGTAAAGGTCCTCGGGAAAATGAGTCATCGTGGGACATTTGAGTAACTGTAAGAATGTCAGCCTGGCTGGAATGGAGTCAACGAGGAGGAGAGTGGGCCAGGATAGGATCAGAGAGGCAGGCAGCCAGGGACCAAACTATGAAGGACCTGAAGTGGCAGAATAAGGAATGGGGTTTTAGTTACAATGTAGTTGAGGGTTTTAAGTTAAGGGAATGATATGATCGAAGTTATGTTTATAAAGATTGCTCTTGTGTGGAGAATGGCCAAAAAAACAGCAGAAGTAGACAAGAAGAGAACAGTTAAGAGACTCTTCTAGGCACAAGAGGTGGTGACTTGAACAAGAATGATGTCACTGAAGATGGAGAAAAGTGGATGGACTTGGGGTCTACTGTAGGAGGAAAATGGACAGTATTTGCCTCTGATGCTTTGTGAAGTGGTGGAGAGGATTTGGGGAATGAGGAGGGGAAGAGAACCATTCCGGGTTTTACCTTCAGCAGTGGTGTGAATAGTCATGCTAGGTAACGAAGATGGGAAGGCGGGGGGGGGGGGGGGGGGGAAGATTTAAGAGTGGGCCTGTCCACAATTCATCTGGGGCATGGGTGATATCAGTGGGCAGGAGTAGAGAGATGGTAAAATGAGGCAGGAACTCAGAAGAGAATGTGAACTGGAGATGTCATCAGTCTATAGATGATGTGAATATTTAGTAGAGTCTGGAATGAATCAGTAACTTACATACTAACCTGAGGGAGTGTAGACTCCAGGAGCATGAAAATTGAGCACTGAGTGGTAGGGCTAGAGGCTCAGGGGCCTGCCTGGTTGAAGCCCAAGTTTATTGTATCCTGCCTGTGTAGACAGATTCCTTCTTCAGGGATCATTTCTATAGACTGCTGTGTGTACACAGAGACCATACTGATTAATCAATATTTCTTGTGAAACAAACCTCAGATATTAAATGCATCATCGGGTGTTATTTTGTCTTCGAGGGCATGTGCATTAAGGAACTGACAGAGTAGAATTTTGCATGTGAACCTTTTGATTCCAGTTTTGCTAAGAATTGTCATTTAGCTCCTAGAGCACTGGGGAACTGGAAGCAGCACCACTTTCTTTTCTTTTCTTTTTTTTTTTTAAACATTTATTTATTTGAGAGAGAGCACACGTGTGCCTGGGGGGAGGGGCAGAGGGAGAGAATCTCAAGCAGACTCCCCACTGAGTGAGGCGCCTGATGTGGGGCTCGATCCCAGGACCCTGAGATCATGACCTGAGCCAAAATCAAGAGTTGGACCCTTAACCGACTGAACCACCCAGGTGCCCCAACCAGGATCACTTTCTGCCATGCTAATTGCTGCTACTGAGCAATCTCTGTTTTACAAATGTTCAACAGGTGCAGAAATGCTTACATTCTTACAAAAAAAGATCACTGGTAGAGTTGAAACTAAAACCCAGGCTTTATGACACCACGCTCCGTTCTCTAGCTTCACTGCAGAAGGGCTGGTCAGCACTTTAAAAGGCAGTTGCTATGCTCTTGACCCCTGTGATTCTGGTGGGCTGGCAGGAGGGATCTTGTGAGAAGGATGTGTTGGACTGCATAAGCCTATTCTAAAGCATGAAGGGGAGTGGGCTGGGCTCTGGCCAACCTGCTGTAGAGTCCCCAGTGCTGATTACATTGTTGTTTTGAGGGAAGGAATGGCTAAATATCGGTTCTTATAGGAAATTTTTTTAAAGTTTTACTCATGAATTAGGTGGTCTTTGATCTTCCATTATTTATAGTATTTGTTATGTTTTCTCAGAACTGTTGACTTCAGAATGTCTAAACTGTTTCTTGGTGAAGTTGTTGACTATTCCAAAAAGAAAAAAAAATTTGAACGATTTTTTACAATCTCTGAATTAGAATTTTATTTTTACCCTACGTATATGAAATTGTACCTTCTTGATACTGGCCAGATAATGGCTAAGTCTTATTCATTGTCTAAAATTTGAGATTTGTATAGAGTAACCTTAATAAAGGTTAGAATGACATGGGAAATCTTTTAAACAACTCAGTTTTATGAACTAGTGTTCTGTTTAACATAATACATTAGATGGACTCTAGGAAAAGAAATTTAAGTCAAACATCATTTTAAAAACAAGATTTCTGTTTAAGGGAAGTCCTCTCTAAATCCTTTTGTGATCACTCAATCTATTTTATGAGTTTGGATTTTCTTAACAGTAGACATTGCTCTGTACGAATGACAGCTGACTAAGAAAGTTATGGCATTTTTCTAAACAAGGAAACTGGTGCTGGCCAGGCTTGCCTCTGCCCAGGATTTTGCCAGCACTTACTATTCTATAAATAAATGCAAGCATAAAAGGAAAAGAAGTGTTTAGTGAGGCCAAATTATGTCACATCCTCTTGGTAGTTTAGCATGAGTGCGCGCCTGCAGATTTGCGCTCCTCCTTTGGTTTGGGATCACTGTCTCCCTGTTTTACAAGCGCCCCTCTTGCTGTCATGCTAAAATCTGTGAATCCAACAGAGTAAATAGACATTAAAGAATGTCTACATTGTAGGCACCAAGATAAAAGCTAAGAATAAATGTAAGTCCAGCCGATAATCGCTGCTGCTCAAGAAATCCAGAGAGGATCATGAAAATCTGTGATGCGGTTTGGACAAAATTCACACGGATTTCTCGTCCATTATTTTATTTCTCTGGAGCAGAGGCTCATCTGTGACCATATCTGAGAGAGCCCTTTTATTCTGTACTCTCTCAGTCCTCAAGAATTGTAAAACAAAACTTCTTAATCGTGTGTCTATTGTGTAGTACCCCCATCCCCATGTTTTCTTTCCTTTTTTCTTTGCTTGCTTTCCTTTCTTCCTTCCTTCTTTTGGAACACTGCCAAGCTAAAACTTGCTCAACCAAGGATGTGTATTTACAATACTGCTGTCACCTGCTTTCCTGACAATGCAGAGAGGATTTTTTTTTTAATATAATTTTCTTAATATCCAAAGCTGTTTTAAAGTGTTCTTTGTGTTAATTGCAGCTATAATAGTGTTTCTGTAGTTCTGGGATTTATTAATAATTCTGTACTCACAACATAATTATTTTGAATCTATGTAGGAATTTCTTTAGAACAAATTTTACTCATTAATTTCATTACAAATATCTCAAGTATTCTTTCGTTGAATCAGCTTGATGAGTCAGCAGTCACTGAAATAGTTTTTTATATACTTAATGTATACTTTTTGGCATGAAAAACTAGAGTTAAGTTTTAATAGTTTTAAGAGTGCACAATGTCTTTGATAATTTTTTTAGTTGTTTATGAGAAGAAACTTTAATTGTATAGTGTAGCTTTTTTCAAATTTATTTTTTTTTAGTAGAATGCTTTTTCCAGCCAAAATCTTACTTGGAACTCCAATACACAGATGAGATGAAAGACTGCCCGGGTAGAGGGTGGTGGGGGAGGGATGTAGGGTAGTGGTCTAGAGGGGGCAGAAGTGGTGGTGGTGGAGGGGAGGGCTGGAGTGGAACCATGACTTCCCCTGGGATCAGTTACATACTTACAAAGCATTGTCTTTTGATCCCCAGGTGGTGACTCAAATAATTTAAGTAGGGGCGCCTGGGTGGCTCAGCCGTTAAGCGTCTGCCTTCGGCTCAGGCCATGGTCCCGGGGTCCTGGGATCGAGCCCCGCACCGGGCTCCCTGCTCAGCGGGAAGGCTGCTTCTCCCTCTCCCGCTCCCCCTGCTTGTGTTCCCTCTCTCGCTGTGTCTCTCTCTGTCAAATAAACAAATAAAATCTTTAAAAAAAAAAAAACACCCAAATAATTTAAGTGGGTATGATGTATAATAAAGGTAACACTGCTTATTTTTAGTTCTTTATTTTACCCCCTTCTTTATGGAGAGATCGCCTAATTCTTTTTCCCTCAAATATTAGGTTTAATTAGTCACAGCAAACTTCAGTGGATAGTTCATTTGTATTAAGCTTTAAAAATAGAATATATTATCCAAATATTTAGTCGCAAAATTTCTATAGAAATATATTGTTCAGTTTGACTGAAGGAGCTTTAATCACATGTTAAAAGAGATTTTGCATATGCACATGTGGATGATTGGTCCTTCATGTTAAACCTTATACCCATACATTTCTTTGATATTTGTCTTCTTGACCCGTCTGCAGCAAAAACATTAATTAGAGGTTATTTATGGCCTCGTGGGAACCTGTTAGATACTGGCCTTGGATGTTTTTCCACCTATGGCCAAAGTGCTGCCTCTAAATTTGTTTGACTGTATTGAGGTGTATATACCTTAAGCTAAATTCTGATTCCTGACAAAAGGCACCTTAGAAGCACACCGAGGCCCTGCAGAGTATCATCAATCCCACTTCTGTGCTATGAGAGACATCATAGATAATTCCAGTAAAGGTACTCTTGGGTTCAGTTTAAGATTTTTTAGAAGACTTACTAATCAGACCTTACTTCATGAGACTACTGACTGACTCAAAGTTGAATTCTTGCATCTTACTTATACTTGGGGCTGAGGCCTTGATGAGTTATGATGAGGTCGGTAGCCATACGGAGCTAGGCCTCCTTTTGGTTTTAATGGTATCCTGATATTTAGATAAAATAATATGAACAGCTTATTTATCGAATGATGCTATATTCTAAAGTTTTGCTCAGTATTTTACATATATTTTCTTTGACCCTTATCATAAACTTGCAGAGGATGTGGTATTACTCTCTTTTTGCGGGTGAGGTAACGATAACCTGTAGAGGTTTAGGAATCACCAAGTTTCTTGGCCAGTAAGCAGAGGAGCTGGAATTTGAACCCCTGGGTCTGACCTCACCAGCCATGTTCTTTGTAAACTGTTATTAACTTATGATCTTAAGATGATGGAAATGTTTTACCTTAAGTTTGTTTTTTGTTTTTTTTTTTTTACTAATGTTAGCATTTGAGTGTATTTGCAATTTAATATCTTCTTATAGGAGCAGAAAGTCTGGGTGTGCATATGGAACCAGAAATTTTTCAGAGCCAAAAGGAACTATTATATTTTACTTAGATAAATTGTCCAAAAATAAAAAAATGAAAGAAAGAAAAAGGGGAAAAGGGAGAGAAAAAAGTTCCATCTAGTGAAATTTTGTTGATTTAAAAAAAAAACACTTTTAAAAGAGCTGAAAACAAAGTTGAACATGTAAGTGGAATTTTATATCTAGGAGAGAATTTTGGTTATCAGGCCTGTCGTCTCATTTCCTTGAAGGAAACTGAGGCTTTGCTCTTCCTTTAAGGAACTTTCATTTGCCGGGAGCCGTGACCACCTCTCCTGACTTCTGTTCCAGTGCTCTTTCTACTGTATTGTGCCAGTGCTCTGAATGGCTGGGGGAATGGGAGTTGGTTGATGGTGAAGAGATAGATTTGTAGTTTTAGCTGACTTTTTCTTTTTAAGATTTTATTTATTTATTTGACAAAGAGAGGGAGAGCACAAGCAGGTGGAGCGGCAGGCAGATGGAGAGGGAGAAGCAGGCTCCCCGCTGAGGAAGGAGTCCAATGTAGGGCTCGATCCCAGGACCCTGGAATCATGACGTGAGCCAAAGGCAGCCGCTTAACTGACTGAGCCACCCAGGCGCCCCTAGCTGACTTCTTTTTAAGTGAAAATTACACTTATAAGCTCAGCCGTTCATATAAGTTTCTAGAAGAGGGGAGTATTTTTCTTTTCTACCTTTGTGACATTAACTATAAATGGTGGCTCCATGATAACCAAAGGTAAGTTAGCAAGTTGATGCAGCAAAATGACCTGATAAACAGACCACTGGTTTATTTAGGGTATTGGTGGTAAAAATAGAGTGGATTCCTTTTTACTCATCTATGATTACTCTAGGTCCTGGAGTGAAGTAGTATAGCACCCAGGGCTAACCAATCTTAGGAAACCTACATAATTGGAGGGAAACATACAGAGCTATTATGTGGAATCAGCTGACAGGCCCAAGAATGGATGCCATTAGTGACCAGGTTGCTGAAATGAAAGGTTGGGACAGATTAAGTCTGGGTTGACGTAACTGGCTCCCCCAGAATTGGTGGTTAAGGGAAAATTGAAGTTTGCTATTAGTATTTTATTTTCATAAATGTTTGAGGAGATACCTAATATTCTGTGCAGAAGGAGAGCCCATTTATTATCATTTCTTAAATAAAATACTTTATTTGTATTGTAAAAACAAATAATAAAGTTCTAGAGTCAAGGACTGTGCTAAGCTCTGGGAGTCCAAGATGGAGAAGATACTCTCCATGCCTTCAAAGAAATGCGTATTCCAGTAGTGGGAAAGATTTATACATCAAGAAGTACAAGAAAATGTGGCTCTTGTTTAATCATAGGGGTACTATTACCCCAATATTAATGTTGTGGATTTCTCTTGGGAACTTGTCAAAGCAGTGGTTAGGTAATGAATGTTCCTCATTTGGGTGGCACCCTTTCAGTACTAATACAACCATGGATTACTGCACTGTGACCGTTAACTCAATAACGAGACTGACTGAGTGCCTTCTGTGTGAGAAGACTGGGCTAGATGCTGGGACACACCAAGCCGGTGACATATAGGTCTGCCCTTGGTGAGCCTGGAACCCAGGAGGTGAGATAGACCAACAGGTGCTGAGGTAGAGAAGGTAACATTTGACATGGGACATACAAGGATGGTTAAGATTTTTCCAGTAGAAACACATCAGATGCACAGGGGACAGTAAGAGAATGGTAAGTGTGACCAGAGATTGGGAAGTACAGCACTGCCCAAGATGGGGCTGAGAAAGCATTATGGGAATCTATTGTGAAGGGATTTGGGTGCGATTTAGAAGGAGTAAAGAAGTGATCATGTTTTCAAGCTGGCTAATGACATGGTATCTCTATTTTAGAAAGATAGAAAACTAGTTTGGAGAAGGTTATCATCTTCCAAACAGGAGATGATGAGGCCTTGAAGAAGCCCAGAAAGGAGACATGAGACACCCTACAAAAAGAGTTAAAATAAGAGGAAAGGATTGGAGGCATTGAAGACCACTCAGGATTCTGTCTGGGGTGACTAAGTGGGTGGTCAGCTCTGAAGGGGAAGCAGGGCAGGAAGTGATGAGCTTGTTTTTAGGCACAACAAGAAGTTGGAGACCCTATCTTTGCAAGGCTTCAGTATGAAGATAACTAGCAAGTAGCTGGAGATAGCAATCTTGGTATAGTTGAGAGGTCAGATGTTTCGAATTAGATAGAGATCTATGAAGCAGCTTATAAGAGGTAATTGAAGCCCTAGGACTGAGTACATTACTGAGAAGAAGGAAGAGTGAGCTGTGAAATTGGTAGAAGCAAGTGCTTGGGAATAGCCAAGACAAGGTAAGATGTGGGAGGAAGTTGAAGGTATCGCTTAGGTCAGTAGTTCTCAAACTTCCGGCCTGGTTAGCATCAGTGGATTGCTGGGTCTCGACCCCAGTTTCTGATTCAGAGCATGTGTATTTCTAACAAGTTTTCAGGTAGTGCTCATGCTTCTGGTCCAGACTTAAATTTTGAGAACTCCTGGCTTAGAGTTTGAAAAGGTTAATCATGGGCGGCAGGCCAGAGAGGGAGGCTAGGAGAATCCAGGAAGGGACTGAAGGACTCTGAGAATAAATACAGTGGTGCCAGGGCAGGGTTACAAATGAAGACAGCGCAGGTTCACTGGCTATGAAACCATGGGATAAGTCAAAGGACAGAATCTTGAGTTCAGAGAGAATTCCAGATTTTAAAGCTTTGAAACTGGAACTTTCACGTAATGTCTATTGCATGGCCCGGAGGAAGCCTTTTCAAAGTATTGGTCTTCCAAGAGATACAGAGCTTGTATCTGAATATAGCTCAGTGTACTACTTCCTGATTTGAGAAAGTCTTGCTGTCCTTCTCCCCTAAAAAAGAAAAAAAAGTCACAGTTGTGTATAGTCATGTAGCTGGGTATAGTCACATGGTTGATTTGCATTCTGGCAAAAGCTCAGTTCATAGACTGGCTCCGTTCACAGACCTGAACAGGTGCACAGACCACACTTGGAGTGTCACTGGCCTAGAGTATGGACTCTGGGGTGGGGTATTAGTTAGAGGTCCCTGAGGATGAAGGATGTTGGAAAAGTGAGTCCAGGATGTGTTTTGGACGGTGAGAAGAGTTCTTCAGAAATACAAAGAAGAATTTCTGTTTTTCTTTTTTTAAGATTTTATTTATTTGAGAGAGAGTGAGCAAGAGAGAAAGCACAAACTGGGGGAGAGGCAGAGGGAGAGGGAGAAGCAGACTCCGTGCTGAGTGGGGAGCCTGACGCGGGGCTCGATCCCAGGACCCGGGATCATGACCTGAATCAAAGGTAGACGCTTAACTGACTGAGCCACCCGGGTGCCCCCAAAAAGAGTTTCTGGACACTGATTGGTGATCACAGGACCAGAATGGGAAGAGGACAGGAGAGCCACATGGCCTAGGATCAGAGACTAAGGCTATTGAATGATGGTCTCAAGCTACAGTTGGGAGCAAGGGTGGTAAGTGTGCCATCCTATCAAGTCCTTAGGTGGGGTGAGGGATTGTGAGAAGGGATGATCTTCACTCAACAGGGATACTAGTGATGACCTTACTGGTCTGTGTTCTGTAATCTTTTTGAGCAGATTATGTGTGGGCATTTTTTTTTCTTTTCAAATTTTTATTTAAATTCTAGTTAGTTAACATGTAGTGTAATATTGATTTCAGGAGTAGAGTTTAGTGATTCGTCACTTACATATAACAGCCAGTGCTCATCATAACAAGTGCCCTTCTCCTTAAGACCCATCCCCCATCTAGCCTGTCCCCCGCCCACCTCCCTCCATCAACCCTCAGCTTGTTCTCTCTCATTAAGGGCCTTTTATGGTTTGTTTCCCTCTTTGTTGCACACCACCCCCCCGCCCCATGTGTTCATCTGTTTTTGTTGTTGTTTTTAAGATTTATTTACTTGAGAGAGAGGGTGTGGGTGAGCAGGGGGTATTGGGGGAGAATCCCAAGCAGATTCCCCACCCAGCGAGGAGCCTGACATGGGGCTTGATCTTAAGACCCCAAGATCATGAGACGAAATCCAGAGTTGGATGCTCAACTCACTGTATCACCCAGGTGCTCCTCACGTGTTTTGTTTCTTAAATTCCACATATGAATGAAATCATATGGTATTGGTCTTTCTCTGACTTATAATACACTGTGGCTCCATCCACATCATTGCAAATGGCAAGTTTTCATTCTTTTTGATGGCTGACTCGTATTCCATTTGTGTGTGTGTGTGTGTGTGTGTGTGTGTGTGTGTGTGAATTAGGCATTTTTAAGTCTTGTTTCCACAGAGGCTGCTCAAGAACAAAATTTCTCTTAGTTAATGGGTATAATCAAGCAGTACACTAACAGGCAGAGGCATTCCTGGGGTCCCTTTTACTAGATGAGGGAGAAATTGGGAATTGAAAACATGGAGGACACACTTGGCTAAGCCATTGTTAGGGCAAAATTTTCTTGTGAGAAGCATACATTAGACCATTTAAATACTTTTTTTATTTTCTGTGGTAACTATTTCCACAAGCTAACCTCAATTATTTAAGTCTAAGCATCTTTCCATAAATGTATGATGAATCCTACCTCATCTGCTTGGTAATCGCATGAAAATTTTAATTATGATTTCCTGAAGCATTTTCACCTAGTGAATAAAAACATTTCCATAGGAAAATAAAATTTGTTCTCTTATGTAACATTCTTCCCCTATTTAATATCCAACCTAATACCCGTCCTCAAAGACTAGAGGGGCTGTTGAAGGAGGATCTCAAGCTACAGGAAGGGGCAGTAGAGAAAGGAGGCAGAGGAAAACGGTGGTTGAGAGCACAGGCTCTGGGCAAACCCAGATTCCTGTGATGGCCTTACCACTTCCAGACTCTGACCTTGGCCACGTTAGTGAGTCTGAGGCCTTGGTTTAGGATAACAATATTTTGTGAAGTTGTTAGGATAAATGAGCTTTCTTATAGGAGTAAGTCAGGGTCTACTACATTATAAGCATGTCATCATTTTAACCGTTGTTATCATTAATATTAATATTGTTATTAAGGGAAAGCCTAGTCCTTGAAGTCCTAAAAGTTTATATTGGCATCTCCTTTTTCTTAGTTCAAGAAGTTATCTGACCTTGAATAAGCCATTTGGTATCTCTGTGGCCTTCTCATCAGTAAATGGGAGTGGCACCAACTACCACAGGGGTCATCGTGAAAAATAAACGACCTACGTATGTAACATGTGGCATAGTCTTTGCCAGCAAATGTTTGCCTTTTTTTCCTGCTTTTAAGCTTTAGGTTTCTTTGCTTTCTAGTCAGGCCTTGAAAAGAGCATAGACCAGGCTGTGGAAGAGTGGAACATTGAGAAGGCTGAGGAACTCAGCAACCAGCTAGCTACTCGAGAGGTGAGTCACCTGTAGTATTTCTAAGTTTTCTAAAATGAATGTACATTCTTTTTGTGACCATGAGTTAAGTTTGATATTCAAATATTCGATCTTAGCTTTGTTTGTTTGTTTGTTTTTTAAGTAGGCTCCATGCCCAGTATGGAGCCCAGTGTGGGGCTTGAACCTCACCACCCTGAGATCAAGACCTGAGCTGAGATCAAGAGTCGGATGCTTAACCGACTGAGCCACCCAGGCACCCCTCAAATATTAGCTCTTAGATTTTCCTTTCTGCCCATTTTCTTCCCTCTCATGCTGCCATTTGTTTTGAAATGCTGGGTTTTATTTTTGTCTTTAATGTTTTTAAATTATTCTGGTCTAAAACTTACGGTGGAAATAATCCATGATCGATATTCAACCCTAGATTTCACCTAGTTCAGAGAGTTTTTTTTGCCAGTTATGATTAAAAGACTAGCTTTCTTTTTCTATTTGCATCTTTAATTTGGTTTAACTCTCCCTGAAGGCAGCTTTGTGTTCTAATGTCACTTCTCAAGGTTTTCCTTGCCCTCGCTTCCCCAAATGCTTTCTTACTGCATATTCTAAACTTTTCCCTCAGCTCTAAATAATTTTCAGCTTTTTAAAACTTATAGTCTACAATATAAAACTAATAGATATATTGAATATTCTTTTTCCAAGTACACAAAAGGCTTTCAGAAGATTCTGACTTGCACCTTTTGGGGGGGATATTTCTCCCATTGCTGCTGGGTATCACTAGGCAAAGTCACACATAGAGTAAAGAGCTCATATTGGCATTGTTGTGTTGTTCTTGTGTTTTGTGATTCTTTTTTGTCTGTTTTAGGGAAAAAGTTCTACCATAGCTTGCTTTTTTAGTGTATCCCTATGTTCTTCACCTTACTCTTAAACTAGACTCCCTTGGGTTTAATTACATGGAAACACTATCAGTCATCTGTGCAAACGGCTGGCCACGTGCCCTGTTCTTTCTTATTCACCTGCATAAGTGAGCTTTTGTTTTAAACTGAGACTAGTGACGAACTTAACTATTTCAGTATATTCTTCTGTGGAAGCACCATTTTGCTCTTCCATCTACCGATGACAAAAAAAAATCTACTATTAATTGCTGTTTGTTGGTTTGTTTCCTATTTTTGGGTGCTGTCCACAAGTATCTTGGGTGGTGTATGTTTTTATGTAGGGAAATAAACAAGTCTAGAAGTGAGGTTTCGGGATTCAGAAGTTATCTTTTTTCCCACAAGCCTTTAAGATCAATTGTCATAGTAAATACTTCTGTTTGTAACATGTCTGTGTATGTGTACTTACTTATTAAATGGCTAATCTACAGGAAATTATGAAGCTTGGAGCTTAAGTTTGGGACTTAGGCAAGCAGCAGCATAAACGGCAGTTTCAAAAAGTGACATTAAAAAAAAATTAACGTTTACTTTTTTCTTGTAAGATTCATTCTTCCCTTCCCAGCTTATGATACTTCTTGTGCTTTAAGTTTGACATTTGCTCTCTTTCATCTTTAAAGTAGCCATAATTTGATTTTATTGATTATAACATTCAACCAATAATAGTATTTTATCACTGTTTTCAAACAGAATGATTTAGGTGTTACATTTTTTTAAAGATTTATTTATTTGGTGAGAAAGAGAGCACACTTGCGCTTAGGTGCGCAAGCATGGTGCGGTGGGGGGGAGAGGGAGAGGGAGAGAGAATCTTAAGCAGATTCTGCAGAGTCCCATGTGGGGCTTGATCTCATGACCTTAAGATCATGACCTGAGTCAAAACCAAGTTGGACACTTAATGACTGTGCCACCCAGGCACCCCATTACATTTTAATAAAATGAATCTGATAGTATGTTGAATGTACCACAACCTCGATAGGATTTAAGTGTTGGTTGGCAGTTATTATAGTGGCTTCTTTAGCTTGGTATTTACCTGGCACTTATCTCTACAAATCAGCTTTGTGTTAAAGACCATCTTTAAAATTCTCTTCAACAGTAGAGCACTTAATGTTTGTTGGTACTATTTTGGTACCTGGAACTTACTTTTCCATAGAACTGTTATTTTTTTTTTTAAAGATTTTATTTATTCATTTGAGAGAGAGAGAATAGAGAGAGAGAGAGAGAGCACATGAGAGGGGGCAGGGTCAGAGGGAGAAGCAGACTCCCTGCTGAGCAGGGAGCCCGATGCGGGACTTGATCCAGGGACTCCAGGATCATGACCTGAGCTGAAGGCAGTCGCTTAACCAACTGAACCACCCAGGTGCCCTTCCATAGAACTGTTGTTAGAGGTAGTGGTTAAGTTTCTTGGGTAACCGCCAAGTATACATAGTACAGCAAATTATATCAGTATATCTCATCTTCAAATTTTGGGGAGTTGACCCTGAAATGTCAGAGAAGGGTGGGGAGGGACGTGCTTTGGAGCTGGAAGAGAGTCCATTGAGTAAAGTAGATATGGCTGCAAGGTTGAGGAGGGGTGGGCACATAGGACGTATGATGGAGTTAGTGGCTGAAGGGATGAGTGGGCTTTCAGAATCTGAAAGGTGCATAGGGCAGCAACACCAGCATTAGTTTTGGTCACATCTAAATAGGCAAGTGTGGAAGCTTTTGGCAGCTTTCTCTGAATATCCACCTCATTTGGATCAGAAGCAAAACTTTCTGGAGAACCGGTCCTTAAATGTACCACTTAGGTCCATGTTGTGCCACATATTTGAGGAGGTGTCTCTTAAATCCCTTTAAAAATTGTGGGTATTTGTGACTGTTTGCTCTCCAGTAAATGCTGTACCATCAGCATGTGGCTGATCTCTGAGATGACTGTATTGTCTAGGAAAGCTAAGGATAGAAGCATAAGAAAACCAGCAGGGCCTTAGGGTTTGGCTTCCTGATTGTTTTCAGTAACACTGTAGGCTTCTTTGTCTTTACTTCTCCCTCAAGGATCATAGGACTCCACAAATTGATGTCCCCATGTCATTGTTTGTCCATTCTTCCTTTTGGAAGACCTCAGAGTTGTGTATTTTGTAATCTCTACCAAATAACAAGGTGACTGTGATTCAGCCAGAGGCTCCAGGTCAGTAAGTTTTCTCAGATGTTGGTTTAGTAACAAGAAAGAATAACGCAAGGCTTAGTCTGCCGCATTAAAATGTGGGCTCGACATGACCCATCCATGGCTGGCTGTTTTTCTTTTTGTCTTTTTCTGTTGATTAGCACCCCCATCTGAGGCAAGGGGAATTCGGAGAGAAGCATTTACTTTACTGCAGGCTCTGTGTGTTTTCTAGGTAAAGTTAGTAATGCTGAAATTTTAAGAGTTGCATACATTTGATTTAAAAAAAAAAGTTTTATTTTGAAATAATTTTAGACTTTCAGAAAGTTGCAGAGATTTTCTGTTTACCTTCACCTGGGTACCCAAGATGTTAACATTTAACATTTACTTTGCCATCCATTCTAATTTATATACCTCATTTGGAGTTGCCAAATGTCTCACTGATTTCCTTTAAAGCAGAAAGAATAGTTTCTTTTACCAGGTCTAGGACATTGCATTTTGTTGTCATGTCTCTTTATTCTTCTTTAATCTGGAAAGTTCCTCAGTCTGTCTTTATTTCTCAGCACGTTAGCATTTTTGAGGAGTAAAGGCTAGTTATTTTGTAGGATATCCTTCAGTTTTGGGTTTGTCTGCTATTTCCTTTTGCATTTTTGGCAGGAATATCACAGAAATGATGCTGTGTCCTTCTCAGTGCAAGATATCAGGAGGCACATGATTTCAGTTTTTCCCATTTATTGATGATGTTACTTTGAGTTTTCGGTTTAAGGCAGTGTCCCCAGGTTTCTCCACACTATTATAATGTTACTGTTTTCCCATATGTAATTGATAAGTATCTCATGGAGAGATGGGAGATAATTTGAGACCATGTAAATATTCTCTCTGTCATCATACTTTACCCACTAGTTTTAGCATCCACTGCTGATTCTTTTACTGTTTGGGACAGTTCTTATTGTGGTGGTTGCCAAACTAGATTTTTAAAATATTATTTAATTGTACTTTTCATCTTTACCTGGCAAACGAGACCTAAAATTTGTCTTAAATGAGATACTGGGTTATATAATCTTTTATGTGTATGTTAAATCTTGCAATAAAACCTGGACAGTTGAGAATTGGATATAGTTTTTTTAAATGATGCACTGGGAGGGGATGGGGTCACCATGGCCTTGTGCTCACCAGCAGTTGCATGTAACTCCCTCCTTACCTGCTTCATCAGGAATCACTCGTGAGCTTTCCTTCCTCTGCCATTGGAAGCTGCGTGTCAGAATGTACAGAAATAGCTCCTTATCAGCCTCAGAGATGTGTGTTTTCTTTGAGGATATTAGGTTTCTTTTTTTATGTTTTGTATACTGTTGTTCACTAGAAATGTGAATTGCATGGCGCTGACTTGGTATTTCCCATTTTAAAGAGTGTTATTTGCTATTACCTTTATGACGAATGAGATTGCTTCAGAAATAAAGGATATTTTCATCACTTGCAAGGATAGTAAACATTTTTCTCAAGTGTTTTGTTTTTTTTTTTACTTCCATACAAATATAATGCCTGATTCTAGTAAAATAAATTAAACTTATTTAGTGTGGGGTTAAAGAATTCTGATTAAAAGAAAAAATAAAATGTATTCTATCCTTTTCCTTGTATAAATGGCAAAACATCCAGAAGGTGTTTGCTGTTCAGACATAGACTTTGGAAAGATACTGGTGCCATGTTCATTAAACACCTGTGAAGAATAACTAAAGTAGTCAAGATGGAATTCTTGAATAAATAGTTTAGTTTGAGATTAAATTTTTCGTATTTATCCCCTTGGTGTCAATCACCATGGATATGAGAGATGAGATTTTGAGAAGTAAGTAATTGTGAGTTTGGGGCAGAAACCCTTTATGAATTAACTGTATACGTGCATGGTAGGTGTCCTTTTGGAAATCAGGTATATTGGTTTTTAATCAGTTCTGTTTTCTTTTTTCAAGAAGCAGTGACTGGGACCTGCTGATAAAGCCTTTGCTCAGAGGCACAGATCCCAGAGTTCTTAAAGCCTTTTCCAACCATAATAAGTAAAACTAATTTTTGATGTTTAACATTTATAAGCCTGTGAAACCAATAGGGCAGCATCAGTATTGAAAAAAATGAAGCCAAAAGTAGAACCATGCCTGCGAATGAGCCTTGAACATAGTTCCTCAAAAAACAAAAACAAAAACAATGGTGTTTGTCCAATGCACTGTTATGGTAGCATAACAAATACATATTTTTCCAGAACCACATTCCCTTAAATTAATGATCACATCAAAGATATATATTTTCTGGTTTGAGGGGACAGATCAAATTCATATGTTTGAAGCCTAGATTCTGCTAACATCTTTGGTTTTTGCCATGTAGTAACGTAGTCGCCTTAGGACTGTCCCTCCTGTTGATTAAATACTTCCTTGTCGTTAGCCGTTTTGGAGGAGATAGTGGAAAAATATACTTGGGTTTGTGTCATATTGATGAAACTGTTCTAATTAAAAAAATAGTTGTTTTTAAAAAAAATATCCGTTTTACATACACACAAAGTATCTGAGCATATTTGTGGCTTGTTAACCTAAGACCTGAATTGGAAGTACATTCCATTCATTGATAGTGATCCTTAAAAATTCCATCCTTTGGTACTGGTCTTTTCTGACACATTATCGTTTTTATAATCCAGATTATACCAATTAATAGAAGTCAGCAGAAGCATATTTTAAAAATAAGTGCTAAAAGCCTAAATTCAATTAAGTAGGCAACACTTAGGTTGAATGTCACATTTTGGAAAGAGAATTTTTCTCTAGGCATCTTCACGTTAGCCCGCTGTAGATAAATGAAACCCCCTTGGTTTGGCAGCAGTGAGTTTCTACAACATGGAATGAATCATATCTACATTAACTAGATATATTGCCCAGGTTGATTTCAGTTCAAACTGTACAGTGTCAGAGTAGAAATGAATGGGAATGAGAGGTTGCCTGTGAATTTTGTTTGAACTTTGTATAGCTAAAAGCCCTTAAAGATTATTTTTTTTCTGTAAATGACTCTAGTAGGATGGTCCTTGGCAGCACCAACTAAACTTAATTCTTTGAAAACATCAGTACTTCATGTTGTAACATGATAATTATTTTGTGTAACCTAGAAAGAGCATTCATTACATTGGCAGTGTGAATTAAACTGAGAAATAAATTTTAATTTTGTTAAATAAGATGACTTAAATTTTCGGATTCCGAAACATAGGTAAAGTTAATATGGTGAAATGTGGATAGTTTGTTAATATTTAAATAACCAAGGTGGGAATGGCCTGTTTAAAAAAACTAATGTTTGAATTGATTGAGTTGTGTTCTTTCCTAGGTAAATAAATGAAATGCCCTCTAATTTGGGGAGATTATTAATTTATAGCCTAAGCTCTGTTTCTAGAGCAATTTCCTAAAAAATCTGAAGGCGTTCTCATTAAAGAGGGGCAAATATACATTGGAAGAGATAGTTGCTGCATTTTAGGTTCACATCTAAGAAGTGGTCCTTTCTCAGAAATGCCGTGAGTGCTCCTGCACTTGCTCTCGCGTTCAGAATTTTTCCAGTGCACTGCATTGTTAGGCTTTAGTTTCTCTGAGAGGACTCTGGCTACAATTCTCTTTTCATTTTAGGTTTTAGTTTTATGTTGATATACATGTGGTGCTGTCTTAATGGAATAAGAGCTTGAGTCACCCCCCCCCCCGCCCCGATAATACAATTTTGGCAGATTTACCTGTCACAGTACCTGGAACATTATCATGTGTAGGGTTCAGAATTGATATATTTGTTTAAACTTTTGAAATAGGGATTCTGTCAAACTTGATAAGTTTAAAGTTAGTTTCGTCAGTGCTATTTTGAAAGCTCTAATATGTTTGCATTACATACCAAAAAAAAAAAAAAAAGATGAATTGAAAGGCATACTACAATGAAGCAAATCTTGTCATTCTGAGCTCTTTTATTTTGTAATCCAGAGAGCAAAATTATTTTCTTTTCATTTTCATGAATACTTTTTTGGGGGTAGAAATATCTTAACCATGTTTCCAAAGGTAAAAACATTCACATGTGAAACTGAATGTATATTCCAATTAGCTATTATAAGAATTTATCATTGGAACGTGTGACTCTAAGAAGGATGGCAGGTACATTCTGTTTTCTTAATTATTGCAATCTCTTGCCACTGAAGATTGGGTATACAAAATAAAATGCATTAAATTACATATATATATATATATATATAGACTCTAAAATGTCCATTTCAACATTTCATTTTTATAGGAAGGATATTATTTTTGTTGCTAGTACCAGGAGGTGTAGGTGAAGAATACATTATTTCATACAAAGTCATCTAATGCCTGCAGAATATTTTTTTATGTCTTTGAAATGTTACTGCTCTGCCTTCTGTCCCTTACTTTTTCTTTTGGGTTGGTTGGTTTGTTTGTTTTCTCTTTCCAGTTAGGCAGGAGAGTTTAGGACCAGTTTCTTTGTGGTGTATTTCACTGATTCGCAGCGGAAAGGACTCTAGGACACTGAGCAGAGCAAAGCCCTCCCTCCCTGAGCAGCCTTCTGCAGCAGCAGTGTGCTCAGCCACCTGGGGAAGTTGGGCCTTCTCTGCTGTGGGAGGCTGTGTGTCTGTTAAGGACCATCTAGAACTGACTTACTTTCATTAACTTTGGTCATTTCTCAGTGGTTTTTTAATTTAAACGTTCTTCTTTGTATCATTGTGTACTCTGAGCGTAGTCTGGGGGGCTTTTAAATGGTGATTTTAATTCTTTGAAGCCTTGTTCTTCTTAGTTCTTAGAGGTAATTTCAGTAATTTTATCTAGATGAACCGTTAGCAGAGTGTGTGGGTAATAAGCTGTGCCTATCCAGGTAAGGGAAGGTCTAGCTATTGGAATTCCTTTACATTGAGTTTAAAGATATATTCATTCCCATAAAAAATTGTGTATAGCCTTGAAGTTGGAGCATGTTAACATGAGAAAAATAAAAATGGGGCTGAGTGATGGGTTTTCCTCTCAGGTTTTAGGTGTGCCTACTTAGATCTCCTTGCATTGAGGATGTCTTTTAACCTTTTCAGTATGATTGGGTGATCACCTAGAATGGTGTTCCTTATGCTCTCTTTTAATTATGTTTATCTGTGCTTTTAACAAACCTTAAGAAAAGATTTCAGATGTTACAAGTCTAATTAAAGAGACAGACAAAGCACAGTTTATACTGTAGATTTTTTCTGCAGTTCAATTAATCAGCATGTTTTCTCTTTTAATTAAAACCATTTTAGTAAATTAAAGCCCACAGCAAAACACATATATAATTTGTTTGTAATTAGCTCTTAATTGGTGGTAGTTGAAGCTTAGCACCCTTGGTTTCTTTCTTCATGATTGCCATTTTATTAGCAGCCAGTCATTAATTAATCTTTTTCTAATTAGCTTATAAAACTGTTGATGGCACATTATTGTAAATGTGATTTTAAGTTCAAAGCTTGTTAATAAGCTTTCTTACTTAGAAGAACAGAGATAAAGAAATTGCTGAAAACAGTACTACAGTTCTTTAAAAAAAAAAACTGTCTTTCTTATGGGGACTGTGTAAAGCATCTAACAGCTTATGGTTAATTTTTTAATGCTTTTTTTCCCTTATGAATGGGATAAGTTGCTTGAGTATAAATGTCTATATCCAGGAGTAATTTCAACAGTATAACATCTTTTCGCCCTCGTTTGGATTACGGTAATCTACATATAATTTGAAGCCTTAATAGTCATCATTAAAACAGGTGTTATATAAACTATTTCACTGTGAAATCAAAGTTAAGTATAGGAATCAAAGTATATCTTCTTACACCTCATGGACCAAACACATATTATTTTTATAAATTGCAGGGTGTATCATATACGAGTGTATATATGGGTACACACACACAATATATATATATGATATGGGTATATATAGATATCTCTGTGCTGTGTTTGAAAAACAGGATTTGTTGGGTTATGCTTTGAAGTATAAAAACTACTTGGCTTTAACTCCTAGACAGTTGAGGTATAAAAATAAGTAATAGGTGTTTGTACATCTATACACACACAGATAGATGTAGCACACAAATGTGTAAACCTGTGAATGCACATTTTAAGATGACAAGGAAATTAGTCTGTTTCTATAACAGAAAATGACTTGATAGAGAAGTTGACTGGAGCGAGCATGGCCTGTTTGCAGTCATCACAGCTTTGGCATCTCAGGTGTGACCTTGGAGAGGACCCAGTCCCAATGCAGACACCCCGAATTTACTACAGCACATCGCCACATTACATTGTAGTTTGAGTGAAACATTAGCCACATCATATTCCTTATTGAAATATACTACTAATTTCATAAAACTCCTTAGCTGCGTGTGTTCTGAGCTATTTATCAATGTTAGTGCCGAGTTTTGAAAGTTCTAAAAAACACAAAGCATCATCAGTCATTGGAAGAGCTTTTTCTTACTTGCTTTTTGAACTTCCCATGTTATTTCAACTTTGGCTGTTTCTGTGCTTGTTTTTACAAAGGCATTTTATGATGCCATGCGAGAGACACTAGAAAGGGATAGCTGACAAGGAAAAAATTAAAAATTGGATAAAAAGTAAATGAATAATGTCATATTACCAAAAAGATGAGAGGCTAATTTGTGCCGACTTTTTGCTAATTTTGTTCAAGCCTCAAAATGAGGAGCTGTCACCCGTTCTGTGTAGCACTGATGACAGTGCCAATGATCCATGAAATAAGCTGCCGCTGGCTTTGTTCTGATAAGAATGAACAAATCTGCACAATGTTCAGCTCCCAGAATCTCATTTTCATACTTGCATGCAGGCTAAAAGAAATAAGCTGTTTGCAGGCTTGATTAATCAGACATTGGAGGGGTTTTTGTCTCTTTGATCTCTTTCGTCTCCTAGGTAACTTGCTTGACATTAATGTTGAGCTTGAGTAAAGACAATCAGGAATTGTCGACCAAACTGATATAAAAATTAAAGACCTTAACACTTTAAGTACTCCAGTAATGGTTCCGCTTTACTTCAGAAAACATCTGTTTTCATTTAATTAAAGAACAAAAGAGAATGGCATAAATATTTTTCATAGAGACCTATTATTCCATAAAAAGTTAAAGTATGATAATTGGTATTTTTAAATAAGTGCCTTGAAAGTGTTCAAAAGGGAAGAAAACTTCATAAATCTGTTACAAGCTAGTAATTTTGAGATGAGTAAAATATTTTATGAAATGGATACGAAGTTTACAGTTAACGCTGGATTAAGCTATTTGTATCAGATACTTCAAATGATTATCGGCAAACTTTAGAATGGCACAGATTTAGCAAGAAAAACCAACTTTATTTTGAAAGTTTCTTTTAAAAATCTCTACTATGTTACAAGATGTGCCATTATATCTATTTTACAACCCAATATGATTTACACATGCTAAACCTGTAAAATTGAAAGGAATTAAAAAAATGTCGCCGTGCATTTGCTTGAGGTTATGCAGACGCTTTTACAAATCTTCCAAGTGGCTGTAAAGATGAATGCCCCAAGGGTCCAGCCCGGGCCCTGCTTTTCCAACCAGCTAAAGCCCTTATCTTAAATCCAAGCAAAGTACCATTAATCTTTTTGAAAGACCTTTTATGGCTTTTAATATATCCCAAATTAGAACATTTTACACCCTTGGTTCCTGAAATATGGTGATAAAAAGCCTTTAGAGCTTAATTTTCCTTACCGCTTGCTCTGACCAATTTGCAGTTCTTTGTGATAATGTTTAGACACCTTAATTAAAATGCAGCAAAATATTGGATGTTCTATATGGAAAATGCTGATACTTTGGCTACACATACAAGAAATTCTGTATATATTTTTATTCATTTTAAACATTTTCTTTCCATATTGTGTTGCTATAGTTATCTGATGACCCGAAACTTTTTTTTTTTTTAATATGAAAACCGTTGACCAAGCTTTTGTGATGTTTACTTTGGGCATGAAGATGCATTTTTCATTTTACAGAAGTGAAAGGGAGATTCTTGTTGGCCTATATTATTTGTAATACTGAAACATAGCACGATAATTCTTTTATCTTCGGGAACTCAGGTTAGTCATCTTGCCTGGGAAAATGAGTTTCTTCTCAACAGTCTCTTCCATAGATCTTATTATCCTTTCACATTTCCAAATATTTCTATTCTTTTTTCTTTCTCCGCAGGAATAAGTGAAACACATTTTAAGCATGTGAAGGACACAAAATTGATAATGACTTTTCATCATCATTACAAGCTAAACGATTCTTTCTGTAAAATACATAGACCAGGCTTGTTGAATGTTTATCAGCTGGAGAACATTCCATTTAACCTAACCCAAGGCAAAATACAGTTGGAAAATATACCTTTTATACGAACAGGTTGTTTGAAAGTGTTACCTATATACCCAGCCATTTATTATGTTTACTTAGTCCACAGAAATGATGAAGCCCTCTCGTGTAAATACGTGTATTAATGTTTTAATGAATTATTTTTAATAAATTTATACTATGTCTTATGGAACATACGCTTTAAATCCTTACTCTCATGCTGATTTTGCTGGCTTGGCCTTAACGTTGCCAGAAAACTAAAAGCTTTTACTTTCTTAGGGTATGTGACCATGTTGAGATGATGAGTCCCATTTAAATCAAACACATTGAGGTACTCTTTGGCTTATCGATCCCCAATCCAGAAAACCCATGTTGGGAATTTTCAGTAAGTTAAAAATGTAAGCTACCTCTTAATTTACAACAGTTTTAGAAAATAATTTTTTCACATGCTTAATGGTACATGGCAGATATGGTTCAGACCATTTTTGTTTTATCCTCCGAGTATAGGCTCAATTTAAATATAAGATAAACTCGCCAAATGGGACTTTTGTTGGGAGGTAGACTTGGCAAAACTGTATCATATATCAGAATTTGCATTTAATACATAATACATGGGAATATAGCTAAATAGAAAAACAGAGTTCTACATTTTACCTTTTGGAGGGTAAGGGGCAGGGAAGATGCTAAATACTCTACAGAAATGTGGAGAGACATGACATACATCTTTTTTATTCTTTTTCTTTTTAAATTTTTTATTGTTATGTTAATCACCATACATTACATCATTAGTTTTTGATGTAGTGTTCCATGATTCATTGTTTGTGCATAACATCCAGTGCTCCATGCAGAACGTGCCCTCTTTAATACCCATCACCAGGCTAACCCATCCTCCCACGCCCCTCCCCTCTAGAACCCCCAGTTTGTTCCTCAGAGTCCATCGTCTCTCATGGTTCGTCTCCTCCTCCGATTTCCCCCGCTTCATTCTTCCCCTCCTGCTTTTTTTTTTTTCTTAACATATATTGCATTATTTGCTTCAGAGGTACAGATCTGTGATTCAACAGTCTTGCACACTTCACAGCACTCACCATAGCACATACCCTCCCCAATGTCTATCACCCAGCCACCCCATCCCTCCCACCGCCCCCCACTCCAGCAACCCTCAGTTTGTTTCCTGAGATTAAGAATTCCTCATATCAGTGAGGTCATATGATACATGTTTTTCTCTGATTGACTTATTTCACTCAGCATAACACCCTCCAGTTCCATCCACGTCGTTGCAAATGGCAAGATCTCCTTCCTTTTGATGGCTGCATAATATTCCATTGTATATATATATACACACCACATCTTTATCCATTCATCTGTTGATGGACATCTTGGCTCTTTCCACAGTTTGGCTATTGTGGACATTGCTGCTATAAACATCGGGGTGCACATACCCCTTCGGATCCCTACATTTGTATCTTTGTGGTAAATACCCAGTAGTGTAATTGCTGGATCGTATGTTGGCTCTATTTTCAACTTTTTGAGGAGCCTCCATACTGTTTTCCAGAGTGGTTGCACCAGCTTGCATTCCCACCAACAGTGTAGGAGGGTTCCCCTTTCTCCGCATCCCCGCCAACATCTGTCGTTTCCTGACTTGTTAATTTTAGCCATTCTGTCTGGCGTGAGGTGGTATCTCATTGAGGTTTTGATTTGGATTTCCCCAATGCCGAGCGATGTTTAGCACTTTTTCATGTGTCTGTTGGCCATTTGGATGTCTTCTTTGGAAAAATGTCTGTTCATGTCTTCTGCCCATTTCTTGATTGGATTATTTGTTCTTTGGGTGTTGAGTTTGATAAGTTCCTTATAGATTTTGGATACTAGCCGTTTATCTGATATGTCATTTGCAAGTATCTTCTCCCATTCTGTTGGTTGTCTTTTGGTTTTGTGAGAGACATGGCATACATCTTAACACAGGTAGCAAGCTGGGTTTTATGACAGTGGACAGTTTATTAGGTGCATCTGCTACTCCTCTGGGAGCCCTCAGCACCCCATGTTCCCAGCCGCCTTGCTTTAGGTGGAACTATATAAATAGTTGTGACCGTGTCACTTCTGGACTAAACCATTTAAGAGCCATTGTGAGACCCTCCAGCCTTCTCTTCCTCTGCTGCAGCAAACTTGAAAGTCACATGTTGAGATGCCGGTGCCACAAGATGGAGGAGAGCCCAGCCATGCCACAGCTGACTAGAAAGTGAAACAAGAAATAAAAGTTCAGACAGTGGGATTTGGGGATTTGTTTGGGAGGTACAGTTTTGGCTAGCCTAACCTGACGGGCACTGACCTGATTTTGTTGTTTATGACAAATGGATAGTTTTTCTGTGGAATCCATCTTAATGATAAATTAGCCACAGAGTCTTTTTGGTTGCATTTTCTCCTTAGATGGTGATGCTCCAGCCCTTTGATTCTTAACCTTTTCTTAGTTGACGTATCTGAACTTTTCTATGATGAAGAACTGGAAACCAAGAGACAACCAAGGGAAGGAGGCCAGTATTGAAACAGTCAAACAGCTAATGTCACTAGCAACCCCTTCTGCCTAGCCCCCAGTGTGAAAATCAGCTTGGTTTTGTTCAGTGCTGTACTTCTAGCGCCCTGAACAATGCCTGGCCAAACAATGCCTTTGTGCCCTCCTGATATTTGCTGAGTGAATGTTGTCCTGTGAAAAGAGATGATGAAGGTAGTGGTGCTGGTCCTATTGGTGTGAATTTTGGGACCCTGAGGTCAGTCAGCTTTGTCAAGTGCACTCCTAAGTCACAGTTGAGCCCTCTTTGGTCGGTGGCTTTCCTGTTGGTGTTGACCAGTCCAGCATTCCGGTTTGATTGTTGGGTTGCTTCCATTCTTTATAGATATTCTTACCTGGTCTGGAAAATGAAATCAATGTGTGCTGTCCTTCATAAACCTCAAGCAGTGCTTGATTCCTACTTGTTCGTTTCATCCTAAAGGAAACTGTTCTCCAGAATAAGCTGAAAGACATGTCAAGCATGTCAGACCTCACTTTCCTAAATAGGCTTCTCATACATGTGCTCATACCCTCCCACGATGCCTCACTGTTGGCCAGCAGGTCCCTAAAACTCGGGCTTTACCACATTGACCTGACAGTGACGTCCAGCTTCTTTCTTCTCTTCCATGTCTGTTGTCCACTCATGTGCATTAGGGTGAGTCCAGGGATAGAAAGGGAAAGAAACACCAGAAGGAGATTTTTAGCCTTTGTTTTCCAACCTGGTTTCATAACAGATATTTTTGAGCTGTCCATGTGGGCAGGTATTTTGAAAATCAGAGCCACTAAAACTAGAAGATCCCCCTGCTTGTCCTGGAACACTTAGTGAGGAAGTTTGGCCGCCTGAGAGCTGTGTAGAGCAGAGTGTGCGAACTGTAGGTTATGGCAGAGAGGCTGAAGGGCTGGAGAAGTACAGAAACAAGGACTGTTTTAGGTTAACTTAGAGAAGACTTTGGGGTGGGGGTGGGTGGGTGGGTAGGAGGCTTTGTTTTGATCGGACCTTACAAGACTGGGGCAGATGGGTGTCAGGCCGAGCAGGAACAGAGGGGCCCACAGAGGGAACACAGGTACTGTGGTCCTCGTGCCCAGCCTTCTTGCATCTTAGCACCCCCTATATTCTTTTTTCTATCAGTGAATTAAAAGCTGTTGCCCATCATATGAAGTGCGTTTATGAAGCAGTAATTAGCTTTCCCATGTTTTATTAATCACATCTATGACTGCCAATCAGAGCTTCTGATCAGCATGAGATAACTGATGTGACCATACTGAGTTGCTATAATTCTAGCCCAGAGCAAAGAAAGTTGATGTCTCTGTCAGTCTGTGCAGCCTTATCAGGGATAAATTCCTGTTTGGCCTACTGAAATGCTGGAATAGCTGGAAGATCTTCATCGTATCCTTGTGGACCCTCAAGGGCCCTCGGTTTGGGACGGATTTCCATCCAGGAGGCTGGTGCAACCAGGGTACAGGGTCTGTGGGAGGTAAGGGAAATATGGGCCGCATTTGTGCATTTGTTTACTTTGCTTCTTCAAGGTGGCCTGAGCATAAGAATTTCTAATTTGTAGCTACGGCTTTCATACCCACAACTTCTCAAGTATTTGTATGACTGTAATTCTTGTATTAGCTGGAATATTTCTTTTCACCTTTTTTTTGTTTGTTTTTCTCCTTTGTAATTCGTAGCTTGGTGTAAAAATTGCCAAGGCAGTTGCCTGCCACAACTTTGTAAAAGCCAAAAAGGACGCTGAAAATTCACAGGTTGCCCGAAAAAAGAAGAAACTTGCATGGGGGTAAGTTTGGAGACGAAAAGGACACTGAAAGTTCACAGGTTGCCCGTACAAAGAAGAAACTTGCATGGGGGTAATTCTAGGAACCTCGTAGGGATTGCAGAAATCCTGGAATACATCATATGAATCCAGTTTGTGTGTGATTGTTACTCATTTTATTCTTTGTGTCTTTGCTGCTTGTTTGTCATATTATAAATATTGGAGGCATTTCTTCATCCTTTTTGATATTTATTTTGTCATCGATGGAGTATGTGAAAATGTTTTAAGTTTATTTTACTGTGGCACTTAGTAAGCATGTTTAGGAAAGTATTTCAAAATAAATTGAGATTTCTGTGTTCTTTATTTTAGGTTTGAAGCAAAGAAGAGATGGGAAACCAAGAGCAACATGGGATATATGTAACTTGCCAGAGTTCCTCAAGACATTTGAGTCTTCGCTTGGGTTTTTGCTTGAGTCTTCAACTGCTCAATTTATTGAAAAGATTTACCTGCTTATGTTAACTATGTCAGGAAACTGATAGATCGGAAAAATAAGCATAAAATTTGGGAGTTGATTATTAAATCTTTTCAGTCTTTTTCTAAAGAGTTCATTCTATTGAAGTGAATGAGATGGAGCATTCTGTTATTTGTACAAGAACTCTAAGCATACATAGCAGGAAAAAAGATAGGACTTTATTTGTTTATTTACTTATTTATTGAATCCTCCAGCATAAAATCAATTTTACTTTTCATCCATTTGATGTAGCATAGCAGTGAGTTCCTTGTTCTTTCTGTCTGTACCCAATGTAGCTGCACTTATTCTGGAATCGTGTTTTTAAGATTTGTTTATAATGGATTAGTCTTAAGTGCAAGAAAGTCTCGATACTGTCTTTACAAATGACTTTAATTATCTTAATGTTATAAAAGTAATTATTGGTTCTTTATTGGAGGCAGTAGAATTGGTATTTCATAGTCAAATAATGAAAGCAATTGATTAATTTTTGTATACCTTCAGATAAAATAATTATAATTTTAAAAAGGTCAGAATGTAGTATTTGGACGATGATTTAAATTCAGTTCTGCCTGGAAATGTCTTCCTAAATAGCTCTCTCAACCTTATCACTCCTTAAATTATGAGATGGTTCTAAGAAGAGAAGATGGTATAATTGTACTAGACAGTTGTTAAAACTCTGGATGATATAACTTGGAACCTTCCGAGGACATAGTTTGATTGTTTTTACTCCTCTTTCCCAGTACTTCCTTTTTCTTTCTTTCTTTCTTTTTTTTTTTTAAGATTTTATTTATTTGAGAGAGAGAGAGA
>NW_027397082.1:3555466-3558904 GCF_003265705.2 Callorhinus ursinus
TTTTTTTTTAAGATTTTATTTATTTGAGAGAGAGAGAGAGAGAGAGTACATGACCTGGAGGAAGAGCAGAGGGAGAGGGAGAGAGATCACAAGCGGACTCTGTGCTGAGTGTGGAGCCTGACGCGGGGCTTGATCCTAGGACCCTGAGATCATGACCTGAGCCTAAATCAAGAGTCAGATGCTTAACTGACTGAGCCACCTAGGTACCCCTCCCTATTACTTCTTAAAAGATTGAATGAATTAATGACGATAAGGTGGATTGGTACCACAGGAAGTAGTTTTCATTAGATGTGTGTTTCATAGACTTAACTAGAAGTGGCTTTGAGAAATCATGTAAGAAGCTGACAAATAAGCCTGGATGTTTGGTGGTTGGACATCTCCCTGCACAGTACTTAGCAGAGGTAAAGAGCTGCTTATCGCTGTTTTCATCAGTTCACCTCCCTTCCTCAGCCTTCGTCAGAGGTTTGCTAGCTTGCTGGTATAAACTTCCTCTGAGTTGATAATACAAACTCAGGAACATTAGAACATGAGTCATGATTATTGTTTGATTATTGTTTGATTATTGTTTGATTATTATTTTGTTATTTTTAGACTTAAAATAGTAACAAAATTTTACTAATTTATGGTAGCATATTTAATGTTTTTCCTCAGTTCTGGAATAAGTAAGTAACTAGTTGCTGTTTAAGAGAACAAAAATCATATCTTGCTTCCACTTAGGTGAGAAGAGCCAGTATAGAAAAAGCAAGATTTTAGGAGATTGGGTATCTACTTAGAGAATTCATCATAAAAAGGTGTCCAGACCAAATATTGGAAAATCTTATATTTTATGATTTAATATCCCCTGTTGTGTTTACCTACAATATTTCATTTCAGACTCCTAGTAGGGGAATACAAACTTACAGTATAAGAACCTTTCCCCTAGAAAATCCACCATGGGGGAAGTATCCACTGCACAAGCCAGTGGTTTTGTCTGAAGCATTAGACATGTTATCGTGGCACAGGTGGGTAGTGTAGATATTCTCACGCACAGGGCCCACAGACGGACATTTCCCTGCAAGCTACGTCTCGTTTTTTTTCTTTTCCTGTATCTACTTCCTTCGAGCACTTGGTGACCCCTGCAGGCAATGCTTCGCCTCTCTGCTCATGCTGAGGCCTTGCTAGAGTGGCCTCTTGAAGGGCTGATTTGGGAGCCCGTGACCCGAAGTCCAGCCGTGGAAGCCCTTCTTCAGCCTGTCTGGTGCTGGTGGTCGTGCTGCCCTCCTCGGGGCTCTGATACAGACGGGAGCATTTTAAGCCTGTGGTAGGCATTACGGTGGGATCGAATGTAGCAGCGGACTCATTTGATAAGGGGGGCTGCGTCTCCTAAGTCTTCACTTTTGGGGGGCCTGGGTTGCGAAAAGCTCCAAAATATGGTACAGCAGGTGGGGGGGGGTAAGGGAGGGGACTGGGGGAGAGGAAGGGACTGGTTGTCTGCGATGAACCCGGTTGGCATGTCGTTGGGACTGGATTTATTTTACCAGATTTAATTTGAAGTAGACATTTTGCTCAGTAAAGCAATAAAATGGGAACATTATTCTTAGAGCACCCATGTTGCCCAAAAAGTATAGTCATTTGTCTTCTCCATCTGCTCACAGCAAAATAAGGATTCTTTTTGGATCAGTAATAACTTCAGTTCCTGAAGCTTCGGCATGTGCATTTACTACTGCTCGAATGCCTGAATTAGACGAGGGATGTAAATGTCAGTTATTGTTAACTGAGATTAATACGTTTCAGGCCGTCATTGTGGCATTAATGTAACTGTGATTTACTGTTTCAGTACTTCAGGCTAAAACAACTTACTAAGGAACAGTAATTTTGAGCTTTATAGCACTGGTTCTGAGAAGGAAGGTTGGTAGTGCGTTCTTGTTGGGAGCCCTCAGGATGTTTCTGATTTTCAGCAGAACATTCTATTTCTTTCACCAAAAGGAGAGTTTGAATGTATAATCTCAGGTTTGCTATAATGAGTTCTGATGACAGAGTTAAATACCTTGGCCAAAACTATAAATCAGTAGTTGAACAGGTTTCTGCAACTGATCATAAATCTCAAACTCCATATTTTAAGCACATTTATTTTTTTAGAGAGACAGCTAAGGGAGGGGCAGACCAAGGATGGGAATAAAATGTTATCTGAACTTGGAGTAATAGCCTGGAACCTCACATTTAAAATCTACTGATTTCCTTGCTACCTTTGGTCTAAAATGTTCTCTTTTTGGTATTTTAATAACCTCGCTTATTGTTTAAGCCAAGTTTGAATTTAATTCTTTTTTTTTTTTTAAGATTTTATTTATTTGACAGAGAGATAGCACAAGTAGGCAGAGAGGCAGGCAGAGGGAGAGGGAGAAGCAGGCGTCGGCTCGATCCCAGGACCCTGGGACCATGACCTGAGCCGAAGGCAGCCATTTAACCGACTTAGCCACCCAGGCGCCCTGAATTTAATTCTTAAACTACCAAGTTTAATTTCCAAAATGTCCAAATTTCTATTTGCTTGGTAACGATACCACTTTTTTAGAAATGTTTGTTTTGCCTATACTGTAAAAAAAATATTGTATGAGGTCGATATTTAAATAAGATGCCAATTGTGTGTGTTTTTTTATGAGATAAGGTTTTGGGGAAGCAAGGTAATGTTATGTCAGACCTCATTTTGGAAAATTAACTTAGTGTGAAACCCAGTAGTCAAATTCAGAACCAACTGAAACAATTCAAGTTTTTCCATGTTGGCAGAAGTCGCTTTTATTTTTAGTATCTGGCAGAGCAACAAATGCTTTGCATGTCAATTTAGTATTTTTTCGAGCCAACTGTTTATTCATTGGCTTTAAATTTACACTCTACTAAAGTCTTAGTCCTGACTTTCATGAAACAAATAGTAATATTTGGACAAAATATGTACACAGAAATCTTTTTCCAAAACCAAATGTAGATTGGTATTCGTGACATCAGTGCCTTTTAACATGGTGATGGATCAAAAAGTACTTTGAAAGTCTAAGGCATTTAGAAACCCAGGGCAATGAATTTCAAGGAATTAATTTTTATTATGAAGTAATCAGCATCTTTCTAGGTTTTCAGATTTAAATTAGTGAGAGACTTTCTGCTAGGAAGTGGAATATATGTTAGAGTAAATTTCAATGAACTATCAAAAGATTATTTTATCAGCGTTTATCTGTTCATGACCTCTGTAGCCTACTGAGACAATAAGACCCATTTTCTATTATTTTGAGGTTGGGATGCTCTCTGTAGATTTTGATAAAATGAGCAGAACTGCCTTCTTTAGTCTTTATAATTTTATCCCTCTTCCACACTGCTCACCTTGAAACACACACACACACACACACACACACACACACACACACACACACTCTCTCTCTCTCTCTCTCTCTCTCTCTCTCTCTCTCTCTCTCTCTC
>NW_027397082.1:3558914-3625242 GCF_003265705.2 Callorhinus ursinus
CTCTCTCTCTCTCTCTCTCTCTCTCTCTCTCTCTCTCTCTCTCTCTCTCAGTGTTGGAGCTGTCATCAGCCCCGAGACTTAGTGGGGAAGTGATTTGTGACTCCAGTCAAGAACATGGTGGTATGTAGCCGATCAAGATGGCCATGAAGAGACTGAGAAAGGAGCCTCCAAACCATTGTGCTCTAGTTTTAAAATGAAGTGTGGTGTTTCTTCAACAGTATCTCCTACTCACCTGTGAGTATTCCAGATTCACTTTGCTAGAATTTCTTCAAATACAGTGGTGCCATCAGAATAGCTTCCTATAGCACTGGCTTTTGTGATCTTGATCCCCAGAACACAAGTACAGGCTTTTTTCAGGTGGCGGGGCAGAGCGGGGGTCCCTCTCCATTAAATGCCATGCAGTATGCTGTGTTTTTAGATGGGCTTGTAAAATCAAGAATTAACTAAGGGATACTTCTCTTTTTATTAGTGTTAGTAACAAAGTTTAGATTTAAGTAGAAAAGGCATAAAAATATTCATAGTAAGATGGCATTTTTTTAAAAGATTTCATTTATTTATTTATTTATTTGACAGCAAGAACAAGCAGGGGGAGCAGCAGAGGGAGAGGGAGAAGCAGCCCTCCCCGTCCCCCACTGAGCAAGGAGCCCGTCATGGGGCTCGATTCCAGGACCCCGGGAGTATGAGCTGAGCTGAACCGAGTGAACCACCCAGGTGCCCTGTGAGATGGCAGTTTTAAAACATTGAATTTGGGTACCTGCCTTTTATGTCCAGAACAAGTTTCTTAAGGAGGCACAGAATAAAAGGGAATAGAAGGAGAGAAGAGGGTAGTGCCCAAGAGAAGCCTTAGCTCCTGGATGCTCCTCTGCCAGGTTTCTGATTGTGCCTATTCCCTGGCATTGTTCTGGAAGCCCCGGCCCTTACCTCCTGTGGGGCCCATGGAATGTCTCTTGCTGAATTGCTGCTGGGGGCCTGCCATGTGACAGGTATGGAATGAGGTCATCTTTTCCCACCTCTAATTTCTGAAGGGTGTGTCTGTCCAGTTATTACTTGTTCATTGAACTTAAAGGTTTAGAAACCAGCAGCTATAGTACAAGCTGTAATTATTGATGTCTGTTTCATATTCATCTCTAAGTTCTGGCATTTGATCAAGAAGTTAATATATCACTTCATCTTCAGGCTGAATGTGCCTCTGCTATAAACATTTTATTGTTTGATGGATAGTGTATAATTATGACTGCCCAGAATAAAAAGTTTTCATTTGTAATGTGGTAATACTAGAAGAAGTAATTAAGAATGTCACAAGGAATAGTGAAACAATGAAGCCTTGGATTGCTGTGAATTCCTCCCTACATAACACCTGAGAAACGTTTACTGAGCACCTACTGTATGTCAGATAGCACACTAACTCTTGTGGTTCCACAGATGAGTCAGCACTATCTGATGGGAAATGTAGGTAACCCATGTTCTGGACAACTTGATTTTAGGTGGGATATTAGAAAATCAGTGACTTTTTCTTTTCCAAATACGAAGGAATCATCTACATGTAATAAGTAACTTAGAAAAATTGAGTCACATGGGTGGGTAGGCCTTCGCTCCCCCAGGCTGGAGTTTCCTAGCTGGGCAGCTAGCTACAGTCTGTCACTAGCTTAGTGACTGATCCATGTGTGCGCACCTCACAGGGAGTGGGGTTGACACCCTGACTTTATTTCCCCGACTTGCTACAGAGGTGAGGGTCGTTGACGGGGTCAGATTCAGGAATGAATGCAGCTGTTTTTGCACAATACTTGGTAATTTCTTAGACTATGTCAACATGTCCTCTGTGTTAGAATGGCTGTATCATAGTGTCTGTCCATGTGAGGGTGACGTTAACTACTGCAACAAATAGGCCCCCAAAATAATGATGACTCAACACCGTAGAAGTTTACTTCTTGGTCATGGGACAAAGGAAGTCCTGTCAGTGTGGCCACTCAGAGACCCAGGCCGACGGCAACTCTCACCTTCTTTCCCTAGTAACCCTGGTGTCACCATCTCAGTGAACCGGAAGGGAAAAGAGCATGGGAGGGCACTCATGGGAAGTCTGGGGCCTGGCCTGGAAGTGGAACCCATTACTTGTCATTTTGCACTGGCAGGAACTTCATTAGTTCACCACACTTAACCACAACAGAGGCTGTGAAGTGTAGACTGGCTGTTTCCCAAGAAGAAGAGGAGAGAGATTTTAGCAAATACCTAGCAGTGTTTGCCATCTTGCCTCGGTCACATCAGACCTTGACTTGGAGGCGTAGCTAAGTTCTGCTGAGGCATGATGTTGAAGAGTGCTGACCGCTCTTTGTGATTTGACGTAGGCATTCTTACTTGGATGTGTTGACAGAGCTAATCAAAATAGCCACTCAGTTACCAGGTAATGTGCATGGTAGAGGTCCCAAGGATCTAGTGTGATGTATAGGTGCTGAAATAGAATTATATGATCAGTGAGGGCTCAAATGAGAATGTAATTGCCACCCACGGAAAGTCAATCGAGGCTTCATGGAAGAGGCAATGTTTAGTAGAAGTCAAAACGGGTAATTGGGACTTCAGCCGGGAGACACAGTTGAAGCATGAGGATCCCAGGCAGGAGGAGCAGTGTGGCACAGTGGGGGCAGAGCGAGGAGTTCAGCAGCAGGGTAGGATGGAGTTTGGAGGTCGAGCAGCTGAGCGACGACGCTGGAGAGGGTGGCTGGAACCCACTTGCACAGTTTGTGAGACATGCTAGGAAGGTTGGACTGAGTGTAGGGAGTGAGGGGACATTGACACGTATTAAGCAAGAAATGTGCAAACTCACGTAGAGGAATGGTGGGTTGGAAGGCAAAACAAAAGTGGCCGGTTAGGTGGTTTCAGTAGCCCAGGGAAGAAATGAAGAGAACCTAAACCAGGCTGTGGGCATTGAGAACAGGAACCCCGGAGGTGTTCAGGCAGCAGACCTGACAAGACGCGGTGACTGCATGGGGTAGGAGGGGCGCGGGGAGGGTTGGGTGCCTCTGGATGGTGATGTGGAGTGAGGAGGGAAGTTGGAGAGCCGGTAATGTAGGTCATATTTAGCATTTTAGTCCCATTTAGTCATGCTAAGCCCAACATTTTGTAGTAAGTCATCTTTAGTGATGTAGACTGTGGAATCCCACTGTGTCGAGGTACCTGTGGATGCTGCTGAGCCACCAGGCAAGATAACAGTGGGGGGGCAGCCCTTTGAGACAGCATCAGAGGGCCCTGGGATCTTGGCCAAATCCAGGATCAAGGCGTGATCACAATAGACAGTGACTTTGTTCCAGTTTCCTAGAAGGGATGTCTCATATGTCTTGTGGAAGTTATTTTTAAAGGTGTGTGCTTCTGGAAGAACCTGTAAGGGAGGGAGGGAAGCTGATGTGGAAGGGAAAGAGCCAGTCGAGCCTTAGATCTGTGACCCCCACCCCCCGCAGCAAAAGAGCCAGCCTCTCCTGCTCCCATTGGGTCAGTCAGGGGCTGTGGGCTGCCCTTGGGGTGGAGGGCCATAACTTCCCTGGGCAAGGTGGCCTCCCTCATGGTGAGCAGTCCTCCAGAAAGGGGGACCTGTTAGCAGCCTAAATAGCAGCTGGGGATGGGTACACTGACGCAGTAATGGGGAGATAATGGGAGTGTGAATACGTCTGCGGGTACATGCACAGACAATCCCGGTCGTGGCTTGGGTCCAGGTCTCCAAGTGGTATGGGGTTGTGGACCAGAAGCCTGGAGGATGTAAATAATCCACACCTCGCCTGATGTCATGAGTAAATGTGAATTGATGTGACCGATTGTGCTACATGGAAGCCTACTGGATTTGAAATCCTAAGTGTTGGGAGTGTTGATTCCAAGAATGAACTAAACCCTTTAATTTTGATAACCATCTCTGAGATAGTATGAAAACTAGTGAGCTGTTTAAAGATTTAAAAAACTCATCATCAACCTACAGCCGTGCATACAGCAGGTGCTGTTCAGACAGTGGAAAAGGAGTAAAAATTAAACCTACTATTACAGGATATGTGCTTAAATATATAGGTAAATATCTATAGATAGATACATAAATACAGTTATAAACAGAGGAGTAACTTCTGAAATAAGTTCCATGGAATCTTGTCCCATAAAGGAAAACAGATTTGTGTGGTCAAATATGGGAAATATTGCAGCTGTTGTCTCAGTGCACGTCATCAGCACATTAAGGGCTCTGAGAAGTCAGTAAACTCTGCTGATAGCACAGTGCTTATTAGTTTTTGTTTAAAAATATGTGGGGTTTTTTAACCATTTATTAACAATCCACACATTTAGTTGCAACACCCCGAGAAATACAAATCTAACTGTATAATAGCTATGGAATGGTAACATTTTAGACTAACAGCTCTCTTGTTCTGGGAACTTTGGGAAGAGGCTGTGTGCATTCCCAGCTCTGTGTTTGTGCTGAACTCCTCCCATCCCGATCTAGCAGAACCCATCCTTTATTTGAGGCTCACCTTAAATTCTCATATTCCCAAGGTTTCCTTGACCTCTTCCTCCAAGGTATGGAAATCACATCCTTGGAAACCCTATATTATGTAGCTTTCCAAGTCCAACCCAGACCTACTGAATTACTATGTGGTTTGGAACTTTTGTTTTAAACCTCTCAGCTGATGCTCATGCCCAGCAGCTAGCTGGGCATTTCAGGCCAACATTTTGTGTGGATAAAAGGATGGATGGATGGATGGGTGGGTGGGTGGGTGGATGAATGGGTGGGTGGATGGGTGGGTGGGTGGGTGGGTGGATGGGTGGGTGGATAGATAAATACATGCATACCTGATCCTTCCTGTTAAACGATTTGAAATCCTGTCTTGATGTTCTTACTAAATCCTCATGACTGATTGAGAACAGAAACCTTGGAACTTTTGTTCCAAGGAAATGTTCTACTGAATATTTTTTAAAACTCTGAGAATTCAGTGTTGTCTATGCTCCTGCCTTAAAGAAACGCCTTAATTCTTCATATATCACAGAAAAGTCTAGCAGGTTGAGAAGCTAACATGTTCTCATTACTCTTTTCATACAGTGCTCCTGGAAGCCAAACACAACACACCCATTTTATAGATGAGGAAACAGCTGCCGGGACCTTTAAGAGAGAACTCGAAAGCCATACATTTAGCATAAACGATCAGGATTAGACCCAGGCCAGGCCTTTGCTCTTTCTCCCCATTCCAGTGATTCTCAAAGTGTGAGCAGGCACCACCTGCAAGCAGAAGAATCACTTGTTAAACATGTAAATTATAGGAGGTGGGACCTGGGATTCTGCATTTTAATAAGCTCTCTGTGATTAATGCATACTAACATTGAAGAATCATTGTCTTGGAGTAGCACCTCCTTGCTCTAGGGGGAAGCTGGAATGGGAAAGAAAAACAAGCCATTGAAACTTGCACGTCTTATCACAAACCATAGGGAGGGAGGTGTACCATGTGGTATAAATTCTGAGTCAAATTCCATTAATATAAATGGTCATAACCCCCAACTGGCCGGCTCTACTCAGTAAATCACTTTCATTTAAAAAAAAAAAAAAAAAGTACTGGAAAAAAAGGTTCCGTGTCAAAGAACTCAATTGGAATCCTTGCTTGGGTACTTGCATCCTTGCCAACAGTGCTCAAAAATAAAAAAGAAAAAGAAAATCCAAAGTCCCTGTACATAAAAGTTCCATTCCCCATGGTGGAGGGCTTAATTAAAGTCCTCAGATGTTTCTCTGCACCTTGGAAGGCATTTTTATGAAATCCACAAATTACCAGAAGTGGCTCCAACAATTCTTGAGGTCAGAACAAGCTGCCTTCTGTCAGGATTCCACGTCCTGGATGCTTTACCTCTGGCCTCGTGGCAGTAAGGACCGCTCAGGGCTGGTGGCACTAGAGGTTCTCCAAAGTTAAGGACACGTAACCGTCCGGAAGAAATGGGTTTCCCCCCATTTTCTTTCCTGATTCTTTAAATAAACATGTGTTGAGGGCCTGGGATGTGCCAGGCACTATTGTAAGCTCTGAGGAGGATATGGCACTAGGGGAGAAAAAAAGACAAATCCCGAACTTCATGGATATCCTATTCTAGTGGGGAAGACAGACAATAAGTTAATTATAAGGTATCACAGTGGTCCCCAGAGCGGGGTGCTTGACCAGGAGCACCTGGGAAATGTAGAAATCGCAAGTTCTCAAGTTCCAGGCCGGACCCAAGTCAAAAACTGTTGTAACAAACACTCCAGGTGACACTTGCACACTCACGTTTGAGAACCGCTGGGCTCTGTAATGGTGAGACATTGTGGAGAAAAAGAGAGGGTTCGGGGGGGTGTTGCTGAGACCTGCAAATGTTCAAATAGTGAAGTGGTTACACACTGGACTCTTGGAGAAACCCAGATTCAAATTCCAGCTTTGCCACTATGAATCATGTAACCTCAAGTGGGTTACGTAATCTCTGCATCTTGGGTTCTCCTGCAAAATGAGAGATCATAATAGTACCCATCTGATAGGGCTGTGGGGTGCTGAGAGCCCAACACACAGCAAATAATATCCTTGTGGGGAGTCAGTTCTCCGGGGTCTCTTGTATTTCTGCACATCTTGCAAGCAAGCAGTAACTACCCCATGTTCCAAACTTGTCTTTGCAAGGATGTTTGTATATAAAAAGCCTTGGAAGAATTGAGATAGTGCCTCCCTCTGGGGCAAACAGCAGCCATATTTACTGTCCAGTATAATAAAGCAGACGTCTCCCTCTGGAGCTCAGGCAGCCATGCTTAACTCCCCTTATAAAAGATTCAGTTCCCTAAGCTCAGAGCCATGCCGTGAGCAGGTGGCATCTGGCCCTCTTCGTATCACACTGTAGGAATTGGCACAAACAATGCCGGGACAATGGCTTGCTGCTCCTGAGATAGAAACTGTCCCTTTGTCTCTGCATCTAATGTCTTCCACCAGCAGCCATGAAGTAGTGGCAGGCTCACTTGCTAACTCAAAAGTAGGGTGAAGTCTCAGCTCGTTCTCAGTTCGTGATGATACCGTGTAAGTGTTTATGTAGGTGTGTGTCGGTGTCACTGTTATTACTCCCTGTGGTGTGCCAATTTTCTGGAAGAAACAGAAATGTACCTGGTGGATCCAGCCTTCAGAGAGTTTCCCAGTGACCCAAAGAGGTTAAATTATTTACGTAACGTTGACACGGAAGACAGTGAAGCTTGGGTTTGAATCTAGGCTCTGGACTCTGACTAGCTATGGCAACAGACGTGTCTAAGTCTCAATATCTTATTTGGAAAGTGGTATTGATAATAATGCTTACCTTGTGAAGTTGTGAACATTAAGATCATGCATGCAGGGAATGTAGCAGAAGACCTGGCATGCAGTAAACAGTTACCGTTAGCTGGTATTACTGTGTTAATTTTGTGGGCAGAGTATGGTCAGAGCATTTTCTGTTTCCCTGGATCTTTAGGGAAATAAGACCCGGTCCTGTGCTAGAGTTCAGGTGGAAGCTGTTTTAGTCAAAACTGCTCAAACCTTCAGATTCTGTCCAAAGAATACCCCAAATCTGAGTTCCTATAGATGAGGTGGATAAAGAACTGAACGTAGAGTCAAAAGGCTCTCAGTTCATATATAATCTGAAGTTTAGTATGATAATGATTTGAAATTTATGATTGTGAGAATTATATTAATGTGCATAAAATTCTTAGCATATAATATGTTCAGTTAATGTTATTCAGCCCCCTAGACCTCAACACCATGATTTAAGGGACTGTGCCCTTTTCAGACTGTATCCCTAGGACCTTTCACACTGAGAGGTACAGAGCTCGATAAGTGTTTGTTGACTGAATTCATGAGCAAAAGGACCTACTAACTAGTTAACAAATTCTTTCTTTTGTCTCTTCTTTGGAAACATTTTTGCTTTAAAGCATTGTCACTGTATTTGTCTGAAACCAAAAAAATCTTGACAAGGCCTCATTTCCTCATCTTCTCTGCCACTGGTTTTTAACCTTCTGGAGGCTACAGACAGACCCTGTCTCTGAAAGGATACATGTGTAAACACACACACTGCATCTTGACATGTTTCCAGTCATTCCAAGCCCTCTTGAACTCTTCCCACCTAGAGGACCCTGCTTAAGCACTGCTGTTCTAGGGTACCCAGCCCTCTGAGGTGGGTACAGAACCACATCCTGTCCGTCTCCAAATCAGCAAGCTGTCATGGACAGTCTACAACATAGTAGCTTTTCCTTTTTCCCTTCAAGGCCACACAAGACCTACTTCCAGTCTACTTAAGATTTAGGGGTAGCAAAGAGTTAAAGCAATCCAGGTATTTTGGGTTCCTTACAATAGACCTGTGGTTTTTGAGATAAGCTAATGGAAATGTTATTTCTAAAAAAGTAATTCAGTCTTACTGATCATGCTTATAATCCCGAAAATTCTAAACATACTTTCTATAACCATATTTCTCCTCCCCTTCCATTCTGTAGTTGTGAGAAAACCCACCCAACGGTCAAAGCTTTACCAGGCTTCTCATGGCCCTAGGGAACTGAGCAGTCAAGACCCTTCTGGAAGCAGAAAGGAGGATAAGGCAAGAAAAGACTTTCTAAAACTAAATCATGTCAAGTGCCTTGCTTGACCTCAGAAAACTACTTAACCAGGGTTGGTAATTGATTGACAGGGGAACTCAAAGAGGGAAATGGGGAATGTATGAAAACACTTAAGTAGAACTGCCCAAAGGAAGAACCTGTAAAGTTCAGCCATAGATTTTCTGAGAAGATTGAAAGTGTAGGCATTAGTGTATTCAAGAATTAGGCCTTGCGTTTTCCCCCATTTGGAAGCTAAAAAAGGAATGATCTCCTGCCCAAGACAAAGAAGAAAATGATTTGGGCCCAGAGGGAACTGTCACTCACATATACACTGTCCAGGGGGGCTATAGAAGGATTATAGCCGCCATTTTGGCTTCTCTAAAGTGAAGCAGGAAAACAATGTCTAGTGGTTGCTAGGCAACCATTAGCCCATTGCTGCCCTTTTCCATTAAACATTATCTGCCGCCTTAGATTGTTTTAATTTATTTTTTAAACAGGAAAGGTAATGCAACAGAGAATTGCCAGTGCGACCTAACAATAAAAATGCATTTGAGTGGAAGGCTTTGCAAAGGTTAGATCACTCTTGGGTGGGATGTTAGAGATAGTGACAGGTGACTGAAACCGCTTCCCCCCCCTCATTTGACCTCATGTTCCCTGATGCCAAAAATAACAAACTGGAGACGTAATGATAATCTCTGAACATTATGAAACTTAAGGCCAGAAATGTTTATATTGATCTAGTTTGAATAATCTTTGTGCTCTATGATCTACCCCACTCCAGTTCTTGTGCTAAAGCAAGTCTGTCAGCAAAGACTGCTTGTCAAAGGTGGTGAAATGAAGTTCCGGCTCTGATCAGCTTTGCAGACAGCTAAAATCCTATTACTCACAGTCCTTGAGGGTAGACACATGGAAATAACGCCTATTTATGAAAGGGACAATTTCTGGGACATAAAACTGAAAAGTACCTGGAAGGAGAAAATATGAGTCTTTACTCAAAACCCATTTGCATTCAAGTTTTAGAGCTACATTTATAACTTTCCCAAGAGGATGAGGAGGTGCCCAGCAAAAGGGTGTAAAATCAGGATTAGGAAAAGTTAACTGCTAACCTGTCATGCACCATGCACAAACATGTGTTGTTGTTTTGTTTTGTTTTGTTTTGTAAAGATTTTATTTACTTGACCGAGAGAGACACAGCAAGAGAGGGAACAGAAGCAGGGGGAGTGGGAGAGGGAGAAGCAGGCTTCCCGCGGAGCAGGGAGCCCGATGCGGGGCTCGATCCCAGGACCCTGGGATCAATACCTGAGCCGAAGGCAGGTGCTTAATGACTGCGCCACCAAGGCGCCCCCAAAGCGCCCCCAAACCTGTGTTTTTTAAATTCCAGTGGGTTCACTATCTGTCTCAGAGGACCTGTCCGGGAAAGGATTCAGGGAAAGAAGATAGGTTGATTCCATGGACTGGGCTCAAACACTTACAGCCACATATATAAAGTTAGCTCTCTCACCCCCGCAAACACCCAAGATAAAGGAGATGGGAGTGGTTGTATGGCCTGGGAGGATGGAATATGTGAACAACTAGGTTCCAAGCCTGGTTCTCCTGCTCACCAGTTGTGAAGACCCTGGGCAACTTTCCTGTGTTCTTTATCTGTAAGTGAAGGTAGTGTAACCACTTCATCAGGGCTGTTAAGAGAACCAAGCAATGTGGTGGATGGTAAATAGCAGCTACTGATTTGATTATTACTTTGGCTGTTACCATCACCTCCACTACTAGTACTGTTCCTCTATAGTAGAGAAACACCTTTTCAGGTTGCCCCTTTCAGACATCTTCTCTTCCTCCAGGCTGCCTTTGGTGTTCCAAAGGTAACTTCATCTGGACAGCAAGAATGTATAAATATATCAATATATCTACATAATATTGCTCAGGACCGTTTAACAGGGAGGGACTCCATACCCATCGGATACCTGGCCTTTGGAGAATTGACACCTTTGGACAAAGATGGACCAACAACGTGTTGCCTGCCAAGCTGTGGGACCGTGGCTTGACAGGTGTTGGTCTGACTGCCAGTGCATATGCTCACCTGTGCTGAGATACAGCCACCATACTTTGACCTGGTGCTAAGCACTTCATAGGCATTATCTTTTAATCGTGCAACTCTGTGAAATAGATACTATTATCCATATTTTACACATATGGAAGCTTAAGTGCAGAGAAGTTCTAGAACTGGCCAAGACCAAGCCATGGTAAACAGCAAAGCCAAAGCCCAAAGTCCTGCTAGTGCTGTATTGACATACTGGCCATGGTCTTGGCGAGGTAGGACAGCTGAGGACAAGAGAAAAGAAGGCCTGTGCAAGTCACACATCCTCACAGAGTTTTTAAGCCTCCCCATCTTCTTCTGGTTGTCCTAGGAGGTACAGGACTGAAGAGGACCTAACCAGGGCAAATAACGGCAGCTGACAGCAGAATCATAAATACAACCTGAATTCCAGGCAACCAACAGGCACGTCCTTGTTCAGGTTATTAGCTCAAAAAGAGCAGCTGACAGGAGACATTTACATGAGATGTGCATTTAAGCTCATAGATAGAAAGTGGGTAGATAACTGAGTAGTGATTAGGAGAAGTAGGAAAACTGGAATCAGAGGATTTTGATGTCTAGATTCAGCAAAATGAAAATAAATTCATTTATTTATTCACTCAATATGTATTCAGTATTATGTGCCAGTATATGCCAGGCACTGTATAATACTAGCAAGTTATTTTATAGATATCGACACACGGACTGTAAAGTTTATATGGAGATGCAAAAGACCCGGAATAGCCAACATGTTATTGAAGGAGAAGAACAAAGTTGGAGGACTGACCCTACCTGACTTCAAGACTTAACTATAAAGCTACAGTAATCAAGACAGCGTGGTACTGGTGAAAGAATAGATCGGTGGAACAGAATAGAGAGCCCAGAAATAGACCCATGTAAATATAGTCAACCGATCTTTGACAAAGGAGCAAAAAGCAATACAGTGGAGCAAGGATAGTCTCTTCAACAAGTGGTGCTGGAATAATTGGATATCCACACAAAATAAAAAAAAAAAAAAGGAATCTGGGTACAGACCTTACTCTACACCCTTCACAAAAATGAACTCAAAGTGGACCATAGATTTAAATGTAAAATTCAAAACTATAAAATTCCTAGAAGATAACACAGGAGAAAACCTAGGTGACCTTGGGTATGGTGACGCCATTTTGACTACAACACCAGGCATGAACCATGAAAGAAATAATTGATAAGATGGACTTTACTAAAATTAAAAACCTCTGCTCTGAGAAAGACAAGAGAATTAGAAGACAAGTTGGTAGACAATATTTATAAAAGACACATCTGATGAAGGACAATTATCCAAAATATACAAATAACTCTTAAAATTCAATAAGAAAAACAAATGACCTGATTAAAAAATAGGCCAAAGTTCTTAACAGACACTTCATCAAAGGAGATACATAGATGACCAGTATGCATAGGAAAAGATGCTCCACATTTTATGTCCTCGGGGAAATGCAAATTAAAACAACAATGAGGCACCACTACATACCTATCAGAATGGCCAAAATCCAGAACGTAGACACCACCAAATGCTGATGAAGATGTAGAGCAACAGAAACTCTCGTTCTTCACTGGTGGGAATGCAAAATGGTACAGCTACTTTGGAAGACAGTGTGGTGGTTTCTTACAAACTAAACATACTCTTTCCATATGATGTAGCAATTGTGCTCCTTGATTTTTACTCAAAAGGAGGTGAAAACTTATGTCCACTAAAACCTACACATGGATGTTTATTCACAATTGCCCAAACTTGGAAGCAACCAAGATGTCCTTCAGTAGATGAATGGACAAATAAACTCTGGTACATGCAGACAATGGAGTATTATTTAGCACTAAAAAGAAATGAGCTATCAAGCCACAAAAGGACATGGATGAAACTTAAAAAGCATATTACTAAGTGAAAGAATGCTATGTATGATTCCAATGTCTATATGATGTTGTGGAAAAGGCAAAACTATAGTGAGAAAAAAATGATCAGTGGTTACCAGGGCGGCGGGGGGGAGGGCTGGGGGGGGGAAGGAAGGAGGGATGAATAGTCAGAGCACAAAGGAGATTTAGGACAGCAAAACTATTCTCTAGGATATAATAATGGTGGATACATGCTATTACACATTTGTCTAAACCCACAGAACACCAGGAGTGAACCCGAATGTAACCTCCGGACTCTGGGCGATGATAATGTGTCAGCATAGGTCCATTAATTATAACAAAGGTCCCACTCTGGCAGGGGGTGTTGGTAATGGGGGAGGCTGTGTATGTGTGGGGGCAGGAAAATCTTTGTGGGAAGAGATTTTGGGAAATCTCTGTACCTTCCTCTCAGTTTTGTTGTAAACCTAAAACTGCTCTAAACAATAAAGTCTTTATTTAAAAAAACAAAAAGAAGAAGAAGAAGAAAACCAAAGGATGCAGCCTTCCTCGTTGCAGACAGACAACTACCTCCCTCTGGTAGTTTACAGTCCAGGGCACGAGAAAAAGAGTCGCCTACCTAGATAAAAAGTATAGGTGGCTAAGTGGTATAAAGGAGTTTGAAGTTCCAGGAGGGAATCTGATAAGGAGATGTGACCTGATCAAGGAGGACCAGAGAGGCTTCCCTGAGGACATGAGAATAGAGCTCAGCTCTAAAGGCAGAGGGAGTCAGAACAAGAGGGCATGGAAAGGAACTCTGCCCAGAGGGAACAGCCTCTGCTATGCTCACTTAGAGGCATGAGAGAGGGTTGTGGGTGGAGGACAGAAAGTCAGGAGGGATGAGGTCTGAGATGAGCCTAGAGGGACGGGTAGAATAAGTCAGGCCCAACTGCACAGCAGGAGAGAGACCCAAGCACTTCCCTAATCACTAACATCTGTCAAGCCTACTCAGTGCCCAGGCTCTGAGATCGCAGGGCTGCTAACTGCAGTGGGCTGACATCTGGACCTCCCTGTCCCTGCTTCCTGCAGCCATGTGCTCTGCCATGTTCTCAGGTTCTGGGGGCATTGCTGGTGGCCTGCCGTTCTGCACACCTGCCACCTACTCTTAGCTGCATCATTTAGTTATAGCCTGTGTTTTCCTCTGTGGTTGAAGAGGCTTTACATGGGGCTCTTATATCTGCTGTGATCCCCTGCTGCCCCAAAGGGGACTGTGGTTCTGGAAGTGGCTACACTGGGTAGGACAGCAATCCTCAGGAATGCCACAACTTGACCGCTGGCCGTCCAAAGAAGTTGCCCTTCAAAACTCAGAATGAGTAGGCTCCCCATGGCCTCCCCTGCACTCTGGGAGGATGATAGTTCACTGGCCTTTGGCGTCAAGCAGACATGTGATACCGTAAGAGAACAGCAAAACCAGTTCTCTGGTTTGCATAAATCAGGCTCTTAAAAGTTTAGTCAACACGAGTCAACTTCCCCACCTAGGAATACTTCTGAGACTTTGGCAAGGCCAGATACCCGCAGTCTCAGAGCCTGGGCAGTGAGTAGGCTTGACAGATGTTAGTGATTACGGAAGTGCTTCGGTCTCTGTCCTGCTGTGCAGTTGGGCCTGACTTATTCTGTCCCTGTTCCTCTCGAGGCTCACCCAGCACGGTGAAACCCCATGCTGGAACATCACCCCATCGCAATCATGTCTGTATTTTTCTTATCATCAGTTATTATTTATTTATTTATTTATTTATTTAGATTCACTTTAGTTAACATATACTGTATCATCAACTACTTAGAAGGATTTACTCGAAGCTCCAGGGTGGTTATTTTATAAGCATGATTCAGTTGACAATTCATTAGCAAAATGAGCAAATACTTATTTGCAAATATAAAAACTGTCAATTTACAACGCCTGGGGCATCCTGCGCTGCATCATCAACATCTGCATGAAGCTGGAGGAGGGCAAGTACCTCATCCTCAAGGACCCCAACAAGCAGGTCATCCACGTCTACAACCTGCCCGACGGCACGTTCAGCTCTGATGAGGACGATGGGGAGGAGGAGGAGGAAGAGGAAGAAACTTAAACCGGACAGTGCTGTGAAGCTGGAGTTTGTGATTCCACTGAGCCTAGAAGGGCTTTGGATGCTCAGTGGAATGCTTGCCTGATTCTTGCTGTCTGAAGTTTGACGGTGGAATAAAGTATAACTATTTAGTCTCTTAAAAAAAAACAAACTACCAATTTGGTCACTATTGTAAACCGCACAGCTTATGGATATAGAGCCATTACATTAGAGTGGGGCTTTTCTTCCAGTTTCAATTTTTAATCAAAAAGTCATTGTTATGGAAAATGTCTAAACACAAATCCCCTTCATTTTGTGGTTTATGAGAACTTTGAAATTGGCAATTGTCCTAAGTATCTCATTAAATAATATTTTGTTAGGAAAGGATAAAGCTTTTCTGATTAGACAGTTTTAGGGGAATTGCAGTCCAGATTTTAAATCTCAATAAGTCCATCCTGAAGCCTGAGAATTTGGCATTGGAGATCAATATTTAAGGGGCTCCTGGAAATGGTAAATGATTGGAGCTGCCAACAGTCAGCCTTCTTCTCAGAGCATCCCTGCTTACATGCTGTTTGCAGCGTCAAAGCTCCCAGCAACTACTTGGCCCGTGATCACACTCAGAAGGAGCCCACACTCCTCTGTCTGATTGCACAAACTAGTGCTGCTGCCCAGGCAAGGTCCACGGTGCATGATGCTGCAGGCTGAGGCCACCCCCAAGACTGCCCAGGCCACTGAGAGTTTTCTTGCAAGGCCAGACTTCAGGTAAGTCTCCAGAGTCCTGGTCTGGCCCTCACTGTGCAGATACAGTTGTCTGCCCTTACCAAAGTCTCAGAAGTATTCCTAGGTGGAGAAGTTGACTCATGTTGGCTAAACTTATAAGAGCCTGATTTATGTAAACAGGATGTTAATTTATTAATTTACATCAAGAAACAAAACTACTCAGGGAACTGGACTCTTGTACTCAGCACTCAGCAGAGTTTCTTCTGGTAAGAAAATGACCCAGGAAGCCAAAACCACAACCTGCCATCTTTAGCCTTGATGACATCCTTCTCTATACTTCTACAGCTGGCCCCTACTATCCACCCACCCCCTTCTGATGGTCACCATCTTCCTTTTGCTATGTCAATACCTTCCATTAGGTTCCTGTCCTCTAGGCCTTTCTGAAGTGACTTTGGGTATCTATATTCCAACCTTTTTTTTTTTTTAAAGATTATTTATTTGAGAGAGCGAGAATGAGAGAGAGAGTACATGAGAGGGGGGAGGGCCAGAGGGAGAAGCAGGCTCCTCGCCGAGCAGGGAGCCCGATGCGGGACTCGATCCCGGGACTCCGGGATCATGACCTGAGCCGAAGGCAGTTGCTTAACCAACTGAGCCACCCAGGCGCCCTATATTCCAACCTTTTAAGTGTAGAGTTAATTCCCTGAAACTAACCTATTTTCAGGTTCTTGGTGGTGGTGGTGAGGTGGGTACTCACTGATGTCCTGTTGTACCTCTTCCAATTTACAAACTGTAGTAAAATCTCGTCTTTAAAGAAAAACGAAACTACTTTGGGACTCTTTAATAAAAGAGTCTGTGACTTAAAAGAGAAAGAAAATTAGTTATCCTCAGACTTTTTCAGGCAACGCTTTAGGTCATAAGAAAATGGGATAACAGAGGAACATATTTAAGATACTCGAGTTATGAAAATGTGAGCCAAGGATTTTAATCCACCAAAACTGATCTTCAAGTATAAAGACATGAATGAACTAAATTGTCAGAAACTCCGGGAATGTTGTTCCCAGGAGCTCTTCCCAAGGAATCTGGTAAAAAATAAACTTCAGACTGGGGAGACATTGATGTAAGGAGTGGTGGTGAGCATTCTTATACCAGCGACTTGTAGAGTTGAAAATAAATTGCATCAAGGAAGTTTATAATATGTAATAGCTATGTGATCTGACAATGCACGTATGAGGCAAAAATCGGGAGGAAAGGAACAAGAATTGCAGAAGCAAGAGCAAATTCCAGCAAGGGATTAGGGAAAATCAAATCCTTAATCCCAAATTCACACCCACTAGGATGCCTATAATCAAAAAAAAAAAAAAAAAGTGTTGGTGAGTATGTGAAGATATTGGAACCCTCATACATTTCTGAATTTCTGAGTGGGAGCATAAAATGATGCAGCCACCAGGGAAGACAGTTTTGTGGTTTCCCCAAAGAATTAAACAGGGCGCTGGCATATGACCCTATGTGATTCTACCTCTATGTGGATACTCAAGAGAATTGAAAACAGGTGTTCACACAATGTTCATTGCAGTATTATTCATAATAGCCAAAAGTTGGGAACAACCCAAATGTCCATCAACTAATGAGTTGATCAACAAAATGTGATATAACGATACAAGGAAATATTCAGTCAGGAGAAGGAACAAAGTACCAATACACAAGACAACATGGATGAACCTTGAAAGCATCATGTTACATGAAAAAGGTTAGATACAAAAGACCACATACTGTGTGATTCTATTCGTATGAAATGTCCAGAACAAGCAAATTCGTAGAGACAGAAAGTAGATTAGTAATTGCAAAGTGGGGAGGGGGGTGGGGTGGAGGATGGGGAGTAACTGGTACAGGGCTTCTTTTGGGGGTGATGATAATGTTTTGGAATTAGGTAGTGGTGATGGTCATACAACTCTGTGAATTTACTAAAATCCACTGAACTCTACACTTTTAATTGGTGCTTTTTTACTTATGTGAGTTATATCTCAATTTGAAAAACAGAGTAAATGCTGGAAGGCCATAAGTATGACGGCTGAGCTTACATTTACTCAGCTATTAGTACTCTTGTTCAGACTAATGTTTTGCAGATGTGGTCCATGAGCCACCTGTATGGAATCACCTGAGGTAACTGGTCAAAATGCATTTTTCCCTGGGGTCCCATTCTGGACCTCAAACAGAATCTCTTAGATTAGGGGCGACAGAATTTGCATTTTTAATGAGCCCTTGGGTAACTCTTTCACACAAAAAATGTTTGAAAACTCTGCCTTACGGTTAGGGTTTTTGTTTTTTGTGGCATGTGTGTGTGTTTAAATCTTTTAGTGCATGAGATGCAACTTGGGCTATAAGCCCCTAATAGGAAAAACAACTATTAATTGCAGGCCAAAGGTATCATTCTGGGATCTCCTTATATCATCATTCTAGCAATTTCCTTTTCCTTCCTCCTACATTGAGCTCTTATTACCTGTACCCCACATCTTCTTTCTTAATCTCTTGTGGTGGTGGAATACATCTTTCAGACATTCTTGAGAAAGAGGGCAGAGGAGTTACAATTTATTGAGAGCTGGCCTGATCGAAAATGCCTTATTCTACCCTGTAATTGATAAATAGGCTGAATTTGGAACTTTAGGTTGGAATTAATATTCCTTCTGAATTTTGAAGGTCTTGTTCCATTTTCTATCTTGTGGTAATTCTGTTGAGAAATCTGAAGATGTCACGATTCCTGATTTTTGTGTGTGTGACCTGTTTTTCTTCTCTTCTCTTCTCTTCTCTTCTCTTCTCTTCTCTTCTCTTCTCTTCTCTTTTCTTTTCTTTTCTTTTCTTTTCTCTCTGGAAGCTTATAATCTCTTTTGTCTCCTGTGTTCTGAAAGCTCATGTTGATGTGCCTTTGCAAGGTCTTTTTTCATTTTTGTTCTGGGTACTTAGTGGGCCCTTTTAATATACAAACTGATATTTGTCAATTATGGGAAACATTCTTGAAATATTTTATTGATTTCCCCCCCCTTTTTTACAAGAAAATTCACCTATCTTTCTAGAATCCCTTGTGGTTTTTTAAAATTTTTTTTTCAGGTAATATTTTCAATTTCATCTTCCAAATTTTCAGTTGAGGAGTTCATTTCTGCTATTTTTTAAATTCTTAGAGCTCATTTTATAGTCCTCAGAATTTTCCCCTTTTATACTAATCTGTTCTTGTTTCATGGCTGCAATATTTTCTTTCTCAGAGACATAATGGCATATGTCTGTTTCCACCAAATTGCTTTATGTTTATTTGTTTTATTTTCTATGCTTTGCATTTATCATCCTTGGTTGTCTAGTTATATTTCAGAGTGGAGGGATGAGATGCTTACTTAAAGTGCCGAGAGCATGAAGGGAGCTCAACCATCGTGGCCTTATCTATGGTAGGATGGCCTCACTGGGCTGTGACTTGGTGACAATATTTTAGGTTTTTCCGTTCAGATTGGTCACATTTTCCAAAGACTCTATTCTCTCCTTGGAGGTTGAAGCCTAGGCTATGAACTTTCTGGGACCTAAATGAGAAAATGGGCAGGGATCTCAACTCCCAGCTTGTCTACATCCTCTTAGCGCCTTGGTTTTGCTGTTTTTCCCTCCCTCAACCATATCTGGTATCAATCAGTACCAAGACACTGTCTTCTCCAGAGAGAAGGTGGGGAAGGCTATCAGTGTAAAAGCTGAATGCCTATAAACAGATTTTCAATCAGTCCTCATTTACCCAACCTCCCTTCACCTTCTTGACCAGAGGTAACTGGGGCCATTGTAATTCCTTATCCTTTGGGCAGTGAGTTGGTCCTGGCTGTTCCTATTGGCCCCTTAGGATTCAGTCATCTCAGGTTTACTCCATCCTTTCCAGTTTCTATTAATTTTGTTGCTAATGACTCCTTTTTCATGTTACTGTCCTTGTATTTATATGCCTTTTTAAAAACTGATTTTACTATTATTTGGTCGAAAAGATGAAAGTAGATAAGTTCCATCCAGCATCTTTGTCCAGGAGTCCTTCTTAGTTTTTAAAGATTTTTTAAAAATTTATTTATTTGAGAGAGAGAGAGAGCACAGAGGGAGAGGGAGAAGGAGAAGCAGACTCCCTGCTGAGCAGAGAGCCCAAGGCAGGGCTCCATCCCAGGACCCTGAGATCATGACCTGAGCCAAAGGCAGACGCTTAACCGACTGAGCCACCCAGGTGCCCCTGGATGTAAAAACGCCTTAGTTTTTAAAATCAACTTTACTGCAGTTTGATATATGTACAGTAAACTGCAGCTATTTAAAATGTGTAATTTGGGGCACCTGGGGGGCTCAGTTGGTTTAAGCATCAGACTCTTGATTTCGGCTCAGGTCATGATCTCAGGGTTGTGAGATTGAGCCCCAGGTTGGGCTCCTTGCTGGGTGTGGAGCCTGCTTAAGATTCTCTGTCCTCTCCCTCTTCCCCCAACCATGCTGCTCATGCTCTCTCTCTCAGAAATTGTTATAAAAAAAAAGAAAAATGTGTAATTCATTAGTTTTAATAGAAGCATATACCTATAAAATCTCTACTGCAATAAAGATATAAAACATTTCCATCACCTCCAAAATATTTCTTGTGCCCCATTTGCCATCCAAACGCCCCCTCCAGCATCCCAGGGAACCACTGATTTGCTTCTCCTACTATAGATTAGTTTGTATTTTCTATAATCTTATATAAATGGAATCATACATTATATACTCTTTTTGAGGGGGGAGGTCTGGCTTCTTTCACTCAGCATAATGATTTTGACATTCATACTTGTAGTTGCCTTTAGCAGTAATTCATTCCTTTATATTACCAAGCAGTTTTCCATTGTGTGGATAAACGACTCCTTGTTTATCCGTTCTTCTGCCTAAGGACATTTGGCTCTTTCCAATTTGGGGCAATTGTGATAAAGTCTGCTATGAGAATTCATGCACATGTCTTGAACCCTTGCTTGGACTCTTCTGTGAGTTTTTCACTGAGCTATTGCAACCTCTATTGAGTCTCTATCTCTAGGTGATATCACACCTTTAATGATGTCTCATAGTCTATAGGTAAGTCAAAACTCTTTATTGCCAATAACATCCAAATATCTTTCCATATCACTCATAACCCACCCCTTGGCACTTTCCTCTGGCCACACCAAACCCCACTGCCTTCTGGAAGTACCCTCCACACTCCTGGACCCTTGGACCTTCCCCCTATTCTTACAGGAGGGTCTTCCCCACCGCTGTCCATCTGATGCTCTGCAGCCACAACAGGTGTGGAAGAAGGGCTGTTGCCTCCCTGAAATTCAAATTGGCTCTCTCTCCCTCCTTTAATTTTCCATCACCCTTTTGTACTTCTTGTGAACTCACGGTTCTTCCCACAGCGATGGCACCCTACCTGTTGAGTCAACAGGTGAGTGCGTTTGTAACCGTTGTGTAGGACATAGCAGAATGTAGTTTATCCCACATCATTGGGAAGTGAAACAAAACATGTAAGTGAATTATCCAGGTAACTTAAGTGCAGTTAGCATTGAAAATATTAAACATTTTATGGAAATATTTCCAGAATGAGTTACAAATGCCTCTACCTTCTTAACCAGATTTAACTGAACATAATTGAGGCATTGTAATAGGTCAGGGTAATCACTATAATCATCATTTATAGATTTGTGCTGTGGTATGGGGATGTCCATGGGGCAGCTGTGTGTAGAGTTTTCACCCCTTCACTAAATGACCCCATACGGCGATACTTTTGTACTTTTATTTCCTTTCTCCATTAGGCTGTCATTTCTTACAATGCTGTGCCCACTTACTGCCTTATGTTACTTGTAATTACCAATGTATGGCCTGCAGGATAAAGAAATAGGTTTTGTTCAACTGCATAGACATCAAATTCTTAAAGATAGAGATCATGTGGTTGCAATAAAATCATCCCAGGCACAATCCAGAGAATGGCTCATCTATGAGAGCTGTTTGTCAGCTTACATACGTTATGTCCCAAGCAAAGGAGAGAAGGCCCAGGAAGAAGTGAATTGGTGATGGCTTGCTGGTTAGCTGCAGACCTGAAACCAGGACTCAAGTCCCAGTGCTCACCCAGGACCTACTCTTCCCTCGCCACGTATTTTCAGAAAGTAGAAATACATGCCTCTACTCTGGTTTAGCCTACATTTTGGGTGGGCTGGGTTTCTGGAAGCCTGGCCATCAGATACATGTGACTTGACTATGTAAATATTCACAAATGTGGACCTCCTGGTCGTCTGGTGAACTTTTTGAGACCGTGAGATTGAGAGCCATACCAGGAGCTGACATAGGGAGAGAGGGGCAGTTCCTCGGTCTGTCTGTGTCCCCAAAGGGATCAGCTCCTAAATGTGCCAGAGGTTAGGTCATCGAATCATTATGGGCTCTGCCCCAAAATCTCCCCGTCATGATCTTCCGCATCATTGCTTGGCTCTGGGAACATTTTCAGGCAAGATTCCAGGGAGGCCAAACTTTATAAAAAGATGTTCCTTACGTGCAGAGACTGCTGGCTGCCTATCCAAAGTCCGCTGCCATGTCTTTCTTAGTTATGTAATCCTAATTTTAATCAGGATGCAGAGGCAACTTAAAATAGATAATCTCCCAGCCTGCCTTGCAGCAGTGTGGCCATTTGATACCTTTCTGGCCAATGAATGGGCAAGGCCAAACCTCATGAAGATGCTAAAGTATTTGGGAGGAAGTGTACCAATGTCTGCAATTTACTTTGAAATGCCTCAAAAATCAACACTGTGAATTGATGGGTGGAGGGAGCTGGCTCACTGGCTAGCTATATGATAAGGCAAGTATGGGAAAAGGTTAATGATAGAATCTAGGCGTTGAGTAGACAAACGCCTCTTGTAATATACTTTCAATTTCACCATATGTTAAACATTTCTTTTCAAAGTATGTTGGGAAACAAACGTCCTGTGGAGAAGGCATGTGGCCCTTAGCCCTTCATCCTTCTCCTCTATCCTGGACCAAATGCAGGAAGGGCCAAGGCCATCTTGTGACAGCGATGGCGGGTCTGGGGCCCACGGAACCTGAGAGCAGGAAGACAGAGGAGACGGGTCCTCGATGAATTCCTTGCTTAGTCATACCAGTGGTTTCCTTCCAGGCCTCTTGCCACATGAGGCAAGGGAGTCCCTGCATGTTTGAGACTGTGTATGCTGGGTTTTCTAACAGATGCACCTGGATACTCTAGAAAGAATATTTGTTTCAGGTTTCAGAGATAGAGTGCTTGGTGGAGGGAGATGGGCCCAAACTGCTTTCTCTCCTGGGTGCTGTTTGCCGTGCTTCTGTTGACATTTCTCTTCTGAAGTCACATTATATGGACTTTGAGGGAGGGTCTGAACCCCCAGGTGATAGGCAGCTGCACTTGGCAGGCTGTGGGGCCAGAGATGGCCCGATTCCTCCTTTGGAAGAAGCAGCTTTAGTTAAGCAGTGGAGGGGTCATTCCTATGGACACAGGGGTCACCTTCGTGAAGGGCAAAGTGGAATGCAAAAGCAAAGCTGAGATCCTCTGTCAAGGACTGACCTGGAATTAGGGATTTCCCCATCAGGGTGTTCACTCCAAAGGACTTTGTGCCCCCCTTGCCTGGTGGGGGATCCCGATGTATTTGCCAACACAGGCTGATGCCTGTCTTGAAAAAAAGCAAGATTCCAAAAGTAGGGTCAAGGACAGAACTCCAGCTCCTCTTGTTAAAAAATAAACTGCAGTAAGAGTTCTATTTTGGTTATAGATGGATTTTTAAAAATCTGTATTTATTAGATTTCCTGCATATTTTCTAGAAATGGTCCAAGAAAGCATTCCCTCTCCCTTCCTGCATATTTTCTAGAAATGGTCCAAGAAAGCATTCCCCCTCCCTTCTAAAAAATCTGTATTTATTAGATTTCCTGCATATTTTCTAGAAATGGTCCAAGAAAAAAAAAAAGTCAGTTTGTTTTTTTTTTTTTTCATCTGCCCTCATTTCGGTTCTGTGTCTCTTAGGATTCCTCTCAGGAAAGAGACACTGCCAGCCTTTGATTGTTTCCATGCGGGGGTGGGTGTCCTGCTTCCTGGTACAGCAGCTGGTGGAGGTTAATACTCCAGTCTCTGAAGGCCAGGAGTGGTCCAGAACCCTCTGCACCTCCACTGCTCCCTCCCTTCCCACCCCTGAGACCAAAGCTCTTCACATGAGGTGGAGGAGCAAGAAAAGGATCTCAGGATGGAAAGGGTTTCCAGAACATGGTCAGATGTGGCTCTGCTCCGTGCCTGTTATTATAGTCACACAATGTACTTTCTCCACTCCGGCCTCTTGAGCTATTTGTAGCTAGCTCTACCATGTCCGTGTTTGCTGGGGCGTGATCCAGGAGACAGCTCAGTGTCAAGGCCCTGCCACCGTGGGAAGTTCAGCATGACACAGGAATGACAGTCCTTTCACTGGAGCTCCCTGGGTTTCTAGGCTGTGGGGCCTGCAGAGTGGCCAGGGGCACGAGACGTGTAGATTGGTTCTGTCCCCTAGCCGCAAAGCTCTGGGAAGCACGCCCTGGGTGCTGGTGGGCTTGGGCTGAGAGAGCCCCCTCTGATCCCCTGGGGATCCAGTGGCCAGGCGGTGTGGGGGCAGCTGCAGCTTTCTGGGTCAGGAGCCTGACCTCCAGCCTTGGAGAGAGCGAACCTGGCTTCCAGACACGCAACAGCATCTGATCTGGGTTGGGGGTGGGGCAGGGTGCGAGTTTCCCTTGGGAAAGTCTTCTTCCAGGGGGAAAATTGCCTAATTTATTACATGCTTCTGACGCTCATCTCACTACCTTCCACCCAGACGTCACTCTCCTGAGCTCAGGTAATAATCCAGTTGCCAGCTGAACATCTCTTAACTCTCCTCAGTGAGGAGGGCCAAGGAATCACAGGGGACTTGGCTACCCCCTACTCATCCTCCAGGACTCGGATTAGATGTCCCTCCCTCCGGAAGCCTTCCTAACGGGGTGCCCCTGTCCTGTGACCCGTACAGTCTCCATCAGAAGCCTTAGCATATTCTGCTGTGATTCCTTCCCTGTGTCTGTCTCGCCCCTGGACTACAAGCTTTGTGGGGGCAGAACTGCACCTCTGTGATGTTCACGGCTGGATCTCCAGCTCCCAGTTCTGGGCACGGGGCCTGGGCAGTGCTCTGTCGATGTGTGTCAAAAGACTGCAGGAATTACTGTGCCATCCAAGCCTGCACACAGGTGAGTCTGAAGCATGCCTGTTTATGGTCATGCCTATTGCCTGGGCTGACTTTGAAGGCACTTTCCAAAGAGAAATTTCTTTTTTTTTTTAATTTTTTAAGATTTTATTTATTTGAGAGAGAGAGAGAGAGAGAGCATGAGCAGGGGGGAGGGGTAGAGGGGGAAGGAGAAGCAGACTCCCTGCTGAGCAGGGAACCCGATGCGGGATTCGATCCCAGGACACCAGGATCAAGACCTGAGTTGAAGGCAGATGCTTAACCCACTGAGCCACACAGGCGCCCTCCAAAGAGAAGTTTCTAAGATGGTTTGAGCAATAGTTATAGAAATCTTCCAAGCTAATTGCCTCTTTGAGAGAAATTTTGTGCCTTTGAATGAGTATGTTTTAACACATTAGTTTAAAACAAAGCAAAACAAAAACAAGTCTTGTCAAAATTGCCAAACCTCCTACAAAGATAACTGATAAAACATCAGTTCTTGGGCGCCTGGGTGGCTCAGTCGTTGGGCGTCTGCCTTGGGTTCGGGTCGTGGTTCCGGGGTCCTGGGATCGAGTCCTGCATCGGGCTCCCTGCTCGGCGGGGAGCCTGCTTCTCCCTCTCCCACTGCCCCTGCTTGTGTTCCTGCTCTCACTGTCTCTCTCTGTCACATAAAAAAACAAAAACAAAAACAAAAAACATCAGTTCTTTCTCCTGCAGTTGATTCTGCAATTTTTTCTGCAGTTGCTTCTCCTTGCTTTCTCCAAAGCCAGAGAAGGAAGGAGGTGTGGACAGACCTGTCGACCAACTCTTTCCCTTTATCAATCTTGAGTTTTAAATAAAGGAAGGAAAAGAAAACAGCCTTGGGAACGTATTACAAACTGTTCCTTCTAGATGCCACATATAGGAAAAAGCACGGAGGGGAGAGATAGGGAAAGAGAAGGAATGTTTGCCAAATGCCTACTACGTGCCAGGCTGGCTAAGCATCTACCCTGCGCTGTTCTAGACACTTAAAATGTGTAATTTATTTAATGTTCCCAACAGGTCTACAAGGTAGGTATTTTCATTCCCATTTTACAGAGGTGAACTGAGATGCTGAGATGGGGCATTTTAGTAAGTCCCAGACCAGCTGGGAGTAGGGAGCCAGGATCAGACCACAGGCTGTTTGGATTCCAAGTTCATGCTTTGCAGGAATGTGCAACCCTCATGACTGAAGCTGACTAGGGGCTTACAAATCTGAGTCTGAACTCCCAAGAGCTGATGAAAAAGAAGCACTGTCAGCGGCAGTGAGTTGAAAACACTGTGAGAGGAAAGGGCTTCTCCCCAAGCCCAACCTTACAAGACTTCTGCACTATTTTGTGGCCTCTTGCAATGGGGTTAAAAAAGACCTCAGCTACACCAGCACAATAGATCTAGGACATGTATCAGAAATTACCTTATCTATGGTTAAGGTTTTAGGCATCATGGCTTCTTGCAATAATCTGAAAAATAGCTATGGACTCTCTTTTTTAAAAAAATGCACACATATGCATACAAATTAAGAGAACCCCAGAATTGGGAAGTGGTCAAGAAACCTGGTCTAGACACTAGATTCTTCAGTGACAATCTAGCTGTGTGTATGTGCGTGTGTGTGTGTGTGTGTGCGCACGCGCATGATTATACATGGAGTGGAGAGTGAAGCCAGGGAGAAGTAGAAAGAAAAAAAGTTAACCACATTTTTCCTGAATCTATCCGGTGGGTAGATTAGAACTACTTTCATGTGTATCTCCCTGTGGACTTCTGCCTCCTTGAAAGTAGTTCCTCCCCGCCTGCGGCAGTACACCGCCTAGGGCCTTCCAACTTGCCGGGCTTTTGGTAGGTATTTGCTGGCCTAACCAGTGTTCCGGTGATTCTCCAACCCCTTCACCAGCCTTCTGTTTAACCCATGGCAGAGTACACTGTATTAACAGAGAGAGAGTGCAATGTCATGACCTGAATCTGGTCCCCGCATGGCTGCTTCTTAGACTATACAACCTCAGTCAAGTCCCTTCTATTTTGAGTCTCGTTCATTCATTTGAATTGTACTCTTGATGCATCAGAGGCTGAGCTGAAAAGTCACTGGGATTATTAGATGGATGATGCAAGGTCTCCAACCTCAAGGATCTCTCAGTCTTGCAGAAGTCTGGAATATTAAAAAAAAAAAAAAGCAAGGGTGATATTTAAAATTGTTGGACAAGCAGAGAGACATGGGTGCTAATCACTCAGCACACTCACACTGGGGCGTCCCAGCGGAGGACTGCCCCTCAGAGAAGCCCGGGACCAAAAGACCATTGCCAGAGTTAGACGTGAGATTCAGTGATGGCGGGAGAAGGAGCCTGAGGTCTCAGTTTCCACTTATGCCCAGGGAGGGGTTAGGTTGGAACCGAGGTCAGCCAGTGATGAGGTGCCTGTAAACCAAATGGGACCTGCTAGCTTCTGTAAAGTTTCTTTGGAGCATGTCCTGCCCATTTGTTCACATGTTGTCTGTACCTGTGCTCACGCTACGACAGCAGAGGGAAGCTGTCGCCACACAGACGGTATGGCCCACAAAACCCAAAATAATGTACCGTCGGGCCCTTCACAGAAAAGTTTGCAGACCCCAGACTGGATAAGTGCCAATATTCCTTCCATCAGGAAACCTCCGTGCCTTCCTGAGCAGGTAGAACACACAGTTTGCATTAAGTTTTCTAAGAACTCCCCAGCAGACAGCGAGTGTCATTTTCTGGGACAGTGGAGAGTGGAGACCGAGTCCTTGGAAGACAGAATGTAGGCTGGGCGCTGTCCTTTGGGGAAACTATTTTTTATTCTGTACAGAAAGTTCTGCTCATTGTCATAATGACGCCCATTGGGGAATCGCTCGTGCGTACCAGTTGGCAAGCATGTACTTGCAATTGAAAACAACGAAGCTTCCAGGAAGCCACCATCGACAAACGCCCTCATTTGTGGAAGAGGTGATCCGTATGCAGACTGAGGGGTCTAACTGGCCTGGTTGGACTAGCTTGGAAATCATCAACCCTGTGTGGGTTTTCCTTGCAAGACTGCGGGAGAAAGCAAGAATCAAGAGCTTGGAGCGAGCTGGCTCCACGAGAGGCTGTGATAACGGCAGATTTGAAGCATTTCCAGGCGGGTTGGAGAGAGTCTTGAGCAAGTAGAGAGATGGGTGGAGCTAGGCTGGACTGCTTTACACTCAGGTTGTGCACCCTTCCTTCTGGATGCCCTTCCTCCTCTCAGACCATCCCTTTGCTGTCTTTTCTCTTGAATCCTTAAAGGCAGGCTTCAAGTCAAGAGATTTCTTATTCATCTTTGAACCACTGTGGGGCATTCCTGGCCTCAATTCTTTATGCCTCCTGTATTCATCCTTTCCTAGTGACTTTGTAGTTCTTCCTCTATCTCCACACAGAATGGCAGAATATCATTTCATGCTCCTTGAACTTGAGCTTGGCCACATGACTTGTTTGGTGAAATGATAGCATGTCAGCTCTGCTCCTAAGCTCATGTTTCCACTTGTCATTTGGTACATCTGCTTCACTATGAGAAAAATATGCCCACATTAGGCATAAGAGGCCAAAGGAGGCTGGTCAAAGGAAGATGAGAGACATGGAGTGGAGATACCCCAACCAACCAATAGACCTGCAGTGAGACCTGCCAAGATGTCTGAAGCAGAGCCCTTGGCTGAGCCCAGCCTAGGTCAGCTAAATCCTGGCAGAAGCACAGACGTGAGCAATATGAACTCTTTGATATTTTAAGCCACTGAGATTTGGATGGTTAGTTATGCAGTGGAGCTGATACCAACCTCCCCCGCAAGCTCTTTAAGAAAGTTTTTATCAGAAAGCAGGAAAACAGTTAAATGAAGGGGCCAGAGAGAGTCCATCTACTATGTTTAGAAGCAAACAGCAAACATTAATAGAGACCTTTATTCCTGGATAAGAAAGGAGGAGGGGGAGGAAGAGGAGGAGAAAAGAAAGAGGAAAAGAGAGAGAGAGGGAGAATATGGGGCATTTGACTGAGAGAGAGAAAAACAGAGATGGGCTACAGCTTAGGAAGAGAAGAACATAGCCTAAAGTTGTACACGATCATTATTTTGGAAAATATGTACTTAAGGAATCAAATAAGAAGTTTTAAACAGCTTTCACTTGATACTTCTAATAAAACTCAAGAAAATATGGACTTAGGAGAATAAGAAATTAAATGTAAGATAAGACAACAGTATTAACAGTACGTACTCTCTTGGGTCAGGGTTGCCAGTTGCCATCTTGTGAGGACACTCAAGCAGCCCTATGGAGAGGCCTGTGGGGGGTGGGGGGGCCTGAGACCTCCCGCAAATGGCCAGCACCGTTTTGCCAGCCATGTGAATAAGCCCCCTTGGAAGTGGTCCTTCAGCCTTCAGATGGTGGCTCTTTGACAAGGTGTGAGGTGCAGTGACTTTTATGACCTATCCTCAGGGGTCATGCTCCCTCATTTCCTCAATGTCCTGTTGGTCACACAGTCAGCCCTATTCAGTGTGGAAGGAACTATCGAGAATATGATTGCCAGGAGACTGGAATCATTGGGGGCCATCTTGGAGTGAGATCCTTGCCCAGTGGAAGACTTCTTCTAGTAAACAATAGTCGCTAACATTTATCCTTGTACTTGTTAGGTTATGGACACTGTTGAACTGTGCTTTTCATGTATTAGCTCGTTTAATCTTCCCAACAACCCTTGAGGTAGGTACTATTATCCTCATTTTATAGATGAGGATACTGAGGCACTAAGAGTTTAAGTCATGTTCATAGTGTCATTCGCTCAGTAGGCAAAAAACGCAGGATTGGAACTTAGGCAATCTGGCTTCAGAAGGCACACTCAAAAGCACTCTGCTTCTGCCCCTTGGTCATACTAAATTCTGCCACGGCTTGGTTTGCAGTTGTTTTGTGGGAGTGGAAAAGGAAATATCAAGGATAGGAGGGAGCCAGGGAAATGGGGGTCACGGGTTTGCAGCTGTGCTAAGAATAGCAACTCAAGAATCCAGAAGGTCCTGGTCTGCTGGAAAGATCATGGCCTGCACGATGACCCTCTCCGCCCATGCTGTCAGTGATGGCTGGCTCCTTGCCTCTCATCACTGCCCAGGAACTCTCCGGATGCCTTTGTGTGGTGTGTGTATACGGCAACCAAGCTACTAGGGCATCGTCACACCGCCTTGGAAAAGAATACAAGGAACATTTCACTTTAAATAAACTTCCCGAGTCGATCTATGAACAGTTATGTGCTCTCTGCTCCCCCCACTGGGGGAGCGCAGGCAGGTGGGGAGCCTCTCACACACCTCTGTTTGGTGAATGTCAGGCGGTAGATGATAAATGAAAAGTCAGCCTGCTCAGAATGGCCCGGCTTGTACATTTGACCCCAGGAGAATGTTAACTTGCACCACAAGAAAGCAACTGTTGTCCCAGGGACAGCCCATGGCTTTGTCTGTGGCCCCCAGAGCAGGGCTGGGCTGGGGTACACCAGTTGTTGATGGAGACACAGTTGAGGTTCTGCATGAGGTCACCTGCAAAGTCAGGGCCATCCCGTGCCCCTGGGGCCCCCGTCAGGTTCTGGTGTCTCAAAAGATGCTGCACGGCCCATCTTTGCGGGGAAAACCAACTGGGTTGGTCACAGAGAGCATCAAGCGTGACTCGCCACAGGGAGGCAGCTAGGCTGGGAACAACCCGGAGAGGACAGTGACTGGGCGCACTGCTATTTTTGCGGCTCTACCTTCATATTTCTTCTTTTCTTTTTTCTTCTCTTTGGCTCAGGAGATGATCTAACATGTGGCTCACAGCTGACTCTTGTAGGGGCTCAGATAAACGAGGAGAAGACAAATACCACCTGGGCATGTTTACGCCATTCTGTGTGGATAGGCGATGGAGCCAGACGGATTTTCCTCCGCCCTCTTTATTTATGGAAGGCCTCACACACTTTCCAACAGGAGGAGAGAGGGTGGGAAGGGCACCGGCATGCTGTGTTCAGGGGGAGGAAACGGTATGTATGGGCAAGGGGGCTCTGGTAAACCGCTGAGGATGGGCATGGTCACTGGAGCCCGCCGCCTCTCTCTTCCAAAAGCCCTTGGTGGCTGCGGTCCCATCAAGTGATAGTAACGGGAAACACAACATCTACACGGAGCCAGGCACTCTTCTAAGTGCGGAACATAGCAATCTTTTGAGGTAGGTGTGCTATTATCCCCATTTTACATATAAGGAAAGCGAGTCACAGGGAGATTAAGGAACCTGCCCAGATTGATCCAGGTCTAAGTGGCAGAACCGGGATTGCAGTCCCAGGCAGTCTGGCTCCAGAGCCTGTTTTAGTAACCACCCTTCTCCATTGATTTTCAAAGGCCATCTGGCTCAGGCTCTCCCTAACTTACTCACTCCTGAACTACCTTCACGATCTTTGCAAAACCTGTGTCCCACCTCTAATGTTATTTCTTGACTTTTTTCTTCTCATAATTCACGGGTTTAGTTAAATACATGTATCTTGAATGAAATCTTGGTATTCCTATGAGAGACGAAAAATCAGCATCATTTGCCATACAAAATAGAAAGGAAATGTCAAAATAAATTCAGTGAAAACAATGTTACTAAATTTTAGCCAGCTACTGCTGCCCCCAAGTCCGGAGCCCCCAGGGCCGGAGTTGAGGGCTCAAAAGAGCAGAGGAAGGGGAATCACGCTCACGGGACCTACCCCAGGGATACGCCAGTGTTCCCTCCAGGGCACTGACCCCGCCTTGCTTGCCCCCTGCACTTGGAGAAAGCGGGTTCAGGACAATGCTGCTTCTCACCCCCGAAGAGGAGATGGAGGCTCAGGGAAGGGAAACGCTGTGCTCGAGACCAGCACTCGGGACCCTGGACTCCTGAGCGTGTGGCCCTCTACGCTCATCTCTAGGCACACTTTCACACACCTCGCATCTACCAGGTTAATTCCTGAGTTAATTCGTGTAGTTTTCATGTTGACGGTGGCTCTGCCACCAAAGTTTGTCCTCCAGTTCTCGTGTTTCTGAAGTAATTCCAAACCTTGACTGACTTGGCTGTTCTGGAGGGAGTCCCAGGTCACATGGGAATTTGGAATCAGGACCTCTAGATCTAGGTGGTCTGCTGCCACTGCGGTGGGAGTCATTTAACGTCCTTCCATCTGCCAACCCATCTATACGTTGAGGCTAACAGCACTTTCTCTGTGGACCTCGGAGGGTTGTGGTTAGGATGCAAGTGAGGTCATGGATTGGGAAATGCTCTGGTGGAAAACACGGCCCTGAACGTGCCCACTAGCGGTCACCCCCCAGCCCTCGCTCATCTGGCATCTGCAAACGATGAGAACCGTGAAGAAGGGGACGGGCATTTGAATGGACAAAAGAGATACCACAGTTGACTCGAATCTGTAGGACATCTACCGATCCTGCTGCCCAATGTGCCAGGTGCTGGCTGGGTATGAAAGAATTGGGACAGGTTACCACGTGGCCTGGACGTGAAGAGAATTCAGTGTAAAAGGCAAGTAACACACAGTGTATGAAAGGATTGGGATCCCTCGTGGTCCAGACCCTCGGCCTTCTTTAGGCCCACGGCCAGCAGGTTGGGTCATCTGTTTCCCCAAATGACACAACTTCAGAGCTAACAGATGACAAGGGAGCAGGGCTATTTCCGGGGGCAAAACTGCCTTGCTGAAGAAGAGGGGCTGACTTGGAGGAAAGAGGTAAGAAAACGAAGCATTTGTGCATCCAAGTCTGAGGTTGCTTAGTGGAGGAGCGCAAACCCTACAAACTTCACAGACCCTGAAATTTGTTGTTTTGTAGGATATAGTAATGCATAACCAGTACTCATAACGACCTCCTGAATCAAGGGCTTTGCATTTTCTTGTCCCCTCTGCCTGGAATGCCCTTCCCCAGACCTCTGCTGGCCTGACTCCTCACCTGCTTCAGGTCTCTGCTCCAATGTCCCCAACCTCAGTGAGGCCCACTCTGACCACCCTGTTCTCAATTATGTCCCATCCCAGCTTCTGGAACTTTTCCTCTATTTTTTTTCTGTAGTACTTACCACCTTTGGACATAATATTTGTCATCTCTCATCTATCTATATCTAACTACCTATCTATCACGTATCTGCCATCTGTCTTTCATTGATTACGTCTTTTGTGTGACCCCACCTCTGGAATATAACTTCCATGGGTGCGAGGGCGTTCGCTGTTTTCCCAGACAGAGCTTGTGGCCTGAGCAGTAAATAGACACCCAATACATGTCGTTGGTAGACCTCCAACTCTGAGTTATCAAGGAAAGGTCAAATTGTAGTTCATATATTTTGAAAATAGGGCTCTTGTCATGCGCTTTCACCCTCATCACCTGCTACATTATAAAGGTGTCTGAGGGTGCATCACTTCCGGCCCGGACCCACTGATCCTCACAGCCCGCAGCAAGCCTAGGCGGGCACACAGGAACCACGGTCCTCCTCTGCCCAGCCTCCTCTCGCGGACTTCCCCTGAGGACTTCCCATGGAAGAGCTTCTACAGAGAAACAGGTTTTCTTTATTTTTATTTTTTTTGCCATGTGCCCAATTTTCTTCCAAATTTCCATACTTCTTCCTATTCTTTAGAAGTCATTTAGAAGGTATGTAAGCAGGATCCCAATGGTATGACTGACATCAAGAGCAAAGACAATACATACAGTAAGTATTGCAATTTACTCGTCCATACTCATCCACTTAAAAAAAAAAAATGAAAAAAGTTTCAGATTAGCAACCCGAAATGCCTCGCTTAACCTAAGTACTTTTTAGGACTACCGTTGCCATAGCAACTTGGAGCCGATCTTGGTGGTCAGCGTACCCAATTCTATTGAAGCTAAAAATTACCTTAGCCTTGTGCATATGCTTGGCCAGCACAGTAAAGACTGGGTTCCAGAAAATTAAAACTTTTTTTAACCAGTGAAATTACTTCTACTAGAGCAAAAGAAACCTCTCAAATCTAAGTGTTTCTCTTCTTTAAAAAAAGGGCATAATTTGTTGGACATTAAAATAACAAAAGGGCTTTGAGAAAGGATTATGGGTTTCTGATGTTTCACCGCTAGAACAGATTTACCTTATATCCGACTGATGTTGTAATCTTGCGTTCTGAGGTAATGTTTTAGCTCTTTCTCTTCCCATAAATAAAGATCTCAACGATAGCACTTCATTCCTTCTCTAGAGCATTCCTTTAGATTTTTTGCTCTTGGTCTTGTAAACCATTTCACCAGGATGGCGTACAAATTGGATGCAGGACTTCTGTCGGGGGCAGGGAACTCATTACCAGAGGTTTTTATTGCTACAAGCTTCAAATGGAAAGTGTTTCAAGTCTGGAGAGTTTCAGTGGAGATGCTCCACATCAGATGTTTTCCCTCGCTACGAGGAGAAGAAATGCAGTTCAAAGTTCTCTTCTTAACCCAAAAGGCGCCTGGCCCTGGGATCTCGCTGAGCCGGGGGCTGCAGATGAATACCCACTGGGGTAATTCTGAGTTCAGAAAGAAAGCGCCTGTTCACAGCCCTGGCCCGCCTGCTAATCACGTGCGCCTCCTTTCCCCCTCGCAACCCCGGCCGGCCTACTGGCCTACAACTCTCCAGGGCAAAATCTCTTTAAAAATTCACAGATATATCCCTCTCCATGCAAATCAACTGCAGAAACTGCCTGGGCTTTGAATATCTTTTGAAACCGAAACAACTGTATGTAAATAAAGGGCTGTTATTTACCAACAAGGAGACAAAAGGCCCGGGCACCCCCTCAGCTCCAGGCCCCTGCAGGACTTCTCTGCCCGGCAACTTCATACTTATTAGCGTGATTGCCAACTTCGGTTTATTATTCACAAACTCACCCTGAGCCCGGCCTTTGAATGCGAAGAAAAAATGGTGTTTATGTTCCAGATTTTTTGCTTTATTCTCATGACTGAAGTAAATGATGAAGTATTTTCTGCCTCAGCAGAGCCGGCAGGGAAGGAACACTTGTTGTAATTATCTTAAATAAGCAGGCAATGGACACTGCTTCTAGGGCTGTGTGGTGGGGGCCCCCGGAAAAAGTGGGGGACATGGGGATGTCCCGCCACCTACACTCAGCCTTGCCCGTGTCTGATGGCAGAGGTGGTCTGTACCCAATTTAGTGACAGAAATGCGCTTTCCAGCCACGAAAACACATACTATTAATTGGGTATTACTTGGGCTTTTTTGAAAGATGAAAATTGATGACCATGTTTAAATGTTTTAAAAGAAAGGCATCATATTTGAGCAACACACAAGAACAGGAGCAAACTGAAACTTTACTCAAAAAAAAAAAATTCCATTAAAAAGCCATCACTGACAATAAACTCTTATGAATCTGAAACAAATACCTTCACGTAAAGATTTTGATCAGGACAAACCAATCAGACAATTATCAGAGTACAAATAGTATTCAGTGTTAGGTCTCGGCAATAATCTCAAATTCCAGTGCGACTGATTTGGGATTTGGTTCCAAATACAGTCAACTTCTTCCATAAACAGCACAAAAGAACAAATCAACTACGTCTCTGTTTTACTCTCAAAAGCATTTATTACTGAGGCTCAGGCTGAAAAGAAATATTTTTATTAAACAAGCTTCTCTATTGTCCTCTCAGAGGTTGGGAGGGAAGCTGTGGTAACAGCAGGCCTGAGTGGCGCTCCCGGCGGGCACTGCGCGTCCCCCTCTCCCTGTTGCTCCCTCTGGAGAGGGGAGGCAGATTTATTTCTCCTCGGTTCTCCTCTACCAAGTGTGTTCCCTGTTCCTTCTACTAATTAATGTGAGAATAGAGAATCAAAGAGGGTATCCCTCCAAAGAGTTGTTTTTGAAGAGTGACAAATTAATCCCCTTGAATATGCCTGGAGGCAGGCAAGATATCTTCTGTTTTGTTTTGCAAAATTCTGCAATTAGATGTGCAAAATTTCCATTTTTAGTCAAGATTTTGTTGACAAATTTCATCCACTTCAGAACACACACACACACTCTCTCTCTCTCTCTCTCTCTCTCTCTCTCTCACAAACACACACACACACACACACACACACACACACACACACACACACACACACACCCTGTTTCCGGGGAACAATTCTTCAGGGAATATATTTTTTTGGACAATTGAAACATTCCTGTGCCAAGTTCCGCTTTTTGCAGCTCTCCCCATTCCCTACCCCCCCCCCACACCCCCAGCAGCACCTGACAGAGTGCTCTGGGCTCCCAAGATGGGGAGTGGGCTCAGAACCCCTCAGGGTGGAGGAGCTTGAAGCACAGAACTTGGACATCCCTTCCCTCATTGGAGCCCTAAAATCACCTAGGGACGTATTACTCTTTTTTTTTTTTTCAAGATTTTATTTATTTATTTATTTGACAGAGACAGAGAGAGAGACAGGGAGAGAGGGAACATAACCAGGGGGAGCGGGAGAGGGAGAAGCAGACTCCCCGCCGAGCAGGGAGCCCGATGCGGGGCTCGATCCCAGGACCCGGGGATCATGAGCCGAAGGCAGACGCTTAATGACTGAGCCACCCAGGTGCCCCTGGACACGTTACTCTTGCCCCCATTTTATAGGTGAAGAAAAAGCTCAGAGCAGTTAAATGATTTACTCAGGTCACACAGAGAGTCCGTTGGTACTGGGGCTGAGTTTCAAACCCGAGTGGTTTTCCTACAAATCCTCATCTCTTTCCTCCAGGTTCTCCTGACTTCCTGCAATCTTCATGGAAATGAGAATGGAATTGAACGTGTGTAGAACTCCCAGCTTTATTGCAACCCCAATGAAATGAAGTCTGTGTCTCTCTTGCAACTCAAAGATCGATTGCTCAGGTGGAAGATAGTTATAGATCGTGTTTTAAAGTTTGGTATTTCATTTTCGCTTAATGCCCACAGAATTAGGACATTAGTTTCTCATAAATCAATGCCGTCCAATCAAGTATGCTCTTAGTCATAAATACACTGGAGGTGAGCTACAATCACATGGGCTAACCACTATCCACTGAAGTCTTTTGGTTTTTTTTTTTCCCACTTAAAGCAGATGATTTACTTATGGAAATGTCACTGAGACTGGAACACCTTTTCCATTTCTTTTGACGGTACTTTGAGCCATCACCCCTCCCTCTGCTCCCAGTTCAGAAATGGGTGCTCAGGGTATATAATTTGCTTTGTCCTGTTTTGTTTTGGGAGATCAGTTCTTTAAATCATTTGGCCAGACTGAATAAAATAACACCAAGATTTTTTTTTTTTCTTTTTGAATCCACAAGGTGCGAGGAGAACTGACATTTATCGAACCCTGGCTTCGCACCCCACACTTGGGTTCTGTGCTAGGGCACCCAATCTTCCCTGCCATGCTGGGCAGGAAGAATCGTGATTCTTGTTTCGCAGATGCACCAACTGGGTCTCCTGGAGGCTGAGAACCTCATCAGCAAGTGCTGGAGGACTGCTGTGCCCTTCCAGCCCTCTTTGCCCTGATGGCAAATCAAGAAATTCGCCTGTAAGGCGCCTGATCAGAATATCCTTCTAGAAGCTTGGCTCTACCAGTTGTGGGAGACTGGCACTGTGGACAGTCACCAGTCCCTTCCTCAAGAGCATTCTGAAGGTGGACATCAAGAAGGAAAATGCTTTACCCCAGGTCTCACTACATTTACTTAGCGGTGGGGCCTGGATTCAAATCAAGATCCCGTTCTTCCCAATCCCACGCTCTTTCCACTTAATATTGTATTTCTGTTAATATCATTTAAACCAGCTCAAGTTGGGTAGGTCGAAGAATAATGGGCTGATGGCTGAAGATGAACTCTCTGTCCTCTGCATCTAGTACCAACCTCTGAAAAGGGAGATGTTTGCAGAACTTCACCTGCTGCTGAATACCCAGTGGTAATTTTTTCTTGCCCCACGCCATCTGGTGAACGTTGGCTGCGTCCCCACTTGTCCCCAGGGCTCCAGGACTGTTGGGCATTATGGATTTCTTCAAGTACATAGTTAGGCCCAAATCTCTAGTCTTCAGGTTTTTAGTGTTTATGTTTGGACAGCATGTGAGAGGAAGCTGATGGGATATTTACCCAAAGACAAGACACTTTTCAGACTAAGATGCTGCTGCTAGAAGCTCTACCAAGCCTGGACCTCCGCGGACACTGGCGACAGGACCAGAGCATTTCAGTCGTCCAACGGCCACTCCCTGCGATGTCCCGTTTGGGGAGAGGACAGTCAAATGCGGAACTGTGGGATGGGGCCTGGCAGTCCCGGGGACCATGCCTGGGGGTGTTTTTGCCCCAGTCGGGCTCTCAGCTGCTTGTTGGTGCCAGCAGGATGGAGTTTGCAAGACTGAGAAGTGATCCGAGTTTCTGTTTGAGACCTCCGTCTGTGGGCTTTCTCAGAGCTCACTGGGGTCCCCATAACTGGCTGCCTGGCCATACTCCCGTTCTTTGTGGCCTGGCGCTCATGGGCTGTGCAAATACCGCATAGGATGGTTGAAAGAAAGAGCTCTGGACTACGACAAACCCAGGTTTGATTCCTAGCCACTTCACTGCTGTGTGACCTTGGACACTTTACTTAACCTTTCTGCACCTTAGCTTTCTCATCTGTAAAATGAAGCTAATATTGCTGATCTGATAAGGATTATGAGAGATCATGTATATGAAGTACTCAGTGCCTGGCATACAATAAGTGCTCAATAAATGGCAGATTATTATTTTTATTAGCTGTGTATTTTGAATATACACCTTAAAAAACATTAGGCTTAATATCGTAAAGCATACAGACACGCGCTACAGCAAGGATGAACCTTGAGAACATTATGTTAAGTGAAAGACATCAGACACCAAAGGCCACACATCGTATGATTCCATGAATATAAAATGTCCAGAATAAGTGAATCTATAGAGACAAAAAGTAGTTTAGAGGTTTGCAGAGGCTAGGGGGAGAGGAGAGTGGGAAGTGACTGCTTAATGGGTAGGGGTTTCCTTTTTGGGTGGATGAAAATGTTCTGGAACTAGACAGTGGTGATGGTTGCACTATATTGTGAATGTACTAAATGCCACTCAATTCTTTAAAATGGTTAAAATGGTAAATGGTATGTATATTTTCCCACAATTAAAAAAATTGTGTAAAGCAGACCCACTCCAGACATCTCTGGATTCCGTTCATTGTTCTTTGAGATCATATAGCCACCTGACGGTCACAGAGGCAGGATCAATCTGTGTAGTCACTCTTGTATCAGAATCAAAGGCCTTCACATTTTTTAAAAAGCCTTTTTATTTTATTTTAGAGAGCGCGCGCGTGCAGGTGAGCGTGAGTGGGGGAGGGGCAGAGGGAGATTGGGGGAGGGAGAGAGGGACAAGCAGACGCCACACTGAGCATGGAGCCTGCCAGGGGGATAGATCTCACGACCCAGAGATCATGACCTGAGCCAAAATCAAGAGTCGGAGGCTTAACAGACTGAGCCACCCAGGTGCCCCCAAATCCTTCAAATTTTAAATAGTGCTTTATAATGTACTCACATGAAACTACCTTCCTCAGCATACTGTGAGGTCGGCAGCAAGAAACATTGCTCGCATTTTACAGGTAACAAACTCGAGGATCAGTGCAAGAAGATTAGTTGTGGTTGTTACATACGCTGTTAATCGTGGTGACATTTTCTGAGTTCACAGAGTGAACAGGTGGGTGTCGGAGGCTGGACTCCAATCCTTGTCTTCTGGTTCCTGGATCTGGGCTTTTTAACTTCTCCATTTTGCTTTACACATGGTTGTTGACAGTTCATTTTATATTACACGTATGACTTTATTTTTATGTTTTTCATTTATAAACGGTACTGGGTTAATGTTTATCCCTGGCTGACTCCCAGGGAAGGGCAGATTGTGTTTTTGTGGAGAGTTTGCATTTGGGCTGGTGGCTTGCTTTATTTAACTGAAAATGACTGCCTTCACTAGGGGCCATTAGCACATCAAAATGGTGTTTGTTGAACCAGGAAAAGTGATACATTAGGCTTGCATTATTCTTCGGTCCCCAAAGACTAATTGTTGGTTTGTATTTTTAAACACCTTTCAAGTGCTAAGAGCCCCTAATTTAACCCTAAATTAAGAAACCATTAGGGTTGAGAATAGTGGTGTGATGTGGGCACAGTGTTCCAATTATGGCACTGGGATGAGGCGTGTACGAAAACATAACCCCTCTGTGTCTGATGCTCTTTGACACTTGACAAGTATTTCCTTTTGTTAGTTAACCCATATGTCAATCCTTGACATGGGCCACTAAAAATGACCATTTTACAGATGAGGACTTTGAGGATTTAGAGAAGTGTAGTGGTATGCCAACTCAGAGCTTGTGAGGAGCATTTGGATGTGGGTTTTGGCACTCAGGGCTTCAGCATTATACCGGAGAGTTTTGCTGGTGAAGTCACACCCTTGGTTGGGTTTGGGGCATACACAACACTTGTTGCATTATTACAAACTGCTCAGAGCCCACCCCAGTACTGGTTTGAAACTGACATCCCATGATTCCACTTACAAATCTGACTTACCTGCAGAGGCTAATCTCTTCACGCAACTCAGTGACCCAAAGGAGGCTGGGATGAGCACCGTAGGAGGCTGTTAAAAGAGATGTTTGTGGCTGCCCCTAGTATCTGATGAGGTGTTCAGCTAATTTCTCTGACTGGATAGAAACCCAGCCCTATTCCACAGAGAAAAACAGCGGCCGTGTCAGGGACACCTGGAGACATCCTCTGAGTGGATATGTTCCCAGGGGGCCTAGAATACCACTGTTTTGGGTTGATGTTGTTAATCTCAGTTATCACCAGCCTGTTAGCTTGCTTGGTGTTGGGTGCTTAGCCTGAGCTAGCCCAGCTCGTCTCCTCCTTTGGGCTGTTCTAGTATCCAGACTCATTCTCATGAGTCTGCCCAATTGAGCTCCAGATGTAGTAGACTCATTACACCCTATCAAGCCAGGGCCAAAGCTAAGCTGAGATGGTCAGTGAGAATGAGTCAGAAGGAGGTTCTGGTCATTGACATGGCCTAAATCAAACCCGGGCAGCCCTTGTAATTCAGGGCACTGGGGGAAAGGGGCTGGGAATTGCTCAGAATCAAAAGCCTCCATACTGGGGTGTGTGTGTGTGTGTGTGTTTCCATTGTATTTAGCAAAATAAACCATCTGGCCCTGTTGGCAATTTTCTAACCAAAGTCCAGCTCCCTAGATTCAACCTCAACCTCACCGATCGGCTATTTTGAGCAGTACACTATTAGTGGGGGATGCTTGGTGCTAGGGGAATTTGGCTTCTCATATATAATAATTGCCATTATCTTTCAATTACTTAACAAATAGCAAAGCACGGGGTCATGCTGTTTCAAAAGAGTCTCCTGAGAGCAAGGCTGGATATCTCCAAATGTTACCCGGAATTAGCTGGGAGAGGGCAGCATTTTTAGCATATACCCAGGGGAAAATGCATACACTATGTACTAATCACTCAGGTGGCGCCATGGCTGTTTGCCCTTTCACCTTAACCTCCCACTTCCGGCTAAGAGAGATCTAGTCAACCCAGAAAAGATTTCAGTCAGGTCCTTCCTGCTGCTCTCAGTCTAGACCTAGACCTCAACCTAGACCTCAGACCTACCAAATAGTCAGGATGAAAGATGAAAAAAAAGTGAGGAGAAAAAAAAAATCAATAAACGAAGGAGCAGGGCACCTGGCTGGCTCAGTCAGTAGAGCCTGTGACTCTTGATCGCAGGGTCGTGAGTTTGAGCCCCATGTTGGGTACAGAGATTACTTAAAAATAAAATCTTAAAAAAAAAAATGAAGTAGTGAGGGGAAAGAAGTTAAATCGTTTGGTGTTGTGAAGACCCAAACAAATAAAACTGGATTGTAGGTCGTCTCTCTCCTCGCTTTGGAATCATAGCTACCTTCTATTTTGGGTTTGCCAATAAGCAAGTGTTGATAAAATTTTACGAAGAAGATGCTTTGGGCAAATTAAACATAGCCAATTTTGTTGAGAAATACGCTCTTTTCCAGTGTAATTTTGTAACATCTTAAACAAGCACCGTTCCCTATGAGAAAGTAGGACCCAAAAAAGATCTTTTTGTTTTAGATACAAGATTTGATTAGATTTAATGTAGGATTGCAACTTTGAAAGGAGCTTTGGTTTTTCTGGTGGCATAAGAATTAAAATTAAATTTGGCTTTAACTAAAAATCCTCAACACAAAATGAGGATTAAATGTTAGGGATCTGTCTGCCCATGCACCTTTTGATTTCATTTTAATTGGCATCTCGAACACTCAGGGTAGAAGGCACACTTTTTAATTTTCAGGAGCGTGGAGATCTCAGGTACTCGGCTTGCTAGCTTTGCGTGGGTCTTTATGCCACCGAGTGAATAGTTGTGCACTTCTTGTAGAATCAAGGACTAAAGAAGGAAAGGGTAGAGGAGATTACACTTCCGGAACCCTGATTCCCACTAAACCAAAGGCAAGCGCTTTGTAACTATTGATCAGGAAATAAACCCTCTTTATTATTCCACAGGGAAACCTCTTCTCCCTCTGCTTTTCTACACCTCTTCCCATAGATACATGGTTTATACTGACCTTGCATTTCTTCTTACACACCTGTCAATTTGGAACTCTTCTGGCCTTAATTGCTGAATTTTTCCCCCTCCTCAAAACAGGAAGTGATAATACCCCAGCTGGCAAGTTAAACATTTCTGTCAAAAAAAAAAAAAATAGTTCCAAACCATTTGTCCTTTTCAATTTACCCAGTAAGAACAAGAGTGAGATATGGCAAGACTGGCCAGCTCGTTGTTGCCCCCAATTTCTTACATTCAGTACCTTAGAACAATGTTTTTAATTCTCTTCAAGAGGTAACGATGTAACTGCTTCAGATTTTTTAATTAAAAATGAGAGATTATGACTCTGGACGGGTTCTAAACACTTTTGGAGGGACTATAATTTTTCTTATTAATGCCTCACACAGCAACACTCAACTTTGCTCAACTCACAAGTCTTTGCCTTTGGTGGATGGTGATCAGCCGCTGCAGAGGTGGTGGAGGGAGGGAGTGATGACTAGTGCATATGTTTATGTTATTTTAGTAGAAAATCCATGTGCCATTGGTAATGAATTGAAGGTTAAGTGACAATTTTTCTTTACAACCACTCTTGCCGAATAGTCTGTGAACTGAAAACTGGATTAACCTTTAATTACCCTCAACGATCTCTCAACCCCGAGACAACATTACCACTCCTACCAGTAGTATTTGCATATACAATTTAATGAGAGAAACATCTGTTTGCATATTCGCTATCATTAATACTATGCAGATGAATAGATATTCACAATGTGATAGGCATTCGTGCTAACGTCTCATTTTCTTCCTTCATTTCTAGTCTTTCTTCCTCCACCCACAGCTTCAGCTGGACTTGGATTAATTAGAATTAAGGGCTGTCTAGAGCCAACTGCCTTGTACAGGATGCACAAATGCAATGTGATCTGAATGCCTACAAAGCCACATTTTATTCAACTGGGGGAAAACACTGCTGGGTCCCACAGAATGCACACCGTAGAGGCCTGTGTGTGTTTATGTGTGTGTCTATGAACTTGAAACAAAACCATGTTTTTTCTGTCTTTGATCTAAATAAAAAAACCCAAACAAACCTTGGTATGTCTATTTTTGGAAACCCTTGCCTTCACACACAGCTTTCCTCTCTGATGGCTATATCAAATGCTTCCTATATGGAGTTTGACGATTTTACTGCTGACAAAGCCCTCGGAGGCCAAGCCAATCAAACCTTTATTTTCCAGCCAGGCTAAGTGATTTGCCTGCAGTCACCTCAGTAGCTAGTGATGGAACTGAGTCTGGGGGAGCCAGCTGAGCCTCTGGACTTCAAGCCTAGTGCTTTTTTGACTGAATTGTGCTGCCTCTCTGTATGAATGAAGTTTCAAGACACAACCGCCAGTAAACCCAGTTTATAGAGTTTCATAGAAATCCTGTGGTTGCCTCTTGAAGCCATTTTAAAGGTATCCATATATGTATTACGTATATAAAATGCATGCTATAAATACAATATTTCTCAACAAAACAAACATTGTATTTTGTACGCGTATGTGTTGATTCTTGCCTACAACAAGGCTTCAATTTTTGCGTTGGTCCAAAGATAATGAAAGATCCCTTAAAGATTTTCAGGGCTTTAATTTCACGGTACATTTTTCAATAGGTGTTCCAATCTGGAAAAGAAAAAGTGTTGCTTCTTTATGCTTTTTAAAGTAAAAATCTCTCAGTTCTAACTTAATTTCACCCCCTTCTGATCAGAAGCCTTGAGCCAGGCACTGCCACCTTTAGAACTTGCACTTCTCAGCATATGCCATGGAAATTATTTTACAGAGCTACTCCTCACGACTGTATTGTCTCATCAGAATGAAGAAAATTCTTGGCTTTCATTAGTGAATCTATCCTCATTAATTCAAACTAAATGATGGTGGTGGTGAAGGGCCAGCCAGATTAACTAGTGAATACTTTGAACCATAGAAATTTTTTATGGGAATGTACTATTCTTACTTCCATGGATGTTCAGTAATTAAAGCCGGGCTGTGTCGCCAAAGGTCTTTAGGGCACATGATTAAATCAATTGGTTTGTGATTTCATATCCATTATTTGGAGGCAAAGGTGTATTATGAAACTATTGGAAGCAATTTGTTCCCTAAGCATTTCAACACTAAACCCTACCTTAAACCCTCCCTCCTTATTTATATGCTATTCAGTAACACTGTCTATAAAATAGAACACATTTCTAGGAAAAAAAAAAAGGTAGAACTAGTTCAGATAGCATCTGAGTTATTATCATTTCCAAATAAATAGGATTGTTTTTAAATATATTCTCCAAGTAGAAATGGACATAGTGGGATAATTTGATTTAAAAAGGCATTTTGAACACCTGATGTGAAGAGAGCACTGATCGAGAGTGAGATTTTCATCTGAAGTAGTCATTCTGTACAATCATTTTAGACACTCTGTCTCCTACTATCGTCTGGTCAGTAACATTTAAACATGAGGTGACATACATTCCTTCCCATTATCACTATAAGTACTGTGTGTGAATGCCTGACACAGGATAGATACTCAATACCGATAAACATTTGTTGGGTGGATGGATGGATGGTGTGACAGTATGAAGCACCCTAACTCTGTTAACCATTTCTAGAATCTAAAGGAGCACATTATTTTCAGTGACCTAAGTACCAGTTCTAGTCCCGGGGCAAAGTTTTACAAACAGAGTTGTCACTAGGATTCATGGCTTCTAGTAGCATCTGCCCTATCATGTATCTTGTGGGCATCCAATATGGGCTCCTAATTACTCTACAACTGCTTGGGTCGTAGTTAAAGTTAAGATGTACTTATATGTGTGTAGTGGGGAGATTTGTAAAGAATCTCTGCAAATCTGCACTTAACAGATTATTCGAGTTCACAAATTAGTTTCCAGCTCTGTGGTGGCCTATGTATTTTTAAATTTATGCTGAAATTTATTTGTGTTATGATTTTATGTTAGATTTGACCTATGGGTGCTCTCATGTGTTCCTGGCTGTGTTCTAGACTCTAGGGTCTATAATACATGCTCTCGGGTGTGCTGAATGTATTGACTTCAAGACAGGAAGGTAAAGATGCTAGGAGGTGCAGGCCTAGGTTCCCCCCATGGGATGGTGAGGGCACATCTGTCCATCCACTGGTTGCACAGGCTCCTGCTGTAATGGAAGTACACCTCCTTCTGACCTAGTTAGGTCAGAACTCTTGGCAAGTGATCAAGCTTCTGGTTGTATTCAGAAGCAGAGGAACTTAGGCCTTACTCAGATGGACAGGAGGATCTCTGGGCGCAGGCCTTGGATTTCTGTGGGCCCACCAACCTCGGGGCACTTGACACTGTCCACAGTCCATTGGGATGAGGAAAGAAAATACGAGATTAACGTTTTGATCAAAAAGGTAAGAAATAAAATAAGCATTACTAATATTTATATATATATTGGGGATGATCAAATCCCTTTTTTTAGGATTGGGGATACATGACCAAACAAGTCTGGAGACCTCTAGTCTCGGAGAAGATGCAGTAGGTTTTGCAGGACAACTGCATGGGGCTCTTGCCTACTCCTTTCCATCCATTTTCCCACCTACCTCTCGGGTCTCTTAGTATGCTGTGCAGTTGGGTCCCTCGGGGCCTGCTCTCTTCTCAATTTTGGATTCTCTTTCCTTCTGTTTAGTCAATCTTTATTTTACTTTTGTAAGCAGTTTCCTGTGTTTGTTGGACTGCATGATCTCTCTGAGGGCCCTACCCCGCCCCCCCTTCTTAAATCTCTGTTGCAGCTTCTCAAGTTCATCGCCCTTATTGTCTTCTGAGCAGCCTGAGGGCAGAGATCATTTCTCAGACATTCGTGTGTAAATATTGGTGGAAGGAATGAATGAAGAACGAAGGGAAAGTCGACCACGAGGATGACTAGCCGCACCCTGTGACTCCTCTAGGTCACCAGGAGGGGTCGCTGTTGGCACTTCCTGTGATGGGGAGAGCCTGGTTGCCCGATCTTTTCTCTGACATGTTCTCTCCCAATTCGGCAGAGTCTAACTTCAGGACCTCCTTCCCCGACCCCTTCTCTTACCCACTCCCACGCTAAGGGGAGAGAAACTGAACCAGAAGGCAAGCCAGAGCTTCTGACTATGGTGGGATGTGCTTGTGCCTGGGACATCCAGGAAGATAAGGACTGAGCACTTCGGGCCCAAGAATCCGTCCTTGTTGGGTGGATTCACAAATACTACTGGAGAAATTGTGGATGCTGCCTTGCTTCTTCTTCCAGACCAGAGAAGCTGTTCTGGAACAAGCAGCGGAATATAAAGGAGGCTATTGAAAACGTCAGTGACTAAGGAACAGCAACCAACACCCATGAGCAGATTTTGTGAGGCATAAAATCACATTGCTGCTTCTGAATGCGCCCGGGCCAGGGGATTCATTTGGCTTCCCTTGGAAAATGGGATAGAAAAATGCACCGAACGAGGCAAGAGCTTTGTATTAACCATAATGTCAGAGAATGCATTGCCATTTGCCTTGACAACTCGAGTTTGTAAAAGACAAGTAATTACCAAGGAGTTGGTGAAAATAAAAAAAAGGGGGGGTACAGAATGTCTCGGTCTCATCCTTTAAAATGGCTATTATTTTTTTTTACTTTAATTCAAGGATATTTTTATACCTTAGTAATAAATTAACATTTCAAAAGTACTTTTACCTGCTGAGATGGTTCATTCTGCTAATGTGGGTAGCTCTGTGGACTCGAATAATTAGTGTAAATTGCCTTTGAATAACACAGAGCTGGGAACAACTCTAACTTGCTAGGGCTTAATGCCCCTTGCCTACAGGATGAAGAGTCCTTAATGGGGCCTGGAAAAACAACTAATACCTACAAATCAAAGGAGAAAAGCCGTTTTTGATGCATTTGTCTGAGAGTGTGAGTTTTAAACTAAATTGTTAACACTTCCTCCCTGCTGAGGGTCATGGATTAGCTAGGCTGGGAGATTCTTTGAGAATCTTTCACACTGACCAGGGGAGGTAGGGGGTTCCAAATACAAGTGTTTTCTTAACCCTAATCCCTACCTCCCTGACCAGGACAGCTCTGCATTTCCCTCTAATTAGGTGAAGAATTAGGAGGTGGATAAATGTGTTCAGGGATGAGGATGAAGTGATTAGTTCACTCCGGACCATGATCGCGATTTCTAGGCACTACTTAGTTCCTTTCAAGATAATAACTTTTCTCTTTTTCACAAAAACGTATTCAAGCAAACCTCCAACATGTATTTATAAGCAATGATAATTATCTCTGGGCAAACTTGGGGCAGCATATTGACAAACTATTTTTGCTCTGTGCATTTGCTTAATTTTCATAACATTATTATCCCATCAAGGAGCGTCCAGAGCAACTCCGAAATGGACCCAAGGAGTAGAATTATTTGTGCAATCTGAACAAGATTTAATAACCTAACCCCCCCAAAATGTGTTCACATTTAAATGATCCTTTCAGTGAAACGGGGAAAGGGACATGTTGCTGAGGAGCCATCCGCAGTAAAACCATTTTGACATTTTCTCTGCATTATGAGTAGATACTACGCTGTATGTATGTCCCCCGCCTTTTCTTTTGGAAGATCTTGTAGATATTCTTCACTGAAGTGTAATTTTAAACTTCTGGTTGAATAAAGCAGTTACTGAATAGCTCTGAACTTTGGTGGTATTAACAAGCTTCATCACTGATGAATATCCAAAGGCCACCTAGACCTCCAAATCAGTTTCAACAACAGGAAAAACCCAGACAGGGACCGACAAAAGAACATGTCATCTTTTATACTCAGGCAATCAGTTCCGGAACTGCATACACACCAACTTGTCCTCTGCTTTTGCCATTTGAGCTCACTTGGAGACTTGAGCATCTTGCCCTTTTGTCTTACCTAATACGAGTCTTATGTGCTATGAACAGAACCTCAGGATGAAGAAAAGTGAGAGCAACAAATGACAAGACGTAATGTTCTCCCTCCTTTCCGAGGGCGTTGGAAGGCCCGAGACAGTATCCCCTTGGTCTTGTTTGAAGGCTGGTGAAAGGCAGTGATCTCATGGTGACCTTCTGGAACAAGTTCTCCCTGTTTCGTCCCTCTTCTTAGATGTTCATCCCTGAGGACTATAAATGTGCCGGAGCAAAACAGAAGTGAAAAGTGACACTCTAGATGCCTGCCTCCCTGTTTCCAGGTTTGATTTCTGAGTTAGTCTCAGCTGATCAGGAGTAGACACTGCCCCGGCCTCTGGAAGACACATGACATTATTATTATTATTTTAAGCCAAACTTCTTTTAAACTGAAGTAAGCTTTCCTTTCCAGTCCTACGAATATCATGGCTGGTTTAAGGTATGATGTCTGCATCATGCCCAATTACGCCATACAAGACAGATCACACTACATTAGCCAGGATTATGTTGCCTCTTGATCTTATCAGCTTTGTTTCCTAAACTACAAAAAGATCTAACACAGTGCTGGTTAGCAGTTTGGCTTAGCCGATCTCCACAGCTATCCGTCACTGTCACCGGGGAGCAGGAGACATTAGGCACAAAGCTAGGGGACAGGATGCAGCTGACATGCTCTTCCCAAGCCAACTCTCTAATTTCACATTTAAACCAGCTCTTCCTATGCTTGTCCTTCCTTCCTACTGAGCCTTCCTTTTCCTTCGTTGGAGGAACTCTATGCCCTTTGTCTTCTGAAATCTAATGCAGAATGTTACACATCTCAATCATTTGTTTGCTTGTTTTTAAATTCTTAACAACCGTAGATAAGACACAGAGCAAACGTATAAGGTAAAATGTACAGTCCTGAGCTAAAGAGAGGGTAGTAAGTCAGGTTCCCCGGGGGAGAAGAGGCTAATTAATAGATTCAATCTGACCAATCCCGTCTCCTGGATAATCTCTGGACCCACAGTGGGAATTCTCTGCAGAGAGGATACAGCCAGTCTAGCAACTGGGATTTAGCATCTTCTTTTTCATCGAATCTGGGATTATTCCCAACTTGTCCATTCCTGCTTTAAGGTCTGGCTCTTTTAAATAGCCCCAGGAGTTAGCGAGGACATCTGGATTCTGACCCACTCTAATTTGGAGAAGAGAGCGCATGCCCGTTTACTCCAGTAAATCGAGCATCATGGACAGCCTCATCTGGAGATGTGAAACAGTAGGAGATTTGAAAACAGAATCCATTACCCTCTTTGCAGTCAAAATCTGATAGGATCAAGTATTCACAGTAGAAATATCTATGTGTCAAGTAGTAAACTTGATAATCGTAAGAATACATTTAATGCAGCAGGAGAGAATGCCAAACCAGAAGATTAACATTTCTGTTACATAATTACCAGTTCAAGGAGTTCAGCCTCTTATCATTTTATAGTGAGTATCGAAAGTAGGAGTGATCCTCTTTAATTTGTAATTATTTAACTGAAAAGTGAGGTCCAGCGGCCTTATTCTTACCCTTCTGGGCTGGCCGACATTGGTATGCAGAATCCATGCGAGAAGGCACAGTACACTATCAGAAGGAGACATGTTTGATTATTCTTTAAAACCAACTAAGAGAAGTTAATCTCATTGAACTTCTTTTTATTCAACAAAAGAGTTGGATGTTTCCAAGTCTAATGTGACTATAATGTTCATTAAATGGACTTCTTTACACCTTTAAATGGATTAACGGCACATCTTCACAGTCTAATTATTATACATGTCATTCAAAAAAATCACAGATCTAATTCAGGGGATGATAAAGGCCTTTCTTTTACAACTATGGAAAAGACAGTGCAGTAAATGGATGTGATTTTTATCTGTGCCACTTTTTTTTTTTTTTTTTTTTAAGGGCACATGTTGCTCCAAGGAGGTGGGAGGGAGGGACGGCACTGAATGTGCTGTGTTTTTCTGCCCTAGTAATTTTAGTTTAGAGATTTAGGAGCTGCCCATGCCGATGCTTGCCCCTTCCAGACTTGCTGTACCAGGTACCTGAGAGGTTCCTCCCACCCAACCCTGCTCAGCTAATGACTTCAGTCTGTCCAAGACAGCTCTTAGTCAGATAAGCGATAAATTATGGACGGCCCCCTTTTAGTCTTCGGCCTTTGGGGCTTCTCCGAGTTCCTTTACCCAGAGCTTTCTTGAAAGCAAGAGAAATGCTCTCGCCATGCCCCTAGAAACAGCAATTCAGTTAACAACACGTACACATTTGATACCAACTATCTTTGGGCCTGTACTTGTCTCCCTTTTTACTGGGGGAACATTGAACTTGGTATACTCTGGCAATTCGCTGGTGTCCGAAGGATGTCACAGGCCTTGCTTGGCTCAGGTGGGTACAGAATGTTCTAGAAGCTATCAGAAATATGCAAGGACTTTTCTCTTTCCTTGGGGATGGGATCTACAGGGGATGGCCCCGGAAATCCACCGTGAGTGATTTCAGGCTTTTTTGGGCTTAAAACTGAAGAAGGACAGATTTGTCTTCCTTCACTCATTTCAACAATATTTACTGGGAAATTGTTATAGGTCCGCCAATGAGCGTGGCCTATCACATGCAGCACAAAGTTGAGCAGACCCAATTCTTATTCTCAGGGAGCATTCAGCCTAAGAGACGTTCACCTATAATTTTGTAAATCGAGGGAGTCTCCCAAGTTTTCCATATGAGAGGCGTTCGAGTTGGCAATCTAGTCAGACGTTAATTCTAGAGCTCTTGCCTTGAGGTTGTCCTTGCTTAGCAAGGAAGGTCTCGCACTATTTTTATTTACGTTGTATCTTGTATGGAGTTGTTTTGGAGTGGTGGACAGAGATGTGAGGGAAGAAATGAAGCACCTATCTCTCCCTGGGGGTCATCACTGGATGTCTTCCTCGGAGCCAGTCAGCTACATCCCCACTCCCAGTCCTGGCGCCGCCACTTCTAGAGATGTGAATGACAACAAGTTACTCACCTCTTGAAACCTTGATTTCCTTATCTGTAAACAGGGACAGGTATGTCCATCTTACAATGTTCTTGTGGGCATTTAGAAACAATAAATGGATAAAGGGTCTAACACAGTGCCTGGCACATAGTAGGTGTTCAATAAACACCGGTTCCCCCTTGTCCTTCCCTCTCAGCTGCCTCTTGCATCCTCTTCCCCCCACTCGCTTGCCCCATGCCCAATTATTAATCCTAATTAATCAATTAATCTTAGTGAGGTCTTACTTCCTAAATGAAGTATGACAGCCCAAAGCCTACCTGGATTAGAGGTCTTTGCCTTTTTTTTTTTATAGATTTTTTTTTAATTTTAAGATTTTATTTTATTTTATTTTTATTTGACACACAGAGAGAGAGAGTACAAGCAGGGGGAGCGACAGGCAGAGGCAGAGGGAGAGGGAGAAGCAGGCTCCCCGCTCAGCAGGGAGCCTGATGTGGGGCTCGATCCCAGGACCCTGGGATCATGACCCGCGCTGAAGGCAGACGCTTAACCATCTGAGCCACCCAGGCGCCCCGAGGTCTTTGCCTTTTGAAAGGAAAATCCTGAAACATTGACAATCCCCAGGAGCAGCAGAGTGATAGCCAGTGGGGTTGGTGTTTGGGCTGATGGACGCTCCGTTGGCTTGTGTAGAACCCCGTGACCATAGATTCTCACAGCCAGAAGCCCCATTTCAGGCTCCTTGGTCACGCGCACAGCCTATAACTCCATCCTGGGGCTGCCCCATGTATGACTTGCTTTGGATTGTGAGTGAGGCTGGTGTGGCTCAGGCTTAGCCTGCGCTGTCCCCAAGCCTGAGCTCAGACATGGCGCTCCCACCCCCCAGTTCTGCCCGCCCTCTGTTCTCCTTTGTGTCTGGCATTCCACAGGATTTGACAGCAATAGGTGAGGATACTCTTAGAGACGCCTATGCTGAGACAGAAAACTCTTTCATAAATCGTTTCAGATCCATGTTGTACCAACATCAGTTATCAGAATTAATTGCCTCCTAAAACATAAGAAATTTGTACTGCAAAGAACTGACATTAGCTGGGGAACTGTGAGCCTCTCCTTCTCATCGTCTGATGGAGCACGAACAGGTACCTTGATGAAGCAAACATTGGCCTTCCATTGTGTGTAGGTACTGTGTCCTTGTTTCCAAACTAATAAATACTGAATGAGTAAATAATTTTGTTTTCTCTTTGCGTTATAAAGATTCAGTTGTATTCGGCCAAGTGACTTCAGGGAATATCATTAAATACTTTTCAAATAGTGCTTTCTCTAGGACATATTCTGCTCTTGGAAAATGTCTACATATCAGTCTAGAGTGCGGACATGGAAGGAAGCAGAGGATGAACCTGACTCTCTGTAAGAGACTGTCCATTCCCAGGAGAATGATCAGCAGTGGGCGGCAACTAGGCACCGAGGTTCCCTCATTTGTCTTCTTGCTAATTCCACATGGGCTGGGGATTTGATAGCGTACAATGAAATATCAAATTACAGGGGTTAAAATCTTACTCAAACAAATACATTTTATAAATAATAGAAAATCAGAAAACAATTTAAGTATAAAAACTTCGGGATAGCTAGAATAGAATTCTAATTTTTATTATATATATAGAGAGTGTATATATGAATATCATATTTATTGCACGAACGTGTGATTTTATATATACAAATAATATGCATGTTACATATGGGATGGTGTTAACTCCAAAGGTCTACTATACTCATTAGCCAGCAAACATAGATTATTACTTCAAGATTTTTCTCTACCAGGGCATTCTGTGATGATTCTATTTCCATCTTGGATTTATTTAATCTGTGAGATAAGAAAAGTTAAACAACCTCATCATATTGTATGTTAATTTTGTCCTAGGCTTATCAGGTAATAGAAAACATGCTTTGATTTGTACTTATTCAGAGACCTGACACCAGCTTCAATGCTTGGGAGGGAAAGGATCTTTGTTCAGGAAGTTACTTATTGGACAACTAACATGTGGAAACTATACCAATCAGTGTGTGAAAATGCCACATTCATGTTGAATTTCCAAAGGGTGGAGGCTCGTTCTTCCGAGACCCTGACAACTCTTGCTGATGGGATAAATGGGATCATTACATTTCAGTCTCCAGGTAATTGTCAGAAATGAAGCGTTGTGAATTCTTTCCTAATGGGGCCACCTGTCACCCTTCAGTCTTTGTACAGAATGGCATTTTGTTTCTGAAGACCTGGGCCCCAGTTTAGCTCTTCCAAAGTGTTAGGGACGTGTCCTGGCTTCCCCTTGTCTTACTATGATGAATAGATACGTTTTCGGCGGGTTACCCACCCTCCGCCCAACAGGGGATTCCACGTGTCTGGAAAGCCTGTGGCGGGTGTGTAAGACCATAGCAAAGCCAGGTGTTCTCCCATCACTGTTTGCTCATGGGCAGACACCCGTGTGGGGTGTGTGTGTGGGGGGGGGGGGTGGGCGCTGGACGGTGGTTTACTCACCACAGCCACCACCCTGCTCACCCCATTCCCTCCCCTGCCCCGTCCCCTGTTCCCAGCTGCTCTGGGCTTGTGGAGCCTGTAGCAGGCTGTTGCAGAAGCTCCGGGCACCGGGGCTCCTGGAGCCTTGCTTAAGGTCTCTGCCAGAATGCCCGCCCCACATCTTTTCTATGGACAGCCCAGCTCCGTGGGCTCGAGGCTTCTCCTCTGAGGCCGGACAGGGAATGCAACTTGGCTCTGAGGTCACTTGTGTGACCCACGGGCACGTAGCGTACAGCTGTCCGTGGATCTCTGGTCGACGATTCACGACTTATCTCTTCCAGGGCATTCTGTGACCGCTGTATTGTCACTGCGGGTCTGTTTGATCCGTCAGATAGGAAGAGCTAACCAACCTCCTCCTGGTTTGTGTTGATGTTGTCCTAGGCTTATCAGGAAATAGAAAACATGCTTTGATTTGCCCCGATGCAGAGCCCTTTGCACAGCACATTACTTCCTGGACAATTAACATGTGGAAACTATACCAAGCCGTATGTGAAAATGGTAAGTTCACATTGAATTTCCAAAGGGCAGAGTCTCGTTCTTCTTGTTCGCACAGGAGCGGGCATTGTTTGGTTCGGTAATAGCTTCGAATGGCAGACATTCTTCCAGAGTGTGGGGGCCTCCCATGGTGCGACCTGTGCGTTGTCATTACTGGGGGTCCCTTTCAGAGGCACAGGTGTGTGGGCAGAGGACCAGGTGGGTCCACGTACATGTGGATTTGTTGTTTTATGACTACAGTACTGTCAATGTATTTTCTCTTATGATTTTGTAATAACATTTTCTTTCCTCTAGCTTACTTATATATATACTTGTATACATAATACATATCACATACAAAATACATGTCAATTGACTATGTTATTTGTAAGGCTTCCAGTCAACAGTTGGCCATTAGTCGTTAAGTTTTTGGGGAACCAAAAAGCTATATATGGATTTTCGACTGCTCGGAGGGTAGGGTCGGTGCCCCCAAACCCCACATTGTCCAAGGGCCAACTGTACTTTCATTAGGTCTTGCCTTGTGTTTGGTTGTCTAAAACAAGGGGAAATAACCCTGAAAGTCTTTTACATTTGCTGATGACGCTTTCTCATATGAATGAGAAGTGCCTTTAGGGCTTGGGAGTGAGGGTGGAAATTACCATTTGTGTCCAGGTGTTGGCCATCAAGGGTGCCTGGACGATGCAAACGCTTTCCTTACCTCGGGAGTTATAGTCCTATAGGTCTGTATGGGTCAGGGACCACAATACTACAGAGAAATATAATTTCACGCTAATTAGGACTTCTTACAACCCACTTCCTGATGCAAATTGTGATCAATAATCAAAAGCGTTCACTCCTAATGGAGAAAGATCTTCAATCCTTTCTTCTATAACCAAAAGACGTCCCTGCTGCAGGCTGGATGTAGAGCCAGGGGGTGCCAAATTGACGTCTTAACCTATTGAAGTGTTAAATTCTCTTGCAAGTGATGGTTCTTCAGAAACATTCCCAACCTTCCCTTCCCTTCCCCCAGCTGGACGAGACACAGTCACGCCAGCCCCTGGGTGGCTGAACTGCCATCTTCCTTTAGCAGGTGGTGTGATTTTGACCACAGCCTCCAAGTTGACACCTGTTGAAATAATATTGGAACCACATTTGTAACTAATCTCAACCAAGATGTCAACTCAATCTGACAATAGGACAGCCCAGGAGATTCCGTTCAGACCCAGGCTGATGCTTCCTGTCAAGTCCAGGCTTGTTGTCTATTATCTGACAAGCCCAGGACAAAATTAACACTAAATACAAGGTAATTTAATTAACTCCTCCTATCCCAACAGGCAGGTCCCAGGACCCCAGGTGCCCCAGGCCTTCTAGCGAGCAGAAGAGTGTTGCACCCCCAGCGAGTAAATACTTAGTTTGTACTTTCATTATTTTAAGTGGGTGATTTGCAACGAAGGATCTTCATGAAATTCCTTAGAGCACTAAAGCAAAAGCATAGTCTTTTCTTATCCTTCAGAACATGGCAATAAATTGTATGAAAATCATTTGCAGGAAAACTTACCTTGTAAGAGCCAGGATTCTTCAAGGGATGCATGTGCTTCCTGGAGACAGGAGAGAAAGAGAGCCAGAGACAGAAGAGAGCTGAAGACCCTGCTTTAAAAGGAACAAAAGAGGAAGACAGTGTGAAAGGATAAAAACAAAAAGAAGCTATAATAAATATAAGAAAAAACACACAAAATAAATATAAGAAAAATTGTTTTAGGGGCGCCCGGGTGGCTCAGTCGTTAAGCGTCCGCCTTCAGCTCCGGTCATGATCCCGGGGTCCTGGGATCGAGCCCCGCAGCACCGGGCTCCCTGCTCCGCGGGAAGCCTGCTTCTCCCTCTCCCACTCCCCCTGCTTGTGTTTACCTCTCTCTCTGTCTCTCTCTCTGTCAAATAAATAAATAAAATCTTTAAAAAAAAAAAAAGAAAAATTGTTTTATTATAAAGACCTTCCTTAGGGGACATAAAGGCCTCTTTTATTTCCTTATTTCAACAAAGCTGACCCTTGACTTCCTCATCCCCAGTGAACTGAACATCAATCTATTTAATTATTCTTCCCATTTTCCTGCTCTCTAATATTAAGCCGACACAAAGGACATGAAGCAACAGGTTATGAGCATTATGAAAGCAAATCACAACTCTTCAGTCTGTAAAGGTGAAGTAGACTAGTTGAAAAGGCGAGTGGGGAAAATGAGGCATCTTATGTCCGTCAAGGGGAGCAAGCTGAGCCCATAACTGCCCCTGGAGGTCGTGGGGAGAATGTGGGCTTTTCATGGATGGCCGTGGAGTACGGGGCAGTTTGCTGGAAACCAAGCCCGCGTTCTCACCTGGGCCTCCTGGTGCTGACAACCCGTGCTGAAGGCTGGGTGGGGCTCTGTTGTGTGGCTTTTCTCCACGTGAAGCCAATTAGATTAGGCACCAAAGCGATAAGGAGGTTGATGCACATATTCAAATGCAGATGAAAAAAGGTATCTGGGTCAGGGATACCAGGTCAATAAAAGCCTGCAGACCTCATTAAAAGGCAAATCAGCAGGAAGTACTGAAATCATTAAATATGTTAATTTGCAACAAGGAAATGAAAACTTTGGGAGAAGCCAGTGGCTGGGTTTTCATCTTGGCGGCCTGGGTTCTCTGCCTGGGCAGCCAGGTGCCGGCTTCCTGGTCTCTTGTCAGGGAGTTGGAGGGCATGATCCATAGTTCACCTTGGTGCCATTTACTTGGTAACTCAGGACTCTGGACACATTAAGCAGGTGCTTCTCAGCCAGAGCTGCACATTAAAATTACCTAGGGACCTTTTAAATATCCCAGCTCTCAGGCCTGTTCCAGACCAATTCAATCAAAATCTGGGGGGGGAATCCAGGAATCAGCATTTGTTAAAGATCTCCAGGGGACTCTGATTATGTGGCCAAGACTGAAGACCACCAAACGCTCATTCTTTCTAATAAATAGGAACTAGAGACACCTAAACAACTCCCCCTTCCCCCAACTCCACCATCTTTGAGAAGAGCTAGCGTGTTCAGATGGGAAGGGATCAAACCAGTTGCTCAGCTTCACATCTCACTTTCCATTTCCTGGCAAACGGCTCAGGGGAAAAATTTGAATCGGTGACAGATGATGGGTGTAGCTAACAATAAGTTACAAGGGCCCTAAAGCTGCCCCTTGGCTTTCTGATGGACAGAGCTGGAGACAGCAGCCTGGGTCATCCCAGCTGGTGAGTAAGGCATGGGCTGTTGGAGGACATAGGGCTACCTCTCTTTACTTCTCAGACTGGCACTCCCAGCCCTTATTGAAGCGTGGGCTGTTCTTACCAGCCTCCTGTCCTTTGCAAAACCACTACCATGGTGTACATTGCCCCTTGATCTCCCTCCAGGAGGATGAGAAAACTGTGGCCCACGAAAAACACTCATCATGGAAAGTGGGTGAAGGTGAGCTACTCTTTTAGGCAAAGCACACTATATTGAATAGCGTTCTCCTTAAAGTTCATATCCGTCCAGGAACCTGAGGATCTGAGCTTACTTGGAAGTAGTGTTGTTACAAAGGTAATTAGTTAAGATGAGGTCATACTGGAGTAGGGTGGGCCCTTGATCCAGTGTAACTAGGGTCCTTATGAGAAGAGGAGCAGAGAGACACACAGGGATAAAGCCATGTGTGTGAGTCTGACGGCGCTGCCATAGCAAAATGTCGGAGAATGGGGGGCTCAAGCCACAGAAGGCTGTTTTCTCACAGTTCTGGAAGCTGGAAGTCCAAGATCAAGGTGTTGGCAGATGTACTTTCTTAGGCCTCTCTTCTTGGCTTGCAGATTGCTGCCTTCTGGCTGTGCCCTCATATGGTCATCTTTGTTATTTTTGGGTTCTAATCTCCTTTTCTGGGCATATGAGACCAGGGCTCACCCTAATGACCCGATTTTTACTTGATTGCCTTTTGACAGGCTCCATCTCCAAGTATAATCACATTTTGAGGTACTTGAGGATAGGGCCTCAACATATGAATTTCGGGGGGACACAGCTCAGCCCATAACGCCATGTGACAACAGAGGCAGAGATCAGAGTGACATGTCTAGAAGCCAAGAAACCCTAAGGATTTGCCAGGAACCACCAGAGGCTGGGAATGGGCAAGGGAGGATCCTCGTGTAGAGCATTCAAAGGCAGAGCATGGACCTGCTCACACACTGAAGTTGGACTTTCAGTCTCTAGAACTGTGAGACAATAGATTTCTGTTGTTTCAAGCCCCCCAGGTTGTGATCATTTGTTACAGCAGCCCCAGAAAACATAGGCCACTTCTCTTACGCTTTTTCCTCTGAGTGTCTACAACCGGATTTGAATGTCTAGACACAGTGAAAACTTGTCCCATCCCAGTAAGCCTGTGCTGTCACGGTAGGCCCCAGCACAGGGCCCCAGGAGACTCTCCTGCTGCTGGGTCACTGCCATACTCTCCGCACTTCCCAGAGGGGAGCCTGGGGAAGGGCAATGGTGGGAGGGGGCAGGGCTACGAGGGGGTTGGGTCGAGGCGAAAGGTCTCCTATCAGTTCTCACTTTTTCCTGAGAAGCGGACCTCTGAGCACAGTGCTGGCTGCAAACCACCCATAGGAAGCCTTGCCTGGGTTCTGCCCTCATCCTGGGACCAGGGCGACTGTAATGAAGATCTGTGGCTGATTCATTGCCCTCAGGAGCTAGCCCAACCCAAGCTCCTGTGGGAGGAGCGACCATGGTTAGCAAGGCCCTGTGTGGGCAGAAAGCGCTCAGGCCAGGCAACAGCAGGACTGAAAAGGGACAGGTCGGCATGTGGATCCACATGATGCAGCCGGTTAATTTATAGAGGGAGCTTGGTTGTACTCCCCTCCTTCTGGCTCCCATGGTGGAGCCCAGCTGACAGGCTTCAGACAACCTTGGCAGGTTTCTGGTCATTCAAGGAACTGGAGAGGGGCTCACAAAGACCACACAGGGAACATGTCTCAAGAAGGAACTTGAGCGGCAACCCACAGGGTGCAGTGAGAACCCCGAAGTGGTTCCATCTCTCCTATGAGGTTTCAAGGAGCTGAAGGCTGTGCCTGTGGGCCTCTAACCAGAGGCCTCTAACCTAAAATACATCTCTGCAGCTCTGGGTTTGTCTGCCCTGGACAAGCTGCCCATCACCTGATGAATGAACAAAGGAATGAACGGGTTTAAACCGGGAGGCGAAGATGCAGAAAAGCAGTCCCTATGAGGCATTTTGCACATAGGAAGTCAGCAGCCCTGGGTTCTACCCCTGGCTGTGTCCAGCCACCGTGGGGCTTTGGAGCGGTCACCTCCCCTCTGGGACTCAGGGAAGGGAAGGCATTAGGGTGCAGGCCCTCCAATAGTCTAGGGCTTGGTCACTTTTCTTTATTCAGTGAAGGTAGCAGGAGGATGCCTTTCTTCTCTTGCTTGCTTTTGGCTCCCGACCTGTGGAAATTAGGCCCTTGAAGCCTCTTTGCAAGTGAGTGGGACCCAAGGGGGGAGACTGGGCAGTCCCAGCATTCACTGCTCTAGGTATCTGCAAATAACGAGGAAACAGGAGGTTGTACAGAGCCCAGGGCCCGGGGAGTGGGTTTAAGAATGATTCCTAAATACAGGAGGAAGGGAGAGAGGGAACAGAGGAGGGGAGGGGAGGGGCCCCAAAGTGGAGAGCCGCTCCAATTAGATCAGCAACAGGCAGCCTTTCTCCCTGGCAGAAAGCGCCCCAGCAAGTGATGAGTGACAAGAAGCCGCTGAGAGGTGCTCACTTTTTCAAAGGGAAAATGCAATTTGTAAACAATCAACATCTTAACAAGCTATAAACAACCAGCCCCGACTTCCAGCAGATTTACTGATGCTTGAGTGACTAAAATTCACAATGTTTTTCCAAACCAGCTTCTTTCAGTTGTGGCCTGGTATTCATTAGGACAAGAGGTCCCCACGGGGACTGCTTCCCCTGGGCTTCTAACCTAATGATGTGGGGCTGGGGTCCAAGCACTTGCCCCTCCTGGGTGGGGGCCCAGAGCCGGTCCATCTCGTCTCCTTCCCTTCCTCACCACGGCTGGCCTCGAAACTCACTCGTAGAATAGGATATGTTTGTTTTGTTTTAAAATTCTAGTGTTTCAAAAATCACCCATCGTTTATCACTCATCTTAGATGAGCAATTGTAGGTCCGCACGGCCGGAGGCTTTCCTCCAAACTCCTCCTCCCCGTCCCTCCCCCACCCTCCCCACCGCTCCCCCTCCCCCGCCCCCCGGGGAAATCAAGAAAAACAAGATTCTACTTGTCCAGGCCCTCCGAGATTCCTCAGAACTGCTGGAATCGTCACAATAAGTGGTAGTAATAGAACCATATACAGGACTGTAAATACAAACTGCTCACTGGAGTGGCAAAAAATAATGAAGTAATTAGGTGAACTATTATCAGCACCTGTGACTGATTGGTACAAGCACATTTCTGGCTTTATTATGTTATTATTTGTCAGGAACAATAAGCGGATTCTGACATGGTGTCACTTCTGGCCCCGCACCCGGCTTCCGAATCCCAAGGGCCCCGCTCACCCCAAGGTGCGAGCCCACCATGGGGGAGACGTCTGCGCATGTGCAAGCCCACGGTGGGGACACGAGAGTCCTGCTTCCCAGCCCATTAGGGGTAATGCCACCTTAATTAGCCATTGATGTGACTCCTAACAGGTGCTATTTAATGCGCCGTTTCCAGGCTGAGCGTGCGTCCTGCGGACAGACAGACCCGAACCCGTGTGGGAGACTTTCTCCACAACACACTGCTGACTCTAAATGGAAGTGGCCGTTCAAATGCTCCACCTGTCACCTCGTACCTGGCAGGCTGCCCTTCCTCCTTGTTGGGATTTCTGCACAGAAGGGCCCATTTGCCAGTAATAATAATAATCTGGGGATAATAAGAGTTAACACTAAAGAGTGTAACTATGTGTCAGTCCCTTTCTGTATATTTATTTACTTACTTAGTCCTCATAGCAACCCAGGGAGATAGATGCTGTTACCCTCCTTGTTTTACAGGTGGGGAAACTGAGGCATAGGGAAGTTGAGTGATTCAGCCAAGGTCACAGAGCCGAGACTCCAAGCCGGGGAGTTTGGTGGCAAAGTACACACCCTTTTTTTTTTTTTTTTTTTTTTAAGATTTTGTTTATTTATTTGTCAGAGAGCGCATAAGCAGGGAGAGTGGCAGGCAGAGGGAGAAGCAGACTCCTGCTGATACGGGACTCGATCGCAGGACCCTGGGATCATGACCTGAGCCGAAGGCAGACGCTTAACCAACTGAGCCACCTAGGTGCCCCAAAGTACTCACTCTTAATCTTCTGTCCACTGTTCTTGCTCAGAGGATTCCTTACAGGACTATGGACCACGGGATGCCCACCAGCATGTCTGGTACGGGCTGGGCACGGGGTGGGGGGGCGGTGGAAAGTGGGAAAATGGTCCTGCTGAAAACCAAGGCGAGAAAGCGGTTTCTTACAGACTGGCCAACAGACTTGGGAGAATCCACCGCCTTCCGTTAGCAGGGGAGGTAGACGTCCAGGTCCAACCGTCATGCATCGAGAGGCACAGATCAGACCTCCCATCATCAGCTAGAGAAGCGTGTGATGTTTGCAGGATGAATCCCTTCTCTGAGAGCCACAGAGGCACTCAGGCTTCCCCCGGGCTTCCTGCCACCCACGACCTCTTGGGGTCTGCAACACTGGATTGGCTTGTTATCTTAAGGATTTAATTTTTAAGCCGGTTGAGTTCGTTGAATTGCTAGCCAGGTGGTTCCGTTTTGCAGGTTTCGCTCCAGCGGGAGGCGGAGTCATTTGACCTGACCACCCAATGCCAATTACCATTCTGGCAGAAGGAAGCTGAGTGGTGGACCTGGCTGGGTGACCTCAGACGAGTTACCCAACCTCCTTCAACCTCAACTTTCTGATCTGTAAAATGGGAATAATGATCCCACCTTCCCCATAGCCTGACTGTGGGGATTAAATGACTTAATAAATGTTAATCACTGATTATTATTATCATGTGCAAAGGCAGTTGCCCGTGAGGCTAAGGAATCTTAAACTTTGGGCCCCTTGTCTTGCACATTCTCTCCCACACACTACGATATTTTGTATTCATCATTATATTTATTTTTCTTAAGGAGGGTCCCAGACTGTATAAGCTTTAAGCCCCTCCAAACCTGGATCCACCCTGTGAAAGGAAGCATTTGGTTTGGAAGGTACCTACGGTCCGGCTAGCTCAAAAATGTGAAGCATCTAGGTCTTGCCCATGAAAACATGGGTGGGGAAGGACCTACCTTTGTGGACAGGGACAGAAATTTCTAAGAAGACAAGAAGCCATAGAAGACCGCAGATGCTAGGCTCACTATAGAATGACCAACTTGGCCCAGTTTGCCAGGTACTGTACCAGTTTTAATGCCTAAAGCACCAAGTCCCAGAAACCCCCTTGGTCCTGGGCAGATTGGGACACTTGGTCACCTTCCTTGCTGAGGACAGAAGCATGTCGCTGTCGTTCACCACAGAGCTGCCAGGCATCTGGGTGCCAGGCGCCTGTTAGGTGCTCAGTAACTATTCGTTGGATACGCGGTGGTCTAATGGGCTCGAGGAGGAAGAGTGCATGGTGATCTGGGGCAGGCAGGTAGATTCATGGAAATCCAGTGTAAACACCAAATCTGTGGTGGGGGAGTTGGATTGGGAAACTACCATTACAGGGGGAGAGGGTTGTGGAATGTGACGTGTGCTCAGACCTCAGAGAGTTTCTGTTCCCTTCTGTGTACCTGCTAACAAACAGCAGTTCTTCCATTTACAATTTCCACCTCATTGTGTTCTCAGCTCAGGATCAATGCCTGTGTCCAGGCAGAACCCCGACTACAAGCTGGATCTGGTGGGGGGTAAATGGTGCCCCAGGCAGGTCTGCAGCGGGCTCTGGGCATTGCGGGTGAGCTGCTCAGGCCCCGATTCCACATGCTGTGTAGAGTCTTCCAATTACGCCAGGACTTAGAGATCAAACAGCCCAACTGTGCTTCACATGAAAAGAGGAGGTCTTAATTTTACTTTGTGCCAGACCGTGCAAAACAATGCATTGCATTGATGTCCTCCTGAGCCCCAAACCTTCCTGAAATCATCTGCGTCTATCCCAGCAACATCTCCTTAAAGTGGACAGGGGAGAGAGTCAGATATTTTAAAAGAACCGGATGATTCCCACCGGACTGCTCAGGACATCATGGCAACCACAGATGGCTTTAACCACCGACTCCAACCTTGCCACAGACAGAGAATTTTCAAATTCTTATTTATTTTTATTTTCAGGTATACTTAGAGGTGTAGTGTTGGCATGTGAGAAAAATTGTTTGCCTCGGCCCTTCGCTGAGCTGTGGCACAACCACAGGAGACTTGAATGAAAACAGGGAAGCCCGCAAAGCACCAAAGGCTGGAATTTTGCAAATTTTATTTTCCTGCTCCCTCATGATACAGTTAGGAATTATAGTGAGGCACAGCACAGCCAAAAATTAGACTGATTTCCTTTTAAGTGATAATGTCGGTTAATAGGTAAATATTCCAGAAAATGCAATCACTTTGAACACTTAAGATTAAGGAAGGCAGAAAGGTTTGGGGGAAAAAATTCTTTGTAGACATTGAAATACGTAGGCAACGATAGAGACCTAAGCCCACAAATCTGATTTGTTTTTACATATCAGTAGTTTTTTTCTCATACTTCTAGCTTTCAGACAATAGATTTTTTAAAATTAAGGATAGTGCACTAAAGTGATGAAAAATTGCAGAATTTTTTGATTGGTGATTTCATCTGTATAATAATCAGGTTCTTCATGTTGCTACTTGTTCACAGCCTTTTCTAAAAATAAATGATAGATACCTTAAATTGATCAATGTTTCCCTTAAAATAAATAGCCATTTGACAAAGAAAGGGAAAAATAAATGAGATGTAGCTGAAGCTTTATCACAACATAGAGATCAGGATGATAGTTCAAAAGGCAAATGCAAATACCTTTTAGGCTGAGCACTGTATACCGAAAGCATATATTTATAATGGAAATGGATCTTAACACGAAGGGGAAATGATCTTGTAGGATTTTCTATTTTGGAACTAATATGCTAAATCATTTCTTATTTGATGGTCTCAAAAAGCAGTTCACATTACTTTGAAAGCAGCATTTTTCAAGCACTGTAAACACATTAGTGTAGAAAACTAGAACGAAGCAAAAGTACTTGGTCTGGGAGATTCCTAAACAATTTGCCTTAATTTTAGTTGTTTACTCTTAAATATCAAATGTTCTTCCAACCATTCCCCTGTACCCATACACTGCGTATTTAATGATGTGTGTGTGTGTGTGTGTGTGTGTGTGTGTGTGTGAAATTTACACCTAAATGATTTACTGTCTCACTCTGACTGGTCTTGAGGACATTTGAAGTTGATACACTGGAAGAAGAACTCAAAGTGTTCATTCACTCTATTTTGGACTACTTGGCACTGCAAATTTAAAACTGGAGACACTTATCTTCCACTACTAATTTTGGATTTCTTAAATTCTTTTACGATAATAACCCTAAATTAGAAAGTTGAATATCAGATTGTTGGTAATTGTGAAATGTGACATCGCAACCCAGTGCAAAATGTCATGATTATGCACATGTGTAAGAATTAAGATGTCTTATGAATTCGCACTGAATGCTGGATAAAATTAGACACCTGCCACAGAATCTTCCCCCTGGGCAAATTTGGCGGTGTTAAGCAAGTACTCTGGGTTGAAGTCATGGCCAGATCGTGGATTTCTGTACACAGTGAAAGTTCCTGTGGGGAAAATATAGCGGGGAATGTTATGCTACTTACCTTGCTTTATACCACATTTCTTGCAAAGTTTTCTCCAATTGCTTTCCAGTTTTGCTTATCAGGATCCAGAAAGAAAGAGTTTCCCCGACTACTTACTTCTTAGTTGTTCCTTAGGACACAGAGATTTTGGAAGATAATTTAGCATGCTTTCGTCAGTGTTTCTTTCCAGTTTAAAGTCTTAAAGATGGACAGATGTACATTGACGGCGCGACAGGCAGTGAAATTTAGAGCCGACAAGCTTGCTCCAAAAGCCTTTCCTATGGAATGAGCACAGTTTCACGTGTCGCCACTAGATGGCGTATGACAACCATTTCTATCAGCCACACTCCGCTTCCCATCTGTCAATAACTTACCAAATGCGTCCTAGAACAATTCCTCCAAGACAACTTCACTATGAGATTATTATGATCAGTTCAACCTTTATATAGAAATTTAAATGGCTCTGATTTATGTTTTGGAGGTAGAAGATATCCTCACTGGAAGAGAATATATCAGAAAGCGTACTGTTGCATTTGCTATGCATCAACGTTAATAAACATTGGTGCTTACAGCTGAATTAAGACACAAATGTTAAATGTCAATGTGTGTCCTACTCATTTATCTACCAATGCTTCGACACACACTTATTAAATGTCTGTTGTATGCAAAATGTTACTTGTGCTTCTAAAATATTGAGAGAACATTTTATTACCAGAAATTAATACAAGTATCAGGAAACCGTAAGAGCACTTTGTAAATTCTCTTCCCCCCTTATAGCAAAACATAATCCCCCTTGCCTTAATAAATTGTAAACTCCTGTAAAGAAAATAAATTAATAAAATATACAAGCCCTGCCATGGGGTCAGTTTTCTCTTTTGTGTCCTTTGTCTCCAAGTATAGGAACAAGATACTTCACGGCATTATTTTTTTTTTTTTTAGTCTGTTTGCTGATGGGCTTTAATAATAACACTGGCTTTATTGCAAAGTGTTCAGGGGGGACATGAGAACACCCCTTCAAAAGTTAGCTGCACACCTGTGGAGATAATCAAGGAATCTCTAAGATCCTCTCCACTTTTAAGAAGCAACGATTAAAAAAAAAAAAATGAGCATTTGAATTCTTTCAAACCCTCCAAACTAGGTGTGATATTGCTTCTAAGCCAGCCTCTAACCAAAAGAAAAGAATCGTCTCATTTTAGAGTTACTGGCTGTTTGTTTGAACTGAAGAATTAGTTGCATTTCACAATAAAGACATGCCTAATGAAATGATTAAAACATACAGAGCATTAAATTATAAGCAGATGGGAGTTGGGCGGGGGGAGGTGAGTTTGCTAGGGAGCTGAGACCAGGAAACCTGACAGCTTTGGGTTTTTCTCAACAATACAGAAGATGATTGTTTAAGCAACCGAAGATAAGAACGCAACCCCTGAAAGATAAATTAATCTTCCTTCCTTCCTTCTTTCTTTCTTTCTTTCTTTCTTTCTTTCTT
>NW_027397082.1:3625342-3699220 GCF_003265705.2 Callorhinus ursinus
TTTTCTTTCCTTCCTTCCTTTCTTTCTCTTTCTTTCTTTGTTTCTTTGTTTCTTTGTTTCTTTGTTTCTTTCTTTCTTCCTTCTTTCTTTCTTTCTCTCTTTCTTCTTTCATTCCTTCTCTCTCTCTCTTTCTTTTTTTTGATAGACAACAACACACAAGAAGAGCCAGAAAGTAAGTCCATGTGTATTACAAGCGTTCAAAGAGATGGCCACTGTGGAAGGGAGGGAGATAGTCACAGGGAGGCATGGAAAAGGAACCAGGAAATTTGCAAGTGTATCAAAGTAGCGGAGGTCCTAGGAGATCGAAGAGGATCAGAGAGGCCCAGAGTTAAGTCACGGTTCAGGGTCTGGATTCTTCTTAAGAAAGTCAGACATCTCCCCGGCTGTTGTCTGGTCCCAGTTATTCATGAAACACCTTCTCTCTTCCCTCCTCCCTGAAATTTATCATTTTAAATGCTGCTCTGTATAGTTAAAAGATACTAGTTTGATGAGATGGAGTTTAGAACAGCTAAAAAAGAAGTTCAGCGAATAGGAGCAGTTCATAGGCTGTGCAAATTGTCTGTTAAGTGGCATTTTATGGTTCAGCCGAATCCATGAGAGTTTTATCTTGAATTTCTATCAGGCTGCATTCAGCAAGAGCTGGTTCCCTGGAAAAGGGCATTTAAAAAAAAGAAAGGAAAATCTGTGTTGTGTTTCTATCTTTCCTGGATATACAATGGCAGTTTCGACCCATTTGAGCTGCCTTCCCAAACAGAGGCACTGATTGTCTTCGACTGTGGGTTAATGGATGTAGGTCTAGAGATAAAGGAAATAAACCCTTGAAGATTTTGTCTAATTTTTAAAAGGCATCTCACCTTCCTAAGTTGTGTGTCTTCTTTGTCCTGGAGGTCTACCGGGGAGAGGACAGCCCTGCGTGGCCACCGTGGCTCGCACCTGGGGCCATGGCCAGGCTCCGAGGGAGGGTGCAAGGGCATCTTCGGAATTGAAATCAATTCTTGCTTTAATCACAGAAAGAACACCCCGAAGATGAGTGTGGTACACACGCACACACAGACACTCTCTCCAGGGAGGCATGTGCTCTCCTTGTTCTGTTCCAGGTAAGACCCCGTCTGCCGTCCCCATGAGCTGCCCGTGTGGGTCCACAGCCCTTCCGTGTCTGGCCTCAGGGCAAAGAGCACTGCTCTGCAGACTAACCGATTGTAGTGAAATCTTGTTTCTCCAGCACCATCTGCTGACGCTGAGCCCCACTAGGACCTAAAGTTGGAGGTGCAAGCTATCGATTCCACTCTGCCTCATGCCTTAGTAAGTCTCTCCGTCCCACCTCTACCAGGGGACAATAGCTATGTGTTTAGGAATTGAGGGAGTAGGTCTGCTCCCCAAATAGTTTGTCCCACTTACCGGGAAGGTTGGGGTTCAGTGGAATGCTCAGTGATACCAGCCACGTTGGCCTGGTTCGGGAGTAGTGACACCCCCTCTCCACCCCCCCCCGCCAGCGTAAAATCTTACTCTTTTCTCTTTAATTTTGAAAGTTCTGTTCAATGTGTCCTATAGGAAGCCTCATCCTGTCCTTGGAAAGTAATGGACCATAAATGCATAAAGTTAACATTTATATATACAAATATATAAGTAATATCTCCTGGAATTCTACCTATAGAGATGCCCTCTGTGGAACTTTGACATTGTTCCCATTCCTCTATGAGAAGGTAACATTCTTGAGGAGATTAACACCTCTTACCTTTATTAACTACTGGCCAGTGGAGGGCGGAGGGCCCAGGAGCTGGGCGGGGGGGGGGCACTGGTTGGCAGCTGAGTGAGGAAATGAGCCCGAACTGACCAGCCTGGGGGACAGGTGCGGGGAGAGTCGCGCTCCTGGTGGGGACAGATATGACGTGAGCCCCTTCTTCCATCTGTGCGCACCTCTCCCTACTCCTTGCAAGGTCCTCCTACAGGGACAAAGGGATGACAGCACCTCTGCAGCCGGACTGGGAGGGACGCCCGTCCTGAGCTGAGGCTCTGGCTCCATCCGCCAGGAACCCCCGTGTGAAGACCTCGAACTATGCCCTCTAAAAACTCAGGTGAGTGGTTGTCATCATTGCCCTCCTCCTCCTCTTCATCATTTTCGCCATCACAGCAGTCGTCGATGCTAACATAGGGAGAGCCTACCACAATCAGTGTGCTGTTCCAAGCACTTCACGTGCATCCTGCCCTTTACAGCTCCCCATCACCCTGTGAGGGAAGTGCTGTGTTCACCCCAAGTCCTGGGCAGAATGGCGCTGGCCCCCAAGAAGAGCTCGGGGAAGGACAGTCAGGGCCGGTATCCCGCATGAAGCACTTGCATGGGAGCCGTCCTTGGAAAGACGATGGACGTCCCGAAGGCTGATTCATCCACCCCCTAGCTCACCGCACACCTGTGCAGTGTCCTTGTGGAAAGTGCTCGGCTGCTTGCTCTGCACCTGGCCTGTCACATCAGGCATATAAAGGTTGGCTGACTCAGTTTGTAGGGGATTCAGAGACATGGGTGGTCTACCCCTTGCCCTGGAGACCTCACCCTAGGATGAGGGGAGGAGATGCAGAGGGACGGACAGATAGAAGGGAGAGTGGCACACGGTAATCGCTGAAGATGTATACCTCTCCGCTCCAAACAATGGTTCCGGCCCAAGGGGCACCTGAGGAGGTGATTAAAGATGCAGACGCCTGGGCACCATCCCCAGAGATGCTGATGTACTGTGGCTGGAGTGGGCCGGGGAATTTGCATTTTTACCCCGTTTCTAGGTGCTCCTGATGCTGGGCTCCATGGACCTCACACCAAGAAACAAAGACCTAGAGGAGAAAGGTCAGAGTGGACTAGGGTTGTTTTGGGGGGATGGGGGTCCTCCCAAAGGAAGGGGAGGCTTTGCGTGGGCCCTGATCTTTAGCACCACTGAGATCACTTATCTCAACTCTTCACCTGATTAAAAATGAGATTGCAATCAATTGAAATGGGGGCCCCATATTTTCCAAAAACATAAAGCACATTCTTCAGGCCTGGGTGCCTGGAAGGGCCAGTAAAGAAGAGACGAAGTCACACCTCCTGCCCTGGGAGCTGATGATGGTGGGGAAGATGAAACAGGGCTCGGATTAGCTCTGAGGTCCCTGGGGTGCAGTTCCGGGCTCTGACCAGCCAGGAGGAGGCTGAGGGGCGCCTCGCTCAGCCTGTCCTCCAGCTGCCTGGATGGGAACAGCTGAACTTCAAAAGAAGCATGGGGTTTACCCAAGGGCAGCTGTGGATGTGTGGGTGGGTGCGTGGGTGGGGCACCCAGGGGAGCTGAGCCGAGGGCTGGAGAATAGCAAGGGAGAGATAGAAAGACAGAGAGAGATTCAGGGCGGAAATGAGCAGCCTCAGGTTTGGGCCTTAATTATGAAGGAAGTGGGCACACTTGGAAATGCCTTTCCCATTCATGTTTTAATCAACACCAAATTGTAAGATCATCTTGATAATCCCTCGAATATCCATGCAGGGAAATTGTTTCATGATAATTCCACCCGAAATCCTTTCCTGAGCACATACTTTAAGGGCTTCCATGGAAATGTCCTGAGAGCCCAAGGCCAAGAACCTGGGGCATCCCTGTCACTCCCCGCAAAGGCTTTTGTGAGTTCTTGTTTAAAAACTGCAGCAACGTTGGAGAGGTTGGCTTAAGGAGCGGAGAAAACCCCAAACCAACAAAAGAAAGGCGCTCCGGATTTGGAAGACAACTCTGCAGAGCCTGACCCGGTGTTCTGTCTCAGGAAGACGGGGAGACAGGGCCCCTAGCACTTTCACAATGGGTGAGAAGATGTCATCAGGAATCGCTTCCCATGGCTTGAGTTACAGGAGGGAAAACACGGGTTCAGAGCTTGAAGAAGTAAAAAAACAACCCCCCTCCCCCCAAAAAACCAAAAACAAAACCATAGGGATTGTACAGAACAAGAGAACAAGAAAACAGGGAATGAACTGCCAAAGAAAGTGGAATTTCCATCCCTGGAGCTATTCTAGGCAAGAGGAGGGACCTCTTTACTACAGGTTGTTTAGAGTAATGAACGTGATCCCGCCGCGGTGCATGGGAACGGGCTTGATGACCCCGGCGACGTTCCTTCCAGTCAGCAACTCCGTAATTATTGACCCAGGTGGCCAAGGTTCGTCTCAGAGGAGAACGAGTCCGTTTTCGACGGACTTGCAAGGGCTGTGTTGCCAACAGTGCTTTGTCATTGACTGGATCATTTTCAAGTCATTTTGTACGGCAGAAACTCCAATGGGGAGGTCCACTCAGCTGCCGGGTGAGCATTTGCCGAGGGCCAGGAGGGCTCAAGCCTTTCTGGCCAAATTGCATTCCCAATCGCCTCGTGCAGGTTTAAGAGAGGTCCCAGAGGTCTCCTGAAGAATCCTGCAGCTTCCAGGAGAAAGGGAGGCAGCTAATACCCTCCATGTTTTCTCTTGCTAGAAAGCTCCTTTGATTGGGCCTCTAAGGCTGGTTGATGGAGGTTCTCCCGGAGGACTGTGGAGCAGAATCTACATCCATCCTGTTTTCAGTCACTTAGCTGTGAGTTCGAAATTACTCTGGCTCTCTGGTCTACATTTTTGCTGTGTTTTGTCACGAGGATGTCCCACCCTAAAAAATAAAAAGTCAAAAGAGGTTCCCAGCTGGTTTTAAGTCTCCATATCTCCCTTTGTCTGTCTCAGGGAGACCATTTTAAAAGGAGTTTTAGGTGAGATGCCTGAGTGGCTCTGTCAGTTAAGCGACAGCTTTCAGCTCAGGTCATGATCCCAGGGTCCTGGGATCGAGTCCCACATCAGGCTCCCTGCTCAGCAGGGGAGTCTGCTTCTCCCCCTCCCCCTGCTCATGCTTTCTCTCTCACTCTGTCTCTTTCAAATAAATAAATAAAATCTTTAAAAAAAAATAAGTTTTAGGAAACCAGTTAAAAAAAATAAAAGTTTTAGGAAACCAGTTTCAACGTTTCACAATATACATTATGCGTTTTGCAATACACATAATACACTAAATATTTTGTGATGATAATTTCATAAAAGAAAAGCGTTGGCCCTGGTTTTCTTAGGCTTCACCAGCTTGAACGGGTAAATGACCCCACCTTAATGAATAAACCACACATCCCTGGCTCTTCCCCCACCTACATAATACATAATATGGAGGGCCTCGTGAAGCAGAGCTCCCTCTGGTAATCCCCGGAAGGTTTTTGAATGACGTCTCCCAAACAGAGAGCGTCCTTCCTGCCTCTTCCCCCAGGAAGTCACACGGAAAGGACAATTCACCACCATCCCTGCTGCCAGGACCTTTAGAGGGGGACAAAATGGATTCCCTGGCCAGAGTGCCGGCTCCATATGGCTCCAAAGACAAGGCCAGGGGCCCCAGGGGTGCTTTGTTCCTTGTAATGCTCTGCAAGCTGAAGACACAAGTTCAAATCCTGCTGAAACACAGGAAGGCCCCTCTCAGCCCCAACTCTCAACCCTGTTTCTGTGTTTCTTAAGTGAGACGCACACACCACTTACTCAGCTTGGACAAGGTATTAACACCCAGGAGAGAGAAACCCTGCTGGTTGTTCTCCCCACCCAAGAAGCAAGAGTAAAAAGTCCTACTGCGTTGAGTTCCCAGGGGCTCCCTGCACCATCAGATACGGCTCGTTGGTTCTGAATCCAGCTGTGGTTCTTGCTGGCATTTCCCAAGTCTAAGATCATCGCACTTTTTAAGTTATGTCCTTTGACTCAGAAATTCCTTCTGAGCCACTTTTTTTGGGGGGGGGAATAAATACAGAAAAGCTGTTATGTGCAAGATGTGTATTGAAGCATCGTTTACAGGCATGAGGAAGCAGATATCACCGAATGTTTGATCATTAAAGAATGGTTGGGTAAATTATGGACTGTCCCCCCCGAAAGAAATAGTCCATAGCCGATAAAAATGATGCCTACAGAGGCTTTGTAGCAACGGGGCAAGTGTTTGTAAGATAAAGGGAAAAAACAATCAGAATGCAAAGTTTTGTATTTAAATTATTATCAGGGTATAAAATAAAACAGAAAGCATGCATAAAAAGTCAGGAAGGATATAGAAATAAGTATTTACCCCAATTCGTCTTCTGGTAATAGAATACTGGGTGGTTTAAAAAGTATGTTTCTTTCTACTTTTCTGAATATATCAAATTTCACCAAATGAGGGTAGTTCTCAAACTGATGAAAAAATACACAATAAGAAAAAGAAGGGCATCTGGGCGGTTCAGTTGGTTAAGTCTGACTCTTGGTTTCGGCTCAGGTCAGGATCTCAGGGTTGTGAGACCGAGCCCCATACTGGGGTCTGTGCTGGGCGTGGGTTCTCTCTCTCTCCCTCTCCCTCTCCCTTTGCCCCTCTCCCTTGACACACTCTCTCTCTCTCTAAAATAAATAAATAAATCTTAAAAAAAAAAAAAAGAAAAAGAAAAGGCCCCCCCCATCCACATCTCCATCCAGGTGAAAACGAAGTGGGGATCAGCTGGTGACACGGGTTCGGCATCCCCACTGGGCATCTGGCAGTTCCCTCCTAAGTCAGTATGGCAGGGTCTAAACGCCACACCAGAAAATCTCTGTTCAGGAATGGGGTCCCCCTGTCAATTTCACAAATATTTATTGAGCACCTATTATATGTCCAGTGTTAGCTCACTGAAAAAGACAGAAAACGGACATAAATTCAGGCCCGTTTGGGGTGTCTTTAGCATCCCAGAACTAATTACTACCTCTGGCCTCTGCCTCTGCTCTTCTATGTTCGCCTCGGGACGCTGGGGCTGGGTTGTGCGGAGCCCATCTTCTGAGGCTCTGCCCGCAGGGCGAGCTCCAGGCGGACGCAGCAGGGAGGCGAGGCGTGCCCCTTCCTCCGTGCTCCTTCCTCTGGCTTCCTGTTTCTGTCAGCTTCCCCAAACCTCCCTGCCTCGCCTCAGCAGCTGCCTGTCCTTTCTGAGGCAGTGGCTGAATCAAATTTATAATTTTCCCAACGCTTACAGAACTAGCCTCCTGCTGCCCCCTAGACACACCCAGAGGTCTGGGCCCCACCCCGCCTGACCCTCGTGGAAGCTTCCAAAGGTTCGTCTAGCCTCTTCCCTTTGTTCCATCAGCCGTAGGCGTGGTTATTCCCTCTTGCCTTCTGCAGTAGCTACATCTGTGATGTCTTTTTTTTAAAGATTTTATTTATTGGAGAGAGAGAAAGAGAGAGCAAGCAGGGGGAGGGGCAGAGGAGAGGGAGAGGGAGAATCTCAAGCAGACTCTGTGTTGAGATCATGACCTGAGCGGAAATCAAGAGGCAGACGCTTAACCAACTGAGCCACCCAGGCGCCCCATCACTGTGATGCCTTAAAGTTGTCCTTTTAAGCCTTTCGGTTACTGAATTGATAACTTTCTTATTTTATTAATAATTCTTTACAATAAATCAGCTGTTCAAAGAGCTTCTGTGGCCTGACAGTACCGGAAGGGGACAGTCACTTGGATGGGATTGCAAATTCCCAACAGCAAATACCCCTAAACTCTCAGTACCACACTCCCTCCTGCTTCACAGAGAAAATGGACACCTTCAGCTGAGAATCCCCACACTGCTCACACTCCACACAAACAAACCTGTTCCCTGTGCTTGCCTCCCCTCCTGCTTGCCGAATCCTACACGCTTGCTCCCCATCCCATCCCCCTCCTGGCCTCTCAGGAACCCTCCCCCCCCCTCAACCGTCTGTCCCCTCCCACATGGTCGACATTTCTCGAACGGATCCCTCCTACTGGCTTTTAAATCCGCTCAACTCTCACAGACGTAAAGAACATTTCCTTGATCCCCAACCCCCTGCCCAGAGACCATCCTCTGTCTTTCTCATGGTCTCAGTCACTAACTGCTTGGGCTTGATTCATTTCTATTTCCTCCATTTGTACTTTTTCCTCGTTTCTCCCAATCTGGCCTCTGGTCCCACCAGTCTGCTTTGCTAATGTCACCCATGAGTGTTAGGTTCGTAATCAAATGGACATCTTCTTTTCAGCCCTCATTTTATAGGACCACTCGGTGGTACTCAACCCTGTCACACACCTTTGTTGGAAAGTGAGTGCTGAGGCAGGTCTAACCCTGCCGTTGTTCCTTTGTCCTCTGGGAGGCCGCACTTTTCTAGTTCGCTTCCTACCTCTCCAACTACTCTTCTCACTGCAGAGCCCCCTCCCCTCCCAGAATGTGAAATGCTGGCATTGTGGGGGGCTCAGCCTTGGGTCTTCCCCCTTCCCACTGCTGCTCAGATCGTCTCATCCACACCAGTCACTGCCACGGGCCAAGTATTTGCACGCTTACATCTTTTGCTCAGGAGTTCCCTCTGAACTCCGAGCCCATACATACCCACCACTCCTTGATCTCTGCGCTTGAGGTCTCCCACGTGTCCCTACCTCAACAGAAATAAGACAAAACTCAAGCTCTTTCTCCAAAACAGGTCATCTTCCAGGGTCCCCTATCTTAGCCAAAAATACAATCTTCCATCTATGGCACAACCCAAAAACCCAAGAGTTATCATCCATGCTCCCCTCTGCTTCTATTTCCAATATGCTACCAAACTTGTCTATTTTACTTTACACATATTTCTTGAAAACATCTCTATTGTTGCCATACTACCATATTCTTTATCTGCTGTGGTGGCCTCTGAACTGACCTTCCCTTTCCACTTTTCCCTCTCCGAGGGTGTTCTCTGTACTATAGCCAGGGCAATCCTCTTACAAGGAGAATCTGCGCATGTCACCCCTCTACTTAGAACATGTCAGTGGTTTCTTCTTGCTCTTAGAAAAGCCTGAAGTCCTTTCTGAGGCCTCCAAGGCATTGGCCACCCACCAGCCTTGCCTGTTATCCTTCTCTTTCCCATTTTCTGTTCTCTGGCTGCCTGAACTTCTCCTGCTTCCTGTCCCAGGACCTTTGCACATGCTGGTCTTGTTGTCTGGAATGTGTATTCATTTTTCATACCTCAGGGTAATGGCCATTTCTGAGGGAGGCCTTCTCTGAATCCCCCTCCCACTGCCCCAGACTTAGTAAAGGCCCTTGCAGAGCATAGTGTATCTCTCCTTGGAGGCCTTTCTACAGCTGTGATTTTACATTTTCTCATGTGACTGACTGGCTGATATTGATCTCCCCACCGGTTGCATGTTCCAGGAGATGGGGGACCATATCTGCCTTGCTATGCTCTAGAACTCTCAGGGTCTGGTCCAGGATCTGGCTCCTTCTCATAATAGAGGAGTATTTGTTGAACGAATGAATGAGTTTGGATTGGGGACTGCTGACCTCAGGACATTGCTCTCTCAGTGCCTTTATGCCATGGGATCTTTCCATGATTTTGAAAATCATAGAACATTTGGAAAATGTTGCATGAATGTTAAGACATGCAGTTTCAAACTGAAAGACTATAGGTTAAACCACTACTGCCTGAAAAGGGAAACCCATGATAGAAGTCAATATTTTCCTAATTTAAAACCCAAAGAAATTTCTCTTAGTTCATGTTTTGTCATCAGAAATATATTTTCAGATAGGAAGAAGGCAAATCTGTGTTTTGTTTATTATCGAAAGCAGCAAAGTTAGACATGTTACCGTAATGGAAGTGAAACCTTTGGTGAGAAACACAACTTTAGTAAAATTGGCTCCCTGAATCCAGGAGAGACAACTGGCCGATACGAGCAGAGGGCAATTTCTGTTCATAAACAGTAAAAGTGTTTATTTTTATGAGTATTTATTGAGCACCTACTGTTTTATAGTTGAAGAAACTAAGCCTTGTGGAGTTTAACTTGCTTAAGATTATACACCTAGTAGAAGGCAGAGACTAGTTTCAAACCCTGTCTGCCTGATGCCCAAATTTAGCATATTAATCACCCTGAGGAAATTCCAGTTAATGCTATCTGGGTATATTGGTGTTGCCGTTATCTGTTGCCGTACAATAAACCACCCCCCAAATTCATGAATTAAACAACAACCATTTTATTAGGCTCGTGATTTGGGGGGTTAGGCTGCAGTGGAGATGGCTCATCTCTGCTCGGAATGACTCCAATGGTTAAAGATAACCGGCATGGCTCACTGGGATCATCTGCCAGAAGCCCTGGTTCTGGCTCTTGGCTGGGTTCCTTGGTTCTTCTCCAGGTCACGGTCTTTGGCCTGGAGCATCCTCATTTCACTTACGTGTCTGGCTCTGGGCTGGGATTGCTGGAAGAGCTGGGGCGTCTTGCTTTCCTCACAACTCGCTGGGGCATCCTCATGGCATGGTGGTCTCCGGGGAAGTTGATCAGATATGCAGCCGGCTTCCTTCAGAATGAGCCTGCAAAAGACAGGAGCTAGAAGTCGACTGTGTCTTAGGGTCTGGGCTGGGAACTGGCACACTATCACCTCTTAGCTGTCAAAGCAATCACAGAAGACGTCTAGGTTCAAAGGAGGGCGACACAGACCCCACTTCTGAATGGGAGGAGTATCAAAAAATGTGGCCACTTCAATTCTTCATAATCAGATACATTAGCATTTCTCTCCTTAAATGCTTTGGAATAATATAGATGTATTTTTTACCCTAGACTCCATTTCTATTTAGGGTAAATACTGCTTCTAAAGTCAATGTTCTCATTGCATTGTGTGAGTCCTCAGGTTCTTACAATGATAACTATGTATTGAATAACTCAGGAATGTCCACTGTGATCACAGCAGGCCATCAGGGTAGAAGGTAAAGTAAATAGACCAGTGGAAGTAGCAATATTCTGTCCTTTATGAACCTTGACATCTAAGAAGCACTGAAATGGGATGTGACTCAGTTTTTCTATCTCCTCTGTTTTCATGATTTCTTCTCTCAATGCTTACCTTTAAAAAAATATTGAGGTTTTTTTTATTGTTTTCACTTTACTCCTCAAAATATCACTGTTCTGTCTTATAGCTTTCTAAGCCCTTTTCTGGATTTTTTTTTAATTGAAAATTTTGAGATAATTATAGATTCAAACAGAGTTGCAAAAAATAATGCAGACTTCTTGTACCCTTTACTCTGTTTCTCCCAATGACAACATCTTGTAAAACTATAGTAATATATCACAAACAGGAAATTGCCATTGATAAAGTCAAGATACAGGACATTTTTATCACCACAAGGACCCCTCACACTGGGCTTTTATAACCATATCCACTTCCCTGTCATCCTGATTCCTCCTTAACCCATGGTAACCACTGATCTCTTCTCTATTTTTGTAGTTTTATCATTCAGGAATGTAACATAAATGGAAAGCTGTATGTATGTAATCTTCAGGGACTGGATTTTTTTATTCAGCCCAATTCTCTAAAGATTCATTCAGATAGTTCTGTATATTAGGAGTTCCTTCCCTTTTATTTCTGAATAACATCCCATAATATGGATGGACCAGAGTTTCATCATTCACCTGTTGAGGAACATCTGGGTGGTTTCTGGTTTGGGCTATTACAAATAAAGCTGTTATAAACATGAACTTACAGGTTTTCTGTAGACATAAATTTTTTTATTTCTCCAAGATAAATGCCCAGGAGCACAATTGCTGGGTGCTACAGTAATTGCATGTTTAACGTTTTAAGAAACTGACAGTTTTTCAGAGTGGCTGTACAATCTCACATTCTCATTAGCAATACACATATGACCCAGTTTTTTCCACATCATCTCCAACATTTGGTGTTGTTACTATTTTAATTTTACCCATTTGGATAGGTATTTGGAGTTTTAGTTTGAATTTCTTAAGTGGTAATGACATTGAACATCTTTTCATATACTTATTTGCCATCTAGTATATTCTTTTCAGCGAAGTGTTTATGCTTTTTGTCCATTTTTCAATTGGATTAATTGCTTTCCCACTGTTGAGTTTTGAGAGTATGTTGTATATTCTAGATACTAGACCTTTGTCAGGTATGTGGTTTGAAAATATTTTCTCCCACTCTGCAGCTTGTCTTGTCTGATCCTCTTGATGAGGTCACTTACATAGCAAAAGTTTTAAACTTCTATGACGTGTAATTTATCAAAATTTCTTTTGTGGTATGTGATTTTTGTTATCAAATCTAACTCTTTTGACTAGCCCTAGTTTCTGAAGATTTTCTCTTTTTTTTCCTCTGTAAGTTTTAGTTATACCTTTTACGTTTAAGTTAGTGATCTATTTTGAGTTAATTCTTGAATTAAAGTGTGAGACTTAGGTCAAGATTAATTTTCCCCACTATGGATGTCAATTGCTACAGCCCTATTTGTTGAAAAGGCTATCTTTCACCCGTTGAATTGTTTTTGCAAAACATCTGTTGTGTCTACTTGTGTGGGTCTATTTCTGGGTTTTCTATTCTGTTCCCCTGGTCTATGAGTCTATTTCTCTGCCACTACCACACAGTCTTGAATACTATAGATTACTATACAATAAATCTTGAAATCAGGTAGACCGATCCTTCCTATTATTTTTTCTTTTTTAAATTTGTTTGCACTATCGATGTCCCTTTGCCTCTAAATTTTAAAATTATCTTGTGTATACCAACCAACAAATTGCTGAAATTTGGATGTGAATTGTGTTAAACTTACTCATAAATTTGGGTGGAATTGGCATTCTTGCTATTGTGAGTCTTCCAATCTATGAATAAAATAGAATGAAAATATTCATTTATTTAGACCTTAATTGGTTTCTTTCATCAGTATTGTACAGTTTCTAGCTTACAAGTCCTGTACATATTTTGTTAGATTTACACTTAAGGGTTTTATTTTTTGCAACAGTAACAGATAAATAAATGGTATTGTATTTTTAATTTTGGTGTTGTGTTCATTACTAGTGTATAGAAATAGAGTTGAATTTTGCGTATTTATCTTGTATCCTTGTAACTTTACTGAACTCATTTATTTAGTCCTGAGAGGTTTGTGTTTTGTTTTGTTTTTTTATTTTTTGTGGTTTGGTTTTGGTTCTTTTAGATTTCTTTGAATTTTCTACATAGACCTTCATATCATCTAGTAAATAAGGGCAATTTTATTTCTTTCTTTCTGATCTGTATGTCTTTTATTTCCTCTTCTTGCCTTATTACACTGACTAGAAATTCCAGTACTATGTTGTGTAAGAGCAGTGAGAATGAACATCCTTGCCTTGTTCCTGATTTTAAGGGGAAAGCATTCAGTCTTTTACCATTAAATATAATGTTAGTGGTAGGTTTTTGGTAGATGCTCTTTATCAAATTGAGAACATTTCCTTTATTCTTATTTTTATGAAAGTTTTTTTTTTTATCATGAGTGGGTGTTGAATTTTGTCAAATGTTTTTTCTGCATCAGTTGACGGGGTCAAATGAGTTTTCTTCTTTAGCCTGTCATTATTTCACTTTAGCCAATCATTATTACATTGATTGATTTTCAAATATTGAACCAGCCTCGCATCCCTAAAATAAGCTCCATTTGGTAATGGTGAAATCTACATGCCAATATTTTGTTAAAGACTTTTGTATCTCTACTTATAAAGAATATTTGGCTATAGTTTTCTTTTTCTTTTTGGTACTGTATTTATCTGGTTTTAGTTTCAAGGTAATATTAAGTTTATAAAATAAAAAAAATAAACTGGGAAATGTTTCCTACTCTTCTATTATTTAGAACAGATTGTGTAGAATTCATGTTAATTTTGAAGTTTTTGGTAGAATTCTCCAGTAAAACCATCTGGGCCTGGGGATTTCTTTTGAGGGAATTTTAAAATTATAAACTCAAGTTTCTTAATATTTATAGGGCTATTTAAATTATCTATTTTGGGGCATCTGGGTGGCACAGTCAGTTAAGTGTCCAACTCTTGATTTTGGCTCAGGTCATGATCTCAGGGTTGTGAGATCGAGCTGCATGTTGGGCTCTGGGTGTGGAACCTGCTTAAGATTCTCTCTCTCTCTCTACCCCTTACCCCACCCCCTCTCTCTCCCTCTCTAAAATAAATAAATAAATAGATAGATAGATAGATAAATAAATAAGTCATTTTATATTGGGTTAATTTTGGTAATTTTCTTTCTTCCCCCTAAATAATTGCTACATTTCATCTAAATTGTTAAATTTATGTATATAGAATTTTTCAAAGTATTTCCTTATTATTTTTTTGATGTTTTCATCTCTATAGAGATACTCCATGTTTCACTCCTGATATTGGTCATTTGTGTCTTTTCTCTGTTTTTCAGCCTTGCTTGCCAGAGATTTGTCAATTTTATTTATTTCTTAAACAACCAGGTCTTAGTTTCATTGATTTTCCTATTTTTCTGTTTTCATTTTAATTTATTTATGCACTTATCTTTATTATTTGCTTTCTTTCAGTTTATTTTGCTCTTCTTCTAGGTCCTAGAGGTGGGAACTTAGATTACTGATTTGAAACATTTCTGTTTTCTAATACATGCATTAATACTATAATTTCCCTTTCAAGACTACTTTGTCTATGCCCCACAAATTTTGATATGCTGTCTTTTCATTTTTATTTATTTTTTATTTCATTTTCTTGACCTATGAGTTTTTTAGAAGTATGTTGTTTGGTTTCTCAGTGTTTGGAGATTTTTCTCTTATCTTTTTGTTGATTTGATTTCTAGTTTGAATTCATTGTGGTCACAAGACACCCTTTGTTTGATTCAAATCTTTTTAAATTTGTTGAGGTTTGTTTTTGGCCGAGGATATGGCCTATCTTGGTATATATTATATGGGCACTTGAAAGGAATGGGTATTCTGCTGTTGTTGGGTGGAATATTTTCTAAATATTGATTAGACTCTAATGATTGATAATGTCATTGAGTTCTTTCATAGACTTGCTGGTTTTTAGTCTTGTCATTTTATCAATTATTTTTTTCTAATTTTTAAAATCATTTATATATGCATGCACGTGCGCACACACACACACACACACACACACACACACATTTTAGAGTGGCAGAGGGAGAAGGAGAGAAAGAATCCCAAGCAGGCTCCACACCCAGTGGAAACCCTAGTACAGGACTTGATCTCACAACCCTGAAATCATGGCGTGAGCTGAAATCAAGAGTCAGATGCTTACCTGACTGAGCCACCAAGGCAACCCCGTTTTATCAATTACTGACAGAGATGCTTATATCCAACTATAATTGTGGATTTGTCTATTTCTTTTTTCAGTTCTATCAATTTTTGCTTCATATATTTTATTGCTCTGTTTTACAGTGCATATATGTTTAGCATTGCTGTATCTTTTTTGTGGATTGACCCTTTCATCATTACATAATGTCTGTCTTTGTCATTGGTAATTTTTTTCACTCTGAAGTCCTGCTTTTCTTTGATTAGTGTTTGCGTAAAACGTCTTTTTCCATCTTTTTATTTTTACCTTGCCTTTCTTTTTTAATTTGAAATGCGTTTCTTGTAGACAAACTACACTTGGATCATGTTTTTTAATCCACTTTGCCATTCTCTGTGTTTTAATTGATGTATTTAAATCATTTACATTTAAAATTATTATTGATATGTTAGATTTTAAGTTTGTCACTTTCTTTTTCTTTGCTTGTGCTGTGTTTTCATTTCTCTGTTTTATTTTTCCTGACTTCCTGTGATTCACTTAAACATTTTATAAAATTCAATTTTGATTTATTTATGGTGTTTTGAAAGTATCTCTTTCTAGAGATTTTTTAAGTGGTTGCTCCAGGTATTCCTTTATATATATATACATAATTTGTCAGTCTATTGGTATTGTCATTTTACCAGTTTGAGGGAAATTTTCTTTCTTGCTAGACTACCCCTTCCTTGACCTTTAGCTAGAGAGAGCAAGCTTTTTCTTGGGGCTTTTTAGTCTGCATCTGTTGACATTTCCAGGTTACTAGCTTCTCCAGCACCTCATCTGGGATATATGAAGCAAAAAGGAAATTCAGGGGACTCTTCACTGTTCTGTTCGTCACATCGTGTGACTCCCAGGGCATCTGCCTTCTTCTCTCTGTCATTCAGAGTTGCCTTATGCTTGTTTTATATATAATAGCCAGGATTTTTAGCTGTATTTGGAGGGAAGGATAGGAAAAAGTACCTCCACTTCATCCTCCCAGAAGCTGAAGTTCTCACTTATCTTTATTTTTAAAGAAAATAAATATTGTCATTAAAAAATAATAATTTAAAAAGTATAGTTTGCAAAGTAGGTAAACAAAGCAAACTTAGATGTAAAACCTAGAGATAAGTACTCAACAAGTTCTTTTAAAAAAATCTTCAATCATTAAGACTATCCAAAACCCTAAACGAATAAAAACAATGCTCCCTTATATTTAGTTCTTTATACACTTTCAGCACTTTCTTATCTTTTATCTTACTTGATCCTTCTGGGAACCCTATAAAGGGGGATAAGGCAAATACTATTATCCCAGTTTTATAGAAAGGGAAATGGCACTATAAAAATCAGAAAAAACACAGGATCCTCCAAAGGTTTATACAAAACAATTGGCAGTATTTGTTTCCCTCTGTGAAATGAAGAATTCTCTTCTATAGAAAATTGTGTGAACTAATCTTTTCAGAAGGCTTTCTTCCCTATCATCTAAAAGGAGAATATTTTACCTGCTATAATATTTCCAGGTTCCAACCATGAGAAGACTTATTTGGAATCAATGAGAGAATGGGAATTTACTACTTTTCCACCCCCTTCAAAAATCCCGCGCCATAACTCCTCCAACTCATGAATCATCTTTTGAAAGTCTTGAGTTATATTCTGAATCCTCATCTGGACCCAAGCTGGAGAAATGGCATCCTCTTTGAATTTCAGATTCCTTCTGTGCAATGGAGGCCAAATCCCGCAGTGTTTCTTCTCCCTGACTTCGCATGTGCCATACTCTGAAACATGGAACTGTTTTGAAGACCATGTAATGATGAAAAGAGATGGTACCCATGCTGACCCCGAATTACCGACAAAGTACACCATAGCTGAATTTTTCTCGGGCACCCAAGAATCTTACAGGATGGAAACATTTTTTGAGACTGAATCTCTACCATCTGCCTACATAGTTCTGCAAGAGGCAGGAAGCATAGAGGAGGTGGTCATGGAGGGTCACTTGGGGATAGAGCATAAGGAATTTCTCTGTTGAATCTGCTGTGTGCAGATTTAAGAGATTCAAATATAGACTCCATTGAAGAGGAGAGTGAAATAAAACAATACAATAAAATACAAGATATCTTTTATTAAAATCATAAGAGAGAAAGTGTTTGAGAGTAAGGCATTGAGAGCTGGCAGAAGGTGTAGCACTCAGTTTATGGAGATACTTGGTAATGGTTCACTAATAGATCCAAGGCATTATGATGAGGAGAAACCATTTACCTAAGTAGGCCAGGGTCTGGCTCTTCCTGTTGACTGTCAAGAACTATCTGTTGCCTATTACCTCGGTCTGAGGCAATCTCTGGGGGTGAGAAGACTCAGTTTCTGTCCTCAGGGAGTTCCCTATCTGACTGAGGAGACCAGCCCTAGAGGTAAGAAGACGAGCAGGTGCTAAGTGAGTGGTATAGACATGTAACTGCTTCTGTTATTTTTGGACTGGGCTGGCCCTGGAAAGTAAGCTTAAGATGGAGAAGGGGAAGAGATTTCAGCCAGAGAAGAGAAAGAGGAAAGGCCCAAGTGCGGGTCTCTGCCTCTGCCTCTTCCTGGGGGGCAATGAACAGACATGCTTTCAGGACCTCTGCCAAAGGGTGTTTATAAAGGGATATGGTGGGAAAAGGGGCCCAAGAAGTGGGGCAGGTGAGACCAGGACTTTCTTTGGCCAGGAAAGAGAGCTCGGAAAGGTCAGTGGGGACACGCAGAAGGAAACACATTAGGAGGTTGGAGCCCGTGGTGGAGCATAAGATGGATTGCAAAGGAGAGACCTGGCTAAAGTGGTGACAGGTCATTTATTTAGAAAGAAATGTTCCTTTTTGGTTTAAACAACAAACCTCCACAAGGGAATAATTAATTTGCATCCTTTTGATCTGTTTACAATTAATATGGTCAAGTAAATGTCCAAAATCCAAATGCAGCCAAGTTAGAGTTTTGTCAGCCCTGGGGACCTAATGCAATCACAAAGCCATTATTTAACATTTTCTGAACATCCTCTGAGTCCCTGTGTTGAATTCTGCTCCTGCATCCAATTTATGATGCAGAACTAAAACTATCATTTTTTCCATTCCAAAAAAAGGGAAATATCTCACAATTCAAGTGCTACATTTACTCAAAACTATAAAATGTTGCTGCATGTGTATGTTTGGTGCATCAGCCACCTGCCCTTGAGGGAGAAAAGGAAAAAAATTCAAATGTTTGAAAACAAACAAAAAAGCCCAACTGCAAAGTCTACAGAAGATGACAAAGAGGTTGGTGAGGTATGTCTCAGGATTCAGAACTAGGAACGCCCTTTGAGACCAGATGTTGCAAATCTTTCACTTCAGAGGTCAGGCTGTGAAGACCAGAGGGGTTTCGGGGCCTGCCACCTGTCTGGTTGGTGGCCAGGCAGGACTGTGCTGGATCCACCCCAAAGCTCCACCTTCTGATGTTCCCTGGGATGCGGGCTCACATGCCTGGCTGTCCAGGTCCTAGCTGGGCCCCTCAGACCACAGGTTTAAGCATCAGTTTCCTGGTCTGGGGTCCAATGGACAGTATCTAAGATCACTTCCAGAGTGAGGTCCATGAGGAGTCTATTCCCAAACTCCAGCTCAAGTTCATTTGATCTTTCTGGGTCTCAGTTGTTTCTTCTTTAGAATGGAGTAATATCTGCTTCACTTATTTTACAGAGCGTTGCTTAAGATCAGAGGAGACTGTGTATGTGAACTTGCTTGAAGAATAGTTAACTCATGTTATGAATATTTCCATATTAACTAATTTATCCTCCAATCAATTATAGATCGGTTTGATATAAAAAAAATTCAAAGAATTTTTATCCAATTTCTTTGGGGGAAACCCCCCCAAATTGTGGATTAGTTTGATGTAAGCAGTTGGGTAATAACTTTTTTTTAAAGATTTTATTTAAGATAGAGAGTGTGAGTGTATGAATGGGGGTGGGCAGGGCAGAGGGAGAGGGACAAGCAGACTCCCTGCTGGGCGGGGAACCCTATGTGGGGCTCCATCCCAGGACCCTGGGATCATGACCTGAGCCGAAGGCAGACACTTAACCGACTGAGCCACCCAGGCACCCCGGGTAAATAACATCTTTAAGGCATTTGATTAAGTGTTAGTATTCATACAGAAAGCTTTGATCAGACTTAAGCTGGCCCACAGGGTATTAGAAGACCGTGATAATTATTCTAAAGATCTTCCATCTCAAATACATTAAGTATTTGTCAGGACAGAGAGAGTGTCTTTCTTTCTTACTCTCAAAAATTTGATTCAACAAACTTTACTCAGAGACTGCTCTGTAGGAAGAATCATGCTAAGTGCTGAAGAGGTACGTGACAAAGGTACAGATGCTCAGGGAAAACTCACAACCCAGAAAAGGGAGGAGAACAAGAATGGAGTTTGTAAATCCCGGGCTGCAAGTCCGAAGTGAGTTAACCACTAACCCCAGCTGGTAAGCACATAGGAGAGCACAGGTGGGCTTGCCCTTTTGAGAAGCTACCGCTTGACAGATCAGCCCGGATTTGGAGGCAGCTATGCCTGTAACTGTCAGCTTAGGGCTCTTTGAAACCATTGTCTGTTTGTTCTTAAAACACATGTCATACTTCTCCCCATCAGCAGGCACCCAGTTTGGGCTACTGTGTCCCACCCCAGGCTTTTCTAGAGTGGTTTTTACACATATCCTCCATATTTTAAGTCAGAAATTCCTCAGTTGAGTGAAAGATCTCTTTAGCCAATTTCTTTCAATGCTTTTGCAGAAATTTCATTTTATTTACACAAATTTTGATCCAATTTCTTTGGGGGAAAAAAAAAGAAAAGTCACCTAACCATGACCCGATGGGATAATGAAGTTAAAAAGGGAGTGTGCGAGTTTCCTAGGACTGCCATAACCAAATGTCACACACAACAGACATTGATTCTCTCACAGCTAGAGAGGCCAATGGATGTCAGAGATGAGGGGGAGGCAGAGCTGCACTCCCTCTGAAGTTTCCAGAGGAATCGTTCCCTGCCCCTGCCTAGCTTCCGGGGGCTCCAAACCATCAGCTTCTATCTGCACTGTAGCTGTTTATCCAGTCTCTGCCTCCAGTGTCATGTGGAATTTTCCCTGGTCTCACTGTGTGTCCTCTCTTCTTAGAAAGACATCAATCACTAGATTCAGGGACTACTCCCTGATCTAGTATGATTTCATCTTAGTTTAACTAATTATATCTGCAAACACTCTTTTTCTAAGTAAGATCACATTCTGAGGTTCTAGATGGACATGAATATCTGGGGGGGGGGGCATGATTTGGCCCACTACAGTAAGCAAGAGAGAAAATCAGCAACGGGGCAGAGGAAAACAGCTTGCCAGATACAAGGGAAGGTAAGGTTGATATGCAGATATCCGCCCAGAGTATTCCGCGCTTTGTTGGAGGACAGACTGAAAATGTGTCATTGCAATCCCTCACGTGGGAAAGTTACTTTGATGAGAGCTTGAGCTCTGGAGTCTGACCAGCAGGGTTTGCATTCTGGCTGATTTCACTGACGAGCTTGGGGAGAAATTACTTAAGATCCTGGTGCTTCACTTTCTTTATCTCTAAAATGGGATTAATGGCTGTTGGGGAGAATATATTAAGTAATGCATGTAAAGGATTTTTATGTTTGGAGAGATGGGTGAGCAGATGCTCCATCCAGCCAGTCAAGAAAGCGTAGGATTTGGGGGAGACAGGGGCAAGTCCAGGTTGGCTTGAGTGCAGAAATTAAGAGAGGAGGTGTGTAGGACTGATGGGGGAGATGCGCTGGGCCCACCCCGGACGTCAGGGTGAAGAGGCTGACCTGACCCACACATGTGGTCCTTGTTCCACCTGCCCAAGTTCTGACACCAGCGCTGGCACAGGCTCCCCTATGGAGAGCCAGGATGGAGGGCATTCCTTGGTCTGCAGGAGCCTCCGTCAGCCTCTACCCTGTATCTCTGTATCCCCACTGCTGTTCCTTGTCATGTCCGTTGGGTTTTCAACTCCATTGTAAATTTTGTGGCTCTGCTTTGATATACCTCAAATCTTTCCTTGTCTCTCCCTTTTGGTAGAATCAGAACTGTCCTCCAATGTTTTCTTCCAAACTCCTCGTTTTACAACCCTGTATCTTACGTCTCTCCACCCCCTCACTTCTTTATCTATAAGCAGGGTTATATATGTGGCTCTGTGTCTGGTCCACTGTGACCCCTGGATCGTTTCCAGCCTGTCTCTGTGATCTGCAGGCATTCTCAATCTTCTCCTGGCCTCATTTGCTTCTTCCTTCTCTGCAGGGCACTGGGATGCACTCACATGCTCCTGCTCTATATCAAGGTTGTGGCAGGCTGCTCTCCCCCAGCAACAAACCATAAAATTAAGAATGGCAAGACTCTCTTGATTAATTTCATTTGCCTGTCTTTAAAATCATTAAAGAAAATGCCTCTTTAAATCATTCTTTTGCAAGCGTATTTGTAAATAATACTTAAAAAACACTTCATCTAATTGTTCTTGCCACAGCTGAATGTTAACAGATCGAAGATGAGATTTATGTTTAGACAGAATTAAGGTACTAATTTTTCCTCAACAATAGACACTGCAACTGACAAAATTAAAACGGAAAATGTCGACCAGCAAAAATTAATTCTCACTAGGCTTAATAGTTTCTCTAAGCAAATCCAGTCTCTCCTCAGCTGCCTAAGAAAAGCCATAAAAATTTCTGAGAAGAATCTGGAGTTTGGGATTCCACACTAATTGCTTCCCCTCCCCTTTTAGCTCATCCCCTTTTCTTGTTCATATCGACTGCAAAGGGACATGCAGTTTCCATAACCAAAATGCCTTTGGCTCTGCTGGGGTAAGGAAGTCGGGGGTGGGGGGGGGAGGGCGCAGGCCAGGGAACCACATAAATAAATGGGAATTTCTACATGGACATGAGGATTTTCGTTTTCATTTTTTAAAAATGAGAATAAGGCACGAGTATAAATTCCAAAAAGAGCAATTTATTTAAGTCTATCATTTTTTGGCAACACAATAGAACGCACATTGGGGTGAACAGTCACAAATCACGTCCCTTCCCACTGTCTGTTTTCTCCACCATATGTTGTGGAGAATACAATTCACATGCTGAAACTCTGCCTCGTCTCAATGTGAGAAAGCATATTGTGATATCAGCAGCCTGGTCACCGAGCCAATGGTTTTTAGAGCAGTAGGGGTGGGAAGAAAGAGGCAGCAGGAAATACAACTAACCCTTCAGTCAGAATATTTTTTAAAGCCTGGGGAACTTTATAGTTTACTCGCCAGTGTATGGGTTGGACTGAGCTTGCCTGGGCACTTCCCAGAGTGTCTTTCATGGACTCCCAGAACTGCTGGGCAGAAGAGAACGTGAGGGACCACCCATGCAAACATGGGGCCTTCATGTCCTCTCAATTTTTCTTTTTTTCAAGTTGCCATTTTGTACACAGGGATAGCTCTCCTTCCCCAGATCCAGTGAGATGTGTGAGTTAACGTATTTAGTCGGTAGGCAGGTTACGATATTCTCTCACCCCCACCATGGACTCACCTGGTCCTCCATGACTGATCAAAAAGGGGGATGGCATTTGTTGGTGAAATAGAGAAAAGGTAACCCAGTAGCACACTCACAGCCCAGCCTCGTTAGTACTTTGCTGTAACCCAAATGAGCTGACATACCCACAATGCATGTGCACGCCCAGAGAAAGACCAGAGCCGTGGATGATCCTTCAATGCCAGTCTCCGCTTATCATGAAAATGGCTGTTGGATGTTCTTTGTATTAGAGCTTTCGAAGTCTCCCTTCCTTCCGGGTACAGGGCACAGATGGCCCTGCTGAAATGAGGCTTTCTGGAGACATTCTAAGCCGACTCAGTATGAGGTCAAATATTTTATTAAGCCCTGCTCTTTCAGTTGTTTAAGGAAAAAAGAAAAGAAAAGAAAAGCTTGTGTTTTCATTTACAGCATGACAATGTTCAAAACAATATTTTAGAAGAGTTTTAATTGATTGCAAAATGCCAGTTAACCTATACGAAACTTCATGGGAAACAGGAAAAATCTTTTTTTGAGAATTACAAGAATCACAGGTAAAAAGCGAGTTTGATTCCCTAAGTTGTGCATCAAACTTCTTGTCTAAATTAAACTGAACAGATGTGGAAAAATGAGTCAGGGGCTCCCCATATAATTCGAAATGAGCTTTCAGGTTCCGCTTCCTATGGCCGATTTCAGCCTAAGCTGCCTTATTGCCTAAAATCTGCAACTTGATACTAAAAGCTTGTCAAAATTAAGTGCATGCTTTATAAGTTTACATTTTTACAGTCTAACTGTTTTTCTTTGATATTTGACAGGGACATAGGTTCCCATGTCATCTGGCCTTGAAGTACTTTTAGAACTTTCTCCTGGACCAATTTGAGGGAGCTCAAGGTTGCAGTGAATTATGGGCCTTTAAGCTGCCTGCCCAGCAGCCAGCCGTTGGGCCCACACTTGAGGGCTAACACCTGTTGGCTGGACAGAGCAATTAATTTTTTTTTTAAATGCAGTAAGCCGCCAAAAATCAAAGCTAAAGGATAAAAATATAATTTTACCTCTTGAGCTTCTAGGGTCGACCTTTGATCTCATCCAAAGTCTGTGTGGCAGGAGGCACCCATCTTACATTTTCTTCCCCAAGAAGCACCTTTGAAAGTCACGAGCTGAGTGCTGACTGAACGTTTCTATCTTCTGTCATATCACTGGCGCATGATGACTCACACACAGAGACCTGATGGAGATAGTCACTCACAACAAAAAGGCAAGTCTACCAAATGTCCCCCTCTTCAAGAAAATTATAATTGGAAGCTTTTAAATTACACTGCAGTCTACTCCTTGTAAGATCAAATGTTATTTCTCTGAGAGGCGACACTTGGGTTTTCCAGTTGATGATTATAATGTGGTATTTGTTTCTGTACATTAAATAGATAACTGTGAACTTCAAAGCGCTAAATACCAATCATGGGCTGGGGCATGGCCACACGTACAGCCTCCCTCCTTCTCCGAACCCTTTGGTAGCCAAGACAAGGTCACTGATCAGGGTAATTTGCAGGAAAAGTCAATTTCTCAAGTACCGAAGCAGGTGTCGTGGCGCTCTATGACAATTTACTGAATCTAAATTGAGGAAGTTGAAAAAAGCAAAGGTCATGATCCACAGGAAGAAAGGAGGAAAGGAAATCTCTTTGACTGTATTTTTAACTCCTTTTCAACCAAAACGTACTCACCAACTGAGACGATTAACGCTAAAAATAAATAAATGAAAATCAGAATATCTCGCTCCAATCAGTAACTTATCTGATTTCTTTAACTAAGGAGAGAGGAATTCAATTTTGCTTGCATTCACAAGGAAATCAGCCCAATTTATAGGAGCTAAAGAGCAGGTCTTTCTGCTCATGAGTGTTTGGAAACAAAAATCAAACCAAGATGTCTGAACTTTCCATCTTTAAAAAGCTCAAATATATAATATATACTGCTTATCGTAGAGTACAAAGTATAGTTTGGAGTATAAGATGTCATAAACATAAAATGTATAGCCCGGGGTATTTTCTTCTAGATGAGCACATTCCTCACTTCCCCAGCCCTGGGGAAAGAGAACACAGCCGAAATGGGAAATGCTTTTAGGAAGAGAAATGGAGCATGAGTTTCAGAATCTAATGTTATTGGGGTAGCAAGGAGAGCATGGGATAAGGAGTTAGAAGATGTGAACTTGAATTTAGGTAAATCACTAATTACCTGTGTAATTAGAGCAAATCGGTTAACCTCTTTAAATTTGTATTTTTTTTCATTTGTAAAATTGGCTGTGTAAGGATTAAATGAGCTAATGTGGGGACTTTTGACAAACTATAATATTAATTACCATCACTAACCTTTAGGGCATTGTTACCCTGAAGGATGATATGCATACCCCTGGTATGCACGAGGTTATTGTAAGCATTTAAGATTTAAAAAAAATGAATCAGAAGAAAAAAATGTTAGGTAAATAATAGTACAGGTGGAAAAATATTGAAGGTGGCATGTGAAAGTCTGGCATTTTTAGTGACTTTTCAAGATTTAGTTAAATTCTTCTTGGGAGGAAAAAAAAAACTCTTCTTGGGAGGTAGAGCAAAGAAATGGAGCTACCAAACCCTCTAATGATGTTTCCAGTACAAGAAATTTTTTTTTTCTAAATGTAGATGAAAAGTAGAAAAATGAGTTATTTTTAGTTCACTCAAGCACTCAACCTAAGAAGAAAATACATTTGCTTGCATGTCAATTTCTCTCATTAGAAAGAAAATTCTCATTAAAACAACGCTATTAACGTAACCCAAAGACTTCTGAGTTCTAGCTGGTAGCTCAACATTTTCGAGCAAATGTTAAATGTAATAAAATTCCTGTCCAATGTAATCTGAATGCTGGATCTTATGTCCTCCGTCTAACAAGGTAAGCTCATTGGTGTTGCAGGCCAGTGTCTGATAGCCACATGTTATCACAAATGTCATGTACACTGACCTCCTCATTTTACAGATGGAGACACAGCGGGCCAGAGAAGGGTGGCAGGCTGGGGACTCTGCATAGGTCCCGGATCCGGGACTTCAATGGGCTTTGGATCCACTAAGTCCAGGGCTCTTCCTAGAGTCTAAATGTCAAGTGCTTAATGTCCCGGCTAAGTCAGGAGGGACAATGAAGATGCCAGTGTTATTTGTAATACATTGACATTTGCATCTCCTCCAATCATTTGTTGTTTTTTTTTTAATTTATAGTGCTGGTTGAAATCCTCAATCAAACATGGAGGGCAACCTGAAAAAGCATTAAGCACTCAACACATTAAGAATTGAAATACAGGTTGAATATTACTTTTTCCAGACTCATATTCTCACCTGCTCTTAAATTTTATGGTTCTTTTATACTCCTAGTTTAGTTCTGAAGTTACTTTCCATGTGTATGTTGCTCCCCTTGGGTATAAAATACACTTTCACAAAGATGCTTCTTAATCTTAGCCAAGGTGTTGGTGTTCCTCCTACATTTATTGGAACATTTTAATATTTGGTACTGGAAATTGAAAATTCAGCACACAGAAACATTTGTCTATGAGGAAGACAGTAATATAATTGTGGATACATATTATTATATTTGGAGCAGTTAATCTGAAAACAGTGTGCTTTTTAATGTTGGTATGCATTGTTTGGTGAGACATTTTCTGGTGGCCAAATAAATGGCTGGGAAATGGATCCTATTTTAGCTGTCAGGATTCTAAGGCCATTTTTGGCTTCCAGAAACCAGCTCCAGACATGTGGAGAGAAACCTTTCCTGCAGTGATCTGTCTCAGAACACTCCAGCATTTTACTTACACTCCCGCCATTGTGCCCTCCGGAACTGGATGTCTGGTCTCAAGGCTCACTTATTTTACTGTTTCTATTTTTATTATATTTTAAAGTTTGAAATAATTTTATATATATGGGAAAGTTACAAAAATAGGACAAAGAGTTCCCTATATCCTTCATCCAGATTGCCAAAATGTCCACATTTACCACAGTTACTTTATTGTTCTCGACGGATGGATGGATGGATAGGTGATAGAGATATATTTATTTTTTCCTGGACCATTACAGAATAAATTGAAGGCATGATGTCCCTTTACTCCTAAATACTTCAATGTTTATTTCCCCTGTGTAAAATAGTCACAGTACCATAATCAAAATCAGGAACTTAGCATCAATACAGTGCAGTACTGTTACCTAATCTACAGACCTTATTCAAATTTCTTGAGCTGTTCCATGAATTCGGTCTATAATACTCTCAATAGTTGACGTTGTCTTCTACATGCTTTGTTCTGCTCTATGTATGGTTAGCTGTATAAACCAGAGGCTCCTGAAAGAATTAGTTTAGCTATTTAAAATAAATTAGTTATAATAAATCGTTTAGATTAAAGGAATACTCTAGGCCTGCTGAGCACCTTCCAGCGATTGGGTGTGAGTCATGTGATCTTGTCTCAAAGGTGTGTTTTGTGCTACAATTGTGAACTTGTGAGAGCTTGCGCTTTGCAGGGATGGGTTCTGTAAACATAGAAAGTTATCTACACACCCGAGGCTAAGTGCCCCATAGAAATACTGCGGCACTCTTGATGGCAACTTCTCCACTGACTCTATGTGCGCTTGGGCAGGTTACCCTTAGAGCCTTGATTTTCTCCTCTGGTCAATGGGACACATGAGATCTTCTTTCCATCTTCATCATGTGAATTACATGAGATAAATAACATATTAGGACCGGGCTGGCCCATTAGGTAACCAGTCACTGATACACATCATTGATTTTAATATTAAAATTAACAGGAAAATACACTTTGTTTTGCATGAAATAGGAAATAACTTATCTCCAATTCAATCTGAAAATTCAAAGTAATTGACACATTCATTTCCCACAACTTTGCTAATCAGGCTAAAGGAATCCTAATCTTAGAACTTTTTAAGTTAAGGGAATATATTAAAGTAAGAGCATAGAGCAGGGGTAGCGGCTATTTCTTTCCTGCAGTGGATACTTTGCCTATAGCATGTTAAACAAGACACCTACATACTTTCTAAGTGATAGTCAAATCATATTTCTCTTCTTTGTCTAAGAGGTCTTAAAATAAGACAATTTACTGTAGAAACTAGAGAAAATTACAAGTCTTTCTTTCCTTCCTTCCTTCTTTCTTTCCTTTATGAAGGAACAAAGAAGGGACACATCTAGCTTGGGAATGTGATCCCAAGCTGATCAGCCAGGCAAATAAATAAATACAGTAGAATACACAAATAAAGGTCACCACACCTGCAGGCATGTGAGCGGGGTGAGACAGGCTTGGTCCTGGGAGGACCACGCTGGCCCCCTTTCCACCACCACTGACCATCCCTCAAGTGCAGCTGTGACACCACTTGGCCTCCAGCAAGGTCAGAGCACAGGGAACGGGAACAGAGGCAGCATTGTCTCCACGTTCCCACGGAACGCCGTCAAATGTGCTCCGATCTGCAGCTGCAACATGGCTTCCCCCATGGCGGCTGCACCAGGGTCTCCCTGGAAAGCCATCTGCCATCACCTATTAGCCACCTTTCCTCCATGAACTTGCCTTCCCCAGACTGCCTTAGGTTGGCTTTTAAAACACGTTTCAATCCTTTGGTGAATGTGAGAATTCCAACCTTTCCCATTTGTACAAATTACCTTTAAATGAGAAGCTCTTTGGCTGGTGGTGGGCACTGTCACCTGGAGCCAAAAGCTCAATGAAAGCTATGATTAATGAATTATAAAGCCAATTCATTGATCCATGACATTAGTACAGCACTGTTGGAAGCAGGAACTAATTATATATAGAAATAATCATTCAACCTGAGAAAAGCATTTCCTATCTTTCAGAAAATACTATGAAGAGATAATACTTAAAAAAAAAAAGCTTCCTATACTATTGGCCAAAAGAAAGGATTATTCCATCTTTCTTATGAATTTGTTGAGAAACCTTAATTCTGAATTTTGGCTTAGTTAAAGGTTTTTGCTTTTTTAAAAGTAAAAGTGCTACTTGATTTCTTGATTATAAGCAATTTAGTACATGACTAGTTCTTAAAAAATAAATATATGTCTTTAAGTTAAAAATTCTCAAGTTATATTTCATTACTGAAAGGCTCCATAGGAGGGGGGAAATGTTTTAAAGACTATAATACAAGTTTAGGGAAAAATTTTGGTCATTATTGTTTATTTATTTTCCTTATTGAGCTAATTTAATTATCATAGAGACACAAACATTAGCTCCAGTACTGGGCTTCTCACATCTGTTAGTAAAGATTTGATTAGGGCTACACAAATGTGCTAGATTAAACTATCTAGTTGGTGAAATTCAAGCCACCTGGATATTTTAGCAACATCAATAAGAATAATTCTCTTTTTCAAAATCAGTAAATCCAAGCTATATTAAAAAGAATTAATTAATGAGTGCCAGATAGGCAAAACAAACATTTGACAATGAATCATATTATCAAAGGTTTTGAGGGAGATCCCTCTCAGCTTATGTTTAGATGTCAAATTATATTACCAAAACTAAACAATCTGTTAAAATGATGTCTTAATGCAATAAGTCTCCTGTGCCATACGGTTTTTTTTTTTTTTAACTTCTTCAACATTTTTAGCAGAAAAAAAGATATGCTCTATTTACCAATGATAATCAAATCATAAGACATTTGCCCCAAAATATTGCCTTGGATATTTCCAAGAGCTGTTAATATAATTTAAATCCTATAAGAAAAAGAAACTATTACAAAGTTTGGTTAATGTATTATATGTATCTTTTGAAGCATCGCAGGGCATACTTCATAGGAGAAGCTCAGTAAATATATAGTGATTGAAAAGATTAATATATAAGAATTAGGTGTTTTAGAGAAATACATAAAGAATTCTAGGCTTGGAAAAGACCCAAAAATTGTCTCGTCCAGAGCTGGCAAACTTACTCTGTTAATGGACAGATAGTAAATATTTTAGGCTTTGTCCACCAGGCAGTCTCTGTCACAACTGCCCGACTCTCCCCTTGCAACCACAGACAATAGTCAACTAGTGAGCATGACTGTGTTTCAATAAAACTTTATTTACAAAAGCAGGCAACAGACTGGATTTGGCCCGAGGGTAGTATTCTGGTGAACTCCTCCTGAGCTCCACTTTCATATTTTTGAAGATCAGTCATCTTGGGCCTTCTGTGGGAAAGTAACTTACCCAAAGCTAAACAACAGGTTGCACAAGTGGGTTGGCTGGCGCTGAAATAGGCTCCTCCAGCTTGTAGGCAAGCACTCACACTGGGCTGAATTAATTGTAGTGACGTGTGGACGGGTGGCCATGTCTAAATGGAAGGTCTGCCTCTGTGTTAAAGCACATCCAAATGCTTCATGCATTTGAAGTCTATAGAATTGTGATGTGTAGATGATTCCTGAAGTCTCCAGAGAATAAGTTGCTTTTCAGAGACCTAAGCAGAGTCACAAAGAATATTTTTGGGGAAAGGAACATGAACGTACTGACAGTTAGCCAAGCATGAAAATGCTTGACTGAAAAGCCACACATGGCTTGCTTCATTAAAGACCATTTCAGTCCTGGAAAACTGCATTTCTATTGAATATTTATAACAAATATGATTGAATAAGAAGAATTTAAAGTGGAAAAAAACCCTGTGTGTTGTGATTCCAAATTAAATCTTATTTTCATGGTTGACAGTGTTTTGTATTCCTGACATTTGCATTGTATAAAAAAACCCTCCTGTTATAATGCCCGTTTCCAGCACCAAATAAGAATTTGGAGATTAACACTTGAGTCCCCAACATCCTTTTCCCAGTGGGGTTTCCATCATTCACATAACTCATTCTTTCCATTTAGAGGAAAGTGGGTCCCTAGGAAATCCTAAATGGAGAAGTGGATCCGGGTCTCTCTCTGAGAATGTCTGTGGGTGTTTGCATGGAAAGGGTCTTGGTAATCATTGCTCTGGAACTGACAATCCAGGAAGACATGATTGATGAAAGAGAATTGGATGTTTGAGACAAAATGGACCGTCATTAACTAACTGAACCAAGTAAACGAAACGGAGTTTCCAAGGGGCAGTGGGGCACATTCTTCTGGAAAACATGGGCCCAATGTTCAGGCTGTGTTTCACCGAAGGGGGTGGGGGAGCGGAGGGAGCCATTACTTAATGGCTCCCAGCTTGCAAAGGTGAAATAACCCACACTATTTTTTTTTCTTCAGCAGTTCTGTATTGATGCTGATTTGCACATTTCTCGCCGAACAGATGAAGGTGCATCTTCTCATGTGTCATGAATATTCTGGTCCTGAAATCACAATAAAACTTTCCATACTAATAAACACAAATAAAATTCTGCTACTTGTAATCATTTCCTAGCTCAGGCATTTCAAACCAGGTTAGAAGTAAATTAAGCTGTATTATTTGCTACTTTTGCTTACAGGGGCAGATGAAATTGTATACATGCAAAAAATAAAATGATGCATTTATGTGTAATCCTGTTTTATATATAAATCTCTTTTGATCAAAATAACAGATATTTATAAACTTTATTTATTTTACCATACTTCATGTTAGAACTTAGCTTATAAGTAATATGCAGTTTTATAACACAATAAAATCCATACAATTATTGAAATATTGGAGCATATGTGATTTTTTAACATTTTCAAGGATGAAGTTGGACCCCCCCCCAGAAAAAAAAAGTACCAGATTTCTTTAGGTCAAGGATAACAAAAGCATGAATGATTCAGATGAACACCTTTTGAACTTTCCTCAGGAAGACTTGAGTGGTAGGGTAACTTAAAGTCTTAACCAGAATGCATGCAGGTGGCCATTTCTTGACTTGAAACATCTTGAAACAGTTTCCGTGCCTAGCAAGGAGGCTCCTTGTGTCAGAGTGTGGCTTGCTCAAGAGAGAGGGAAAGAGAGTATGCAAATGAGTGCATATGTATTAGTTCAAGAGCAAGACTGGGCACCTTAAAGGTTAGGAGCTCAGAATCTCATTACCCTCCTCTCAGAAGCTGGCCGAAGTACATAAAGTAACCAAAAATGAATTTTCCATTATGTTTCATTACCTGAAGGAATTTCTGTTTTGGTTTCTACAATCAACTATTAAGGAATACAGGATGCCCTATGATACATTATTTTGCAAGAATAAACAATTAGCAAACTACTGAACTCGAGTGGATTTACTATGGCGATGTTTAAACAAGAGTCTGTGCATTGATTTTCATTGGCTGATCTATCTGAGCTATCCCTGCTTATAAAATTGAACCTGAGGCATGTGTATGAGACTTTGGTGCACACATTTGTTATGAGCTTCATTCCTTGCTCCGTGTTACATCCTTATTTTGTTTTTCTCCGAATTTATACTGTCTTGAAGTATTTTATGTATCTTTAGAAATATGTTAGATCTTTTTAGAAATAGAAAGTTATACACATAGTATGAATTTTAGACAATAATAGGAATTTGAAGTGGTAATCATTTGTTTATAGGCACAAATTATTATAAGAAAAGCTCAAGTCATTAGCCCAAATAAAGGATTAGAGTTAACAATGGAATTGAACCTAGAGTATAATTAATGAATTCTCTAATTGTTCTTCCTGTGTTAGTTCATTAAGCCTGACTACGGAGTGGATATTTGGGCATCTGTCTCCAACATCTGTCATCTCACTGATTCCCTGGGTTGACTCCATCAATGCCTGAGGAGAAGTATGCTTTCCTTCCTTTACTCTTTTCTGTGTTTTCCTTCAAAACCTGAGCCTGCTGTAAAAACAGTAACCATTCTTTAATAAGATAGTATGACAAAGAACCACCTTGAAGGAGGTTTCACTAACATAAGACTTACATGAAAAGATTGGAGTTGATGTTAAATAGTATCAGAATGTAGTTCACCAAATGAATAGTAAATGATTTTCCCAAGAAACCTGTTTTGTGTTCACATTAGCTGAATTCAATGACAATCAAAAGCATATATTGAGCATCTACTTTGCACAAAATGCTCTCGGTTACTGACAGCTCTCATCAATTAAGCACTTACCTTGTTCCAGACATACTTTATCAAGTTTAATTTACTCTGGCTCTGAGGACAAGAATTGTTGTTTCCATTTAGAGATGAGTAGACTGAGGTTCAGGGGATTTACGTGACTTGCCCAGTTTTAACCAGTAAATGATGAAGTGAATCCCCCAACCTGTATGGGCTTGGTTCCAGTACTGAGCTTTTTATCCGGTATCCTGGGCATAAAATCTTCCCTCCAGAAAGGTGTTTGCAGAATGTCTTAATCTGTTCGGGTTGCTATAACAAAAATACCACAGGCTGGGTGACTTAAACAACAAACGTTCACTTCTCACAGTTCCAGAGACTGGGAAGTTCAAGATCAAGGTGCCAGCACATTCAGTGTCTGATGGGGATGACTTCCTCATTCAAGAAAGATCTCTGGGGTTTCTTTTATAAGGGCACTAATCCCCTTCATGAGGGCTCTACCTTCATGACCTAAGTACCTCCCAAAGGCCTTGCCTTCTAATAACATCACATTTTGGCTTAGAATTTCAACATATGAGCTTGGGGGGAATCACAAACATTTAGTCCATAACACAGAAGAACTGCAGAATTTTTTTCTCTCTTCTTTAATGGTCCAGGAATAAAAATGTGAATAGAGAGTTGGGATATCAAAGTTAAGAAACAAAAACTTATCACTTGCTACTGGTGGCCTGTGTCAGGGAGGGAAAAAGACATTTCTGGAGATGTGTCCAATTTATTAGGCTCATTTCCACCTTTGCTTATGTAGGTCATACATTGTTCACAGCATGGCATCCCCTGGCCATGCCTCGTCTTTAGGCTCAGAGTTTTACTGGTGATGAGATAGTAGATGGGCACATGTCTGCTCCAACAGATGACTGTTCCCCAGTGCCATGGACTCGTTTTTCAGGAACAAGAAGTTCATGGCAAGTGTGTGGGCTTCACCACATGATCTCTCCAAGCAGGAAGCCTCAAAATAGTCTAGCTGTGTTCAGAGACTAACAGTGTAGAGAAGAAGTAAGCTTATCCCATTCTTGTTTTATGATGACCTCTATTGGACTGGCGTTCTAGATAACATACTCATTAAGAATTGGAGGAGAAGAAAGACCTAGAAGAAAGCAGAGGCACAGAAAGAAGCAAAAGATGTCTCTATCACTTAATCAGCTTGTTAAGTTCCAGGACTTTACATTATAAAAAGAATGGTTGCTTAGGCTATCATTAAAAAGGAACAATAAAACTTTAGCTGAAGAATGGTTGGTTAGCAAAAGCAATTCCAGGGTAAGTTAAAAGTTGGGGGCAGCATACTGGGTGAAAATACTTTCCCTGCAAATAAAGCTCACTGCTACTTTTCAAACAGTTTGGCTTCAGCTTGCACCTGCAGATGGTTGTATGTATAAATATTTGTTCATGGCCATTACTATTATTAATGTATAACATTTGGGATGTTTCAGCGTTCCAGTTGCATGGATTTATTAGGATATGCTCTCCTGTATGGAAGATGTGCATTGCTACAGTTTTTCCCTTTTGCAGAAAAGCAAATCCAGCAAACCAGTGGCACCATTACAGCCAGAAATTATTTATGGCACTCCGTTTCCCCAGGCTATATTTCAAATTGGTCTAGGAATGGGGGACAGTATGGAAGTTGGGGGCTGGAGAGAGCACAAGATAGAAAATCAGGAGGTTTTTTTCTAGTCCAGGTTCTGCCACCAAATAGCACGGTGCCCTCAACAAGTCTTATCCTTGTTTCATCTCTGTGGAAAAAAAGGGGCAAACTCATTGATTTCTAAAGTTCCCTCCCAATTCTGACTTAGGACATCGTGTCCTTTTCCCCTCTGGAGAAACAAAGTTTATTTCACATGGTGGTGGACCCAGAAATCACTCTCAGTGAGTAAATTACCCTCTACTCCCTGCTGTGGGGATCACAATCTCCCTACAATTAAAGTTGATAATGTTTTTGCATGAAAAAACTACCAACATAAACAGAACACTTACCAAGCGCCAACAGAGTGATCAATCAACACATAAGATCCCATTTTATCATCTTCTACATAAATGATTCATTCATTCATTCATTCATTCACTCATTGATTCATTCATGTAACAAATATTAAGTACCCACTGTGGTCCTGCCACAACAAAGGGAATAAAGCAAAGAAGTAAACTGCAAAGAGTAGCCCCTGCCATCCTAGAGCTTACAGTTGAATGGAGGACACAGATTGTTAAAAAATAAATCATTGCAATTAAGTGGAAGAAACAAAAATGATAAGGAGCTACAAGAAGCTATGGGAATATTTGTCAAGGGAAGTCCAGTGAAATCTAAGTGTTAGGAAAGGTGCTCCTGGAGAAGCTGTCATTTAAGCAGAGCCCTGAAGGATGGAGCATATCTAGTGAGCTGAAGGGATGTGTGGTGGGAGCACAGAGGGTGAAAGTCATTTATCCAAGTGTGTAAATCACCTGAGGGGTAAAGGCATCTGCCACAAGTAACAGGATCTTAATGGGCAGTTCAAAGGGAAGAAGGAGAACATTTGAAACAGGAAAAGATGGGAAGTCTGATTCTGCCCTTTGGAGAGACTGATGGGTTCAAACAGGATGCATCAGACAAGTTCTTAGTTGTTAAGCAATAGACCTTGACTCTAGAGGATATATAGAACAAAAGATACTTATTCAAAAGGGTAGTGGGCAGGGACTTTCTTTTGCAGTCAAAATGGAATAAAATAAACTGAATTTACTCTCCTGAAGCAAGCAAAAAACTAACAAAATATATTAAAGAACAGTTTTCAAAACACTGAATATCAGGCAGTGAAGAACCATGATCCCTGGGAGACAGGTGAGTCCTATGATTGCCCGAGCTTACTGTCTGGAGAGAGTTTCCAGGCTGTGGCACAGGGAGAGACAACCTGCTAGAGTCTAGTGGACTCCTGAGTTGAAGAGATAGATTTGAAAATCTGTGGAGAATGAAGAAACTAGCATTCATTGGACAGAATGTCAGGGAACAGAGAGCAGTGTGCAAGGAAAATTCCAGAAACCTAAAGAGGGTCCCTTGCAAATATTTAGCTGATTAGTGATCATTGAATATGTATGAAGAAACTATTCAAATCCCCCATCGCCCCTCCCCCCCAAAAAAGCCATTTGAAAGAATTAAAGGTGACAGTACCCAGTATACATTCAGGGTTGGGAAAAGTGTCCATTTCTACCAGTCAGACTGGAGAACATCTTGCTTTACAGGGCCTTACGTGTCTTACGTCAGTTCTGGAAAATAAACATCTCTGGATTATTTACATCTCTGGTCCCACCTGACAAATGTTAAAATCAAGATCTGACAGGACCAAACTATTTTGAGGTAACTTAACTGTGTCAGAGAACAAAGTTCAAGAATACTTACAGGAATATATACAGGAAAAATATCAAGCACCCATGAAGGTGAAATGTGTAGTGTCTGGCATTCAAGCAAAAATAACCAGGCATGCAAAGAAGCAGGAAAATATGGCCTGAAATGAATAAGCAGTCAATCAAAACCAACTCAGGGTTGACACAGATGTTAGAATTAAGAGATAAGAATATCAAAACAGTTGTTATATGTATTCCATATGTTTAAAAATTAAGTAAAGATGTACATGGGAGTTATAAAAATGACTCAGATTGAACTCCAAAAAGGAAAACTACCATGTGTGAGATGAAAATACTTTGGATGAGATTAGATCTTGCAGAAGAAAGGATTCGTGAACTTGAAGATATCAATAGAAATTTTCAAAGTGAAGCACTAAAGGAAAAACTACTATTTTTTTCTTAAATGAAGAAAGTATTTGTGAGCTGTGGAAAAGTGGGGAAAAGAGAAACATATTGGAAGAAATGATGTCTGAAAAATTTCCCAATTTCATGAAAAGTGGAAATCCAGAGACCCAAGAAGTTCAACAAAACCCAAGCACACAGAGCTTAAAGAAAACCACACCAAAGCACATCATAATCAAATTGCTCAAAAGTTAAAAAAGATTTTTTTAAGTAAAAAAATCTTAAAAGTGGTTAGAGAAAAACATCACATTTTCTACAGAGGAAGAAAGGTATGAATCATTGCAGATTTCTTGTCAGAAGCCATGTAAGTGACAAGAGAGTAGAACAACATCTTTATAGAGCTGAAAGAAAAAAAAATCTGTCAACCTAAAGTTCTATGCCATAAAAAATGTCTTTCCCAAACAAAGGTGAAACCTGAAAATGTCAGATATACAAATGTGGAAAGAATTCATCAGCAGCAGACATTCACTACAAAAAAATATTAAAAGAAGCTCTTTGGGCAGAAAGAAAGGATACCAGATGAAAATGTAGATCTTGACAAAGGAATGAAGAGCATGGAAAATTGTAACAAGGTGGTTAAATAAGGTTTTTTTCCCATGGAATTTAAAAGTCTTTAAACAGTAATTGACTAAACAAAACAATAACAATTTAGTGTGAGGCTTGTGACATGTGTGAAAGTAAAATGTATGACAGCCAATGCCTGGGAAGGAAGAAATAGAAGCATACTATTGAAAAAAATCTTGTAACATCAGTGAAGTAGTATAATATCACTTGAAGGAAAATTGCAATGAATTAAAGATGGATGCTATGAACTCTAAATAAACCATTAAAATAACAGCAAAGAGTTAGGACTAATAAACCAAGAAAGGAGATAAAATGAAATAACAAAATTAGTTCATCTAAAAATGAGGGCAGAAAAGTAGAGGAAAAGCGGGGAGCAAGGAATAGAAAGCAAATAACAAGATGATGGACTCAAATCTAAATGCATCCTTAAGTACATTAAATGTAAATGGTTTAAACACGCCAATTAAAAGCGGGAAGTGTCAGATTGCATATCCTGTCTACAAGAAATGTACTTTATATACAAATACACAAAGGGGATAAAGGTGAAAGATTAGAAGAGATATACTATGCTGACACCAATGGGAAGAAAGTTGGAATGGCTAAGTCAATATTGGACAAAGCAGATTTCAGGGCAAAAAATACCATGAGAAATAAAGGTCATTTCCTAATGAAAAAAAAAAGAGCCATTCCATTAAGGGACATAATGATCCTAGCTGTCTAGTTACCTAATAACAAAACTTCAATCGCATGAGCCGAACTGATGGAACTTCAAGGAGCAACTGAGAAATCCACACTGAGAGAGTTTTGAGTACCCTTCTGTCAACAATTGACCAAAGAAGTAAACAGAAAATCACTAAAGAGAGGGAAGACCTAAATAACACTGTTAACCAACTTGATTTTAGTGACACTTAGGGAAGACCCCACCCAACAACAGCAGAATGCGTATTATTTTTTAAGGACCCATATTACATTTTCTAAGGACCGTATTCTGGGCCATAGGAAATTCTCAATAAATTTAAACCGAGTCAAGTCACACAAAGTATGTTCTTTGACCAAAATGGAATTAAATTAGAAAAAAAATTGACAGGATGATATCTGGAGAATCACCAAATATTTAGAAACTAAATAACAGACTTCTCTATAAATTAATGGTTAAAAAGAAATCAGAAGGGAAATTAGGAAAATGTTTCAACCAAATGAAAATCCAAATGCAGCCTATTAAACTGTGGAAGATACCATTAAACAGTACTTAGGGATAAATGTACAGCACTGAACACCTATATTGGAGAAGGAAGGTCTCAAACCAATGACCTCATCTTTCGCCTTAGAAAACCAACAAAGAAGAGTAAATGAAAGCCATTATAAGAAAAAGAAAGGAAGGATATGGAATGATGTCAACAAGATGGCAGAATAGGAGGTCTGGCCTTCATCCCCCCTCACGACCCCCGGTCCCGGAAAAACATCTGTTTTGTCAACCACCGCCCAATGGGAATGCTTTTGTGGGGGATTCTGGAGTTTAGCTGAGATTCCAGCACCCCGGTGGTGCAAAAAATCTCAGTGGACACAATGAAGAGTGTAAGAAGAATAAAGAACAAATTTACCCAAAGTCACCCCTCCCTAAGGTAGCACATCTTAGTGCCAAAAAACACCCCCTCAGCCTGTGATTTCTCCCATGGGGAAAAATGAGAGCAAAGTGAGCACCTGGCCTCCCCACCCTTGCAGGATGATGCCCAGGAGGCCCATTTCAGTTCTGTCCCATGGAGAACACTGAGGGGATCAGCACGGCTGCATTATCTGGGGGCAGTCAGGAATAGCCAGGAGCAGAGAGAAAGCCGCCAGGCTGTGGATCTCAACAGTTGGCCCAGATCCTCCCAACTGACTTTGCATACTCTAAGAGGCTTGTCCGTGAATCCTCAGGGATTCACGGACAAGCCTGTGGATCCAGGCTGTGAATTCACAAGCCTGTGAATCCCTTGCCTGTGGACCTCCCAGCCAGCCAGTGCATACCCCCGGCCCCCTGTAAGCCCCAGTGCACGGCACTCTCGCGTCTCTGCAGATGCTGCACGTAAGCCCCCACAGACAGCATGTAGATTTCACTAGGAAGGACGGATCTTACAGCCAAATGGACTCTGCTGGACTGTACTGGAACAAGGTGCAACTTTGAACACCTCAGGGCACTGTCCTACAGAAAATAAACAGTGGGTTCCCAGCACCCAACCTGGCTTTGTGGGATCAAGAGAAGGCACACAACCCTGAGACATTTTCCCGTAAGTGGGAACAAGGGGGAGTAGAGCTGGTGCCATCCATAGAGAAGATCTAAGAACAGGTGGATTTCCACGAGCTAGCATCCGGACGTGGGGCTGGTGTCTGAGTGAACAAGCATACTGTGGTCTGTCTCACTGAAAGGTGAGAACAGCCCTTAGATCAACAGATAAATATGCACATTTCTCCCAGGGAGTGTATCCATCTTGAAGCCAAAAGGACAACAAAGTTCAGAGAAAAACTGCAAAGACCAGACACAGATAAAATCTAATGTTTCTTTGAGCCCAGGTAATGCTTCCCAGCAGCTCAGAGTCATTCAAGGAGTCCCCTCTGGATGCTCTGAACTGCTGATGTGTTTATAACCAAGTTTAACTGAACGGGAAGACTGAGGGCTTTAGAAGAACTCAGAAGGGTGGTCCTGAACGTGTCCCGGCTTGACTCTCGTGGGAAGATTATGTTGCTCCAGCAAACATCTTTTTTATAATTTTTATTGTTATGTTAATCACCATACATTACATCATTAGTTTTTGATGCAGTGTTCCATGATTCATTGTTTGTGCATTACACCCAGTGCTCCACGCAGAATGTGCCCTCTTTAATACCCGTCACCAGGCTAACCCATCCCCCCACCCCCTCCCCTCTAGAACCCTCAGTTTGTTTTTCAGAGTCCATCGTCTCTCATGGTTCGTCTCCCCCTCTGACATACTCCCCTTCATTCTTCCCCTCCTGCTATCTTCTTCTTCTTTTTTTTTCTTAACATATATTGCATTATTTGCTTCAGAAGTACAGATCTGTGATTCAACAGTCTTGCACAAGTCACAGCACTCACCATAGCACATACCCTCCCCAATGTCTATCACCCAGCCACCCCCTCCCTCCCCCCCCCCACCCCTCCAGCAACCCTCAGTTTGTTTCCTGAGATTAAGAATTCCTCATACCAGTGAGGTCATATGACACATGTCTTTCTCTGATTGACTTATTTCGCTCAGCATAACACCCTCGAGTTCCATCCACGTCGTTGCAAATGGCAAGATCTCATTCCTTTTGATGGCTGCATAATATTCCATTGTGTATATATACCACATCTTCTTTATCCATTCATCTGTCGATGGACATCTTCGCTCTTTCCACAGTTTGGCTATTGTGGACATTGCTGCTATAAACATTGGGGTGCACGTACCCCTCCGGATCCCTACATTTGTATCTTTGTGGTAAATACCCAGTAGTGCAATTGCACTCCAGCAAACATTTTGACCCCAGAGCATGTCCTCCCTACCTCAGACATCCTGCCTGTCTTTTCCATCCAGGCTTTTTTAGGTTGATGACTCCAGAGAAAGCCCTCTGTTTCAGGCATTCATCGGGGAAAAAAGGTGCCAGCCGCCTTTAGCCCAGATCAACATTATGCTTCTGATTTAAGCCTGAGAGAGTCTGTTTTGACTTTTTTCTCTAAGTAAAAAGTGATCATTTGATGATGGTTCCTTGTGCAATTGGAAAAGAAAATTATTAGATGTATGTAGGCAAGCTCCAACTTGTCATGTCAGTTTCTGCAAAGATGTAGAATGTATCAGAAAATAAATTGCCAGGAATTTTCTGTTTGTTTTTAGTATCTAATGTGCACTGGGTTTGTGGGAGGTGAGGGTGTATATATGTGTGTTTCCATGTAGGGAGAAAGTGCAAAGTTATTAACATTTTCATCTGCAGCAGCTGATTGAAATTGTGTTCATTGACTCACAAGTAAGCTCCATTACAGGGCACTGGTTGGCAATGTCTTTGGAAAAGCACGTCGTGAATAAGGAGTTGTCTTGCTGGGGTGGCGGGGCAGTGGTGGGCATTTCTGAGACAAGGGTTTCGAGGGCTGCTTTTAATAGGGGCTTGGCTCGAGTCGGAGGACCCTCCAGGCTCTGGCGAAGGGTTTGACAACAGTTAATAGGTCACACTCTGGCTTGTCACATCCTCAGGAAAAGCTGATCTGTTTTCTAAGTCCACGAGTGACAGGATTATTGTGTAAGTGCTTCCGAAATGCTTTCATCTTGACTGTTTTCATCTGAAGCTGTTGGAAGGAGCTTTGCCAAGAAAAGCAGGGAAGAAAATCGAAACATGCCCCCGTGCAAATGTCCTCTTGTTCATGAGGGCGGCGCCAGGGACTTCAGCTCTAACCCGGGCGACCTTGAGAGGTTCTGGAACTGGCGTGGAAGCACACACAGCTGAAGGGGACAGAGGGTGCTCACCACTTTTCTTCGCCCCAGGCACAGCTGACCTGCCTGGAGATTTTCCACTCCAGCCAGGAGTGTCAGGATCTCTACAGTGACAAACTCATCCTGAGGGCACCTGCTGGGCTGGGGCAGTGACCCAGTTTGGTGCATGGCCCGTGGGATAAGTGCATTTTGTTCACCATCCCTCCTCTCCGAGGGCCCGATGCTTTCTGGGCATTCCTCTCTCGATCAAGTGTTTTCTCAGTGTGGCCGTGGCCCCCTGCACTAACGTGATAGGAACAGGCATTGACGGTGAACATTCTGGATGGAGGGAGGGGACCCAGTTTTCTTAAGCACACTGAGGTTGGGGGACCCCTGAGAAGACTGCAAGGTGTGCTTTGGTTTCCTTTTCTAATCCTGCCATTTGCTCTCCTCCTCTGGCCCCCAAACTGGAAACTGGGACACAGGGGAGCATAGGGGGGACAAGAACATAGGACCCCTTCACATCTAACCATCTTCTGGGACTCAGAGTAAACACTTTTATGAATGTCTTTGGTAATCAAAGATGGCCTCCTTACCATGCTGCCCACCTCAGCTCCCGTCCATTCTGTCCTGGGGTGCTTTTATATAATCCTTTCCCACTTACCCCCCTGCGCTACACGGCGGGACCCATGGCGGGACCAAGAGTACTCCTCTTTTGTTGTAAACAGACTCACGTCTGTCACTGACATTTTCTTTGGACATTGCTCTTTTTTTTTTTTTTTTAAAGATCTATTTACTTATTTTAGAAAGACAGCGAGCATGAGTGGGGGGAGGGGCAGAGGGAGAAGCGGAGAGAGAGGGAGAGAAGCAGACTCGCCACCGAGCACGGAGCCCAACACGGGGCTCAATCCCACGACCCAAGCCGACCACCCAGGTGCCCCTGGACATTCCTCTTTCTGGTCCTTGTGATAATTTCTATTCCAGCCAGGAACGTCAGCATCTCTGCAGTGACAAATCCATCCAAAAAATACATCCTGGCCAGGGCCCACCCGCGGACAGCAAGGTACGTGGGATGTTTGCCTTCTGCATCTCCCTCCCTCCTCTCTGACACTTGTCCTGTATCCTCACTCACCGTTGTTGCTGTAGTAGAGCAGCGTACTTGGAACACTTGCTGCCCTCCTTGAAACGTACACAGCCAGGGTGCCAGGCCCTCAAGGCCCACTCAGGAGCTAAATGTCAAGTAGAACGGTGTATAAACCATTTGTGTAGTACCTTCTCCCCGGACACTTGGGCATTTCCACAGGGGCTCTCAGCGCTTTGAGTTAAAGGCTGGGAGCAATGTTGGCCTCTTAGGTTCCTAGGAGACCAGAAGGGGAAAGCATTTGGAACCCTGGAAGGAATATAAGGCCTGCTACCCAGTGTCTTTTACATCATGCTTTGAGGGGGCTCTCCAGATTGCAGTAAGTCCAGGGCACTTGGCACAATTTCTAAGAAAACCGTGCAGCTCTTAGAATGTTCAAGAATTAGCCTCAGCCCCAAAGTGTGTGTGTGTGTGTGTGTGTGTGTGTGTGTGTGTGTGTGTTACGGTCACTGTGCACGGTTGTGTAGGTTGCAAACTGCAGAAGGGCCATGTATAAGGAGGCACATTCCTGCAACAAACATTGATGTATGTATTTATTGTCACAATCTGCCAGCAGATGCGTCTGATTCTATCAAAATCAGTATATTGCGATAATGCATTAAAGATGGAAATAAAGTGTCTTGAGGCAGAGGCCTATTTCTAATTTGGAGATGAGAGAGGCCAGCACAGGTTTCAGTGAGAAGCGGAGGCAGCTTCCAACTTGTTCCTTTGGACTCTCTCCAACTTTGTGTCCGTCTTTCCCTCCTGATCTCCTGCCCTGGACCTTCAGACTCAGCCGATGCAGAAACAGGCATCTCGAGTCTGTTTCACCAGCTCAGGAGCTTGCTTGCTCTTCCCCATCCCCCCCGAGGTCCTGCTTGTCTGATGGAAACTGACAGACACACCCCCCACCTGGGCGGCCCCACGGCCTCCAGCCTCCCTGCAAGCCAGACCCTCCAGTCCTGTTTCAAGGCCTGGGAGGTGCCCCTCGGCTCCTTGCTGCCAGCATTGGTTATGGTCCTTGTTAACTACTCAAGGACGCTCCCTGGTAGCACTGTCCTGCTTTTCTTTTCTGTTTTTGTAAAGATTTTATTTATTTATTTGACAGAGAGAGAGTACGAGCGGGGGGCAGAAGGAGAGGGAGAAGCAGATTGCCCGCTGAGCGGGGAGCCTGACGTGGGCTTCGATCCCAGGACCCTGGGATCATGACCTGGGCCGAAATCAAGAGTTAGTCTTTTAGCCCACTGAGCCACCCAGGCGGCCTGTCCAGCTTTTCTATATTTCCAAATTCCACTCAAGTTTCAAGACCCTGTGCCCATACCCCTTCTCCCGTGAAGTCTTCCGAGATCCTCTTGCCCTCATCCCAGCCAAGAGGAATTATCTTTCTTGCCTCCGCTATGCCATAGCCCTTTGTGTGCTTTTCCCTTGCAGCACAGATCAGTGGGCATCTTGTACTGGTTCTGAACCCGAACCAACTCTCCAGTTCTTCAGAAGAGGGATAAAGTCTTCGCTATTTTTGTGGCTCCCAAAGGGCCATGCACAGTGTCTTACACACAGCAGGTGCTTAGCAAGGTCTTGGCAGATGAACACTCAATTTGCGGGGGTAGTTGGGAGTAGACTGTGTTCTCTCTGACTCCTTGACTAACTGTGCACATGTGGTTATATTTTCTTGTTTCCTTTACTGTGAAGAAACTGAGGCATTCCCTACAGGTTAGCAACCTGAGAGAACTCTGCTCCATAATATCACACAGGCCTACTTTTATCTTGTAAGCGGCTAAAAGCATGATGGTTGTATTAGCGTGGGTTCTCCAGAGAAGCAGAGCCAATAGGATAGATACAGATGTATTCTGAGGGATTGGCTCACACAATTACAGAGGCTGGGAAGTCCCACCATCTGCTGTCTGCTAGCTGGAGGCCCGGGGAAGTCCGTGGTGTAGATCTAGTCCAAGTCCCAAGGCAAGAGAACCGAGGGACCTAATGGTGTTAAGTCCTGGTCTGACTTCGAAGGCCCAAGAACCAGGCATGCCAGTGTTTGAGGACAGAAGACTGATATCCCAGCTCAAGCAGAGAGCAAATTTTTATTCTATCCGGGCCCTCAGCAGATGAGATGAGGCCCACCTGCCCTGAGGAGGACCATCTGCTCTACTCATTGTATCGATCCGAATCCTAACCTCTTCCAGAAACGCCCTCACAGACACATCCAGAAAGCATGTTTTACTACCTATCTGGGCATCTCTTAGACCAGGCCAGCCGACACATAAAATTAACCATCACCAAGACTTTAGGGGATAAAAATAAACTGATGACACAGAAATGTTATGTGGCTCAATTACTTCCTTCAGCATAACGAAACTTGGATAAATCTTGAGTTCTAGTTAGTGATGCCAACACATTTGTGGGCCTCCATTTCCAGGACGACATGCCGGGGGAGGCTCAGAGCCCCACACTTTTCCCTGTGTCTCTGTGTTGCTGGGCAAGATAGAACAGCAGAAACACAGTGATGCTCCTGGGTCGCCACCCAGCTTTGTGGAGCTGGAAAAAGAAAAGGGGAATCGGGAGCGTCTGGTGGGAAGAACACTGCACAAGCCAAGCCTTCGAGATGAAATGTTGAGGGAAACTGAGCAAGCAACAGGGTGGATTTTTGTCCAGACCCTTAACATTCTTACAGGACTATTACAAGAGACATGGAAAATTTGAAGCATGCGTTGCCCTGATGAATGGTATCATGTCAGCTGATGTAAGAGCTGCAGAGTTAGTGATAATTTTCTTTCTGGCTCATGAAATCAGCTGGCTCTGGGTTAGGTCTTCATTAAAGAGAAGTGGAATGTCTGAGTTATCTGGGGAGAGGCCAGAAACTCACCCTGGTTTGGCCATTTCCTCGCACCTTGCTTCATGCCTCAGTTGTCACAGAACATTCTATTTGGAAAGAAACTTAAAAATTCTCTTATGTGTCAGCAACTATTTTAGTAGGCAAAATGGCTTTTTTTTTTTTTCCCCAAACTGCAAACCTCATTTCCTTTCAAGGGCATTTCAGCTTGGAGTTAGCACTGACCACTCGTGTGTGTATAGTGCCATGGGAACACCTTGGGTGTGGTGGCAAATCAGTGGAATATACAATTGCCCAACTTTCCCGGACACATTAGAGAAGTTGATGCCGCACAAAGAAGCTAGGTCCTAGGTGACGTCTGGGAAGAATGTCTCAGAGTCTTTACAAAAGCTTGAAGAACAGTTTCTTCCAGATTATCTACCTTATATTGTCTGTGTGGGGCACTAAACTGACCCTTTAATGAGAGCTCATCTCATTGACGGACCTAACTAGAAACTCAGATAGAACTTTCAGACCAGGAGGGACCCTCCTGATCACCTTTCCTCACTTCTGTCTGTCACTCTCAAACCTGCTCATCTTCCAACGTCTCCAGCTCAGGAAATGACTTGCTTTCACCCTGTTGCACACTTCTCTCCCTCAACCAGCATCTGCCCAAACACCAGGTCCCAGTAAATCCTGCATCCACTTCTCCCTTTACACTCTCATCGTCATAGTTTGAGCACCCCCGATCACCACCATCTGCATCCTCGGCTATGGCCACAGCCTCCCAGTTGCTTTCCCGTTTCCTCTTGTCTTCTCCCCGCTCCCCATCCATTCTCCAAGCAGCAGCAAGGATGACGGTCCAAGACACCAACCTGAATGTATCTTACACCTGCTTAAAGCCCTTTAGTGGGTTCCTCCGTGACACTTTCGCTTGGCCTCCAAGACCCAACATCGTGTGGCCCCACCCCCACTCAGACCTGTATCACTTTCCAAGCACATCCCCCTTACTGCATCTTAGCCGTGTAGATCTTCATTCTGTTCCCCAAATGGACTAAGATCCTACTGATTCAAGACCTTCGTTCATGCTGACCTTTCTATTTGGGATTACATCCATCCCCCGCCTTTGTCTCAACCCTTCCTCTCTTCCTTAAGACTTGCCAGTCCAACCCATTTTCAATCTTCAGTTTCATTTTAAATGTGGCTTCCTCAGAAAGATCTCCCTGATCCCTGAGATTAGATTCCTTCTGTTAGATGTGCTGAGAGCTGGGGCAACTCACTTTTGCTCTAGAGGGCCAGAGAGAACACATTTTTGGCTTTGCTGAACTCTATGGTCTCTCTAACAACTACTCAACTCTGCAGTTGTAGAAGAAAGCAGCCATAGACATTATGTGAAAAATAAGCATGGTTGGGTTCCAATGAAATTTTACAAATTTTACAAAAACAGACAGGGGGCTTAGATGGGGTTCACAGGCCATCATTTGCCGGCCCTTGTCTTAGAGCAGCCTGTCCTTTTGTTTCATAGAATTTAGAATAACATGTAACAAAGGTCTTATATCTGAATGATAATGGGTTCATGTCTGTTATTGCTTTTTGGACTTCTTCTCCATGAGGTCAGAGATCAAACCTGCCCTTTAGCATCCAGGGCAGAACAACAGGTGACTCAAGCCAAGCTCGTTTGTCCAATCAGACTTTATCCCAAGTCTTTAGCTTGGGCAATAAGGAAGAGACCTGTAGAGGACTATAACCTGAGTGTATATACAAGCCGGAGCTGTGGCAACCTTGTTGGCACCATGCAGAGCCCGAGAATGGAGCCAGCACTGGGGAAGTAGGTCTGAGAAATGGAGAGAATAAATGTTGTGACTACCTCATTTAGGTCCTGGATCAAGCCCTACCTGACTTACTTCCTGTAGCTCTTGACTATAAAGTTATACAAACCAAGGTATTCCCTTTTTTTTTTATTAAACACATTTACATTAAATGTTTTAATCATATGCAATGGAAAATAATTACATAAGGCCTGATATTTTCTCACTTGTAAAATAAGGATAATAAAACATAAATGAAGGGCTATCATCAAAGCAAAAAAATATATATATTAAAATGTCTGAGTTTTGCACACAGAAGCCACTCATGTTTGTTAAATAAATGAGTACAGGTTTGCCCTACTATCCAAAAGTAGAGTGTTTCTATGAAAACTTTTATAAAGCTGAAATTCAGGCTTAAAGCAGAGAAGCAATTACCATTAATTTATATGGAAGATTTTTTGAGCATTCCCAGACCTCCCTTACATTTTTCTGATACCTTCGAACACATCTTGTTAATAGATACACAAAACAAATCTAGATAAATCACAGATGCTCACTGACACGGTTCGGAGCTCTGACAGCCTGAGGCTGAGATGCTGAGTGTCATTCCCAGGGGAAGGAGCTTGGGGGTGCCACTCTCGCTGTTTGGAGTACACAGCCTCTGTAATGGTGGTTGGCTGCAAAACAAATGTTGAATGCTATTTTTGCTTCTTGCCTTTTCTCATAAAAGCAAAAATCCTCTTTGGATTTCTTTTGGTTAGTGAAAGCAGATACTAATGTAGGTCTTCCATAAAAGTGGAGTAGCATAATGTGAACTTTTGAAAAGTGGGGTATACCTGTAATTATTCTCCCTAACAAATACATATAATTCTATAAAGGGCTACTTATAATAATAGTTATATTAATTATAATATCTTTACTATACCCCTCCTCCCGTTTTGAATTTTGATGATAAAACATCTTGTCATTATGGCCAGTTGATAAGCAATTAAAATGGAGCTATCATCTTAATATATAATACTAGTCATCATGCAACGGGGATGTAAATTACAACTTGTTTTACCCACAATTTCAGGGATAGATATCTCATGTAAAAAAGAGGGCTTGCCAACACCTCACCAAAGAAGATAGACAGATGGCAAATAAGCATATGAAAAGATGTTCAGCATCGTAAGTCATCAGGGAAATGAAAAATAAAACAACAAAATACACATCCATTAAAATAGCCAAAATCCCAAACACTGATAACACCAGATGCTGGTGAGGATGTGGAGAAATAGGAACTCTCATTCACTGCTGGTGGGAATGCAAATGGTGCAGCCACTTTGGAAGACAGTTTGGTGGTTTCTCACAAAACTAAACATACTCACGATATGGTCCAGCAGTCGTGATCCTTGGCATTTACCCAAATGAACTGAAAACTTATATCCACACAAAAGCTGACACATGGATGTTGATAGCAGCTTCATCCGAAGTAGCTAAAATTTGAAAGCCACCAAGATACCTTTCATTAGGTGAATGGGTAGATAAACTGTGCTTTGTCCAGGCAATGAAATATTAGTCAGCACTAAAAAGACCTGAGCTATCAAGGCATGAAAAGACATGGAGGCAAATTAAATGCGTATTACTAAGTGAAAGAAGCCAATCTGACAAGGCTATATATTGTATGATTCCAAATCTATGATATTCTGGAAAAGGCAATACTATGGAGACAGTAAAAGGATTAGTGGCTGCCAGGGGCTGAAGGAGGGAGAGATGAATAGGCAGAGCACAGAGGATTTTTAGGGCAATGAAAGTGATCCATATGATACTACAGTGGTGGATGCTTGTCATACATTTATCCAAACCCATAGAATGTGAAACACCAAGAGTGAACCCTAATGTGAACTACTGACTTTGAGTGATGATGTGTCAATGTAGGTTCATCAGTTGTAACAAATGCACCATGGTGGTCCAGGATGACCACAGTGGGGGAAATTGTGTGTGTGTGTGTGGGGTACAGGAGTCATAGCGGAAAATCTCTGTATTTTCCACTCAGTTTTGTGGTGGTTCTAAAATTGCTCTAGAAATAGGTTTATTAATTAAAAAAATAACATTTATATTTAAAAGGGACATGCCCATATAATGGTTGAAATAAAATTTATTCAAAAATCAAAATTCTCCTTGACACCCCCCAAAATTCTTTCTCTAAGACAGTATTTCTGAAGAACAAGAAAAAAAAAACAAAAACAGAAAAAAAGAAAACAAGTGACCAAATCTCCAAACGTACTTGAGATTGAATGCGTTGTGTCTGGCACCAGCTTTTCAATCTTCATCATGAGTATGAAGAGAATAGAATTTGTTTCCTTTGTCTCCTGGCCCAGGAATGTGAATAACTGTTGACAGATGCTTGCCAAGACATGAAAATACTGGGAATATGTCTGACTCAAGGAGCAAATGATACAAAACTGAGAATAGAAGATGACAATACCTAAAATATATATTGGAGCCAATTTCTTCCTATGTTGGGCCATCCACTGGCTCTTCACACTTAGAATCAAACCCCCTGTCCTTCCCAGTACTGAAAAGGCCCTGCATGAGTCTCCTCCAAACTACCCCTTCAACCTCATTTCCCTTCGCTCCCTCCCTTCCAGTCTGGCTTCCTTGCTTCTGCCTGAGGGCCTTTGCACATGCTGCCCTTGGTGCCTGGAAAGCCCTCTTGCACTTGTATAACTTCCTGTCACTTCATTCTATTGTCTGATCAAAATTTATTTCTGCAGACAGGCCACCCTTGCCCATAAGACTTAAAATATCAACCTCCCTGCAACCTCTCTCTCTTCCCTGCTTGGTGTCTCTTAATAATATGACTCATATATATTCTACATATTGCTTTGTTTATTGGTTCTATGTCTGTCTTCCCCACCTCAGTGTGAGCTCCTGAGGACAGAGTTCTCCGTCGTCTGGCTCCTTTATCTTCACCTCAATATCTACAACAGTACGTGACACACAGTGGCACCTCAATAAATATTTATTGATTGCATTTGTTGCGACCAATTTCTATATGTCAACTTGGCAATCACACTAAATTCATTGTTTGATTTTCTAACAATAAAAAGAAATCTCAGTAACTACAAAGCTCCTTGCAACAGCTCACCTGTCTCCAATGACTCAGGCAAAGGTGACCAAGAGTGCAATCTGCTTTCTTTATTCCCGATCAAACTCAAACACTCATAATGTAAGGAATATCGCATGCTTCCTCATGGAACTGCGACATACTTTTCAAGAGGATTAGCTTATAAGAGTCCGATAATCCTCCTGGGTTGAATAAATAGATCTCATAGAAATTCCTGGGGCACCCTCTACATAAGGCCTTTCACTAAAATTAAATTAGCAACAAAATGAGCTTTTCTTGGGGGTAAATTAAAGTGGGTTTTCTTTTACAAGCTGTTTTAAACGATCATAATCTGGGAAGCAGCGTCCTTCCCTAAATACACATGGTACTTTTACATGTCTCATTTGGAACCATGTGTCCCCATGCCCAGGGAAGTGGGAAGGAAAAGGAGGCTGGGACTCCAAAGGGGCCCTAGTGAAGTTTGCAAAGAGAGGCAACCTGAGACTTCCAGAGATTTAGGAAAACTACGTGCTTCATTTGTTGTCTGTGACAATGCGAAAGACACAAAGGAGGCGTGATGAATAAAATATGGACATCTGTCGGCTGTCTCCTGAGCCCCAACATGCTGAAGCTGAGACTTTGATTATGTCACAGTCCAGCAGTGTTTGTCAATAGCTGTCGCTGGAGCAGGGCCCTAACCCGGGGCACATCCACAGAGCGCACGCGACACCGAGGTTTGCTTCTTTCCGACAAAAATGGTCCTGGTGAGGCCAGCTGAGCATCTTCCTCTCGGGTGCAGTGCTGTCTGCTCCCGACTGAATCATGCGCTGTGCAAATATTTTACTTTCATACATCATCTGTAGCAAGTGTAATACTGAGATTTAAAGGTAAATAGCTGGAGAAATTGCAGTTGAATTATCAGACTGACATTCCTGTCGTGGCAAATCAAATCCCGCCGGGTGCAGCCAAAAGCAAACAGTGGTTTTAGTCAACACCCTTCTGGCAGGGTCCTTCAGACCATATATTCAAGGCTGTGATTTTGGTCAACAGACAATTAAATAAAAACATATTTTGTAGGGGCTCTTCTCAGTTAAGGAGTTGCATTCTATTTTCGCTTCCTCTGTGTTCTTCTCACTAGAAGGAATCAGAACTAAACTGGCAAGAGTTAATGTACTCAGTAGGATTTAGAGCAAGAAGAGTAAACTTGAATTGGAACCTCAGAGCACGCTTGGCCCCTGGAATAATCTGGGTTGGTGTGGCATGCCTCTGCAGATGGCTCAACTAAAGTGTTCAGGCCTAAATTTGCTTTTCTTCTGTGACAACGAGCAGTAGATGAAATGTGGTGCCCAGACATGAAGGTGGAAATCCAGACAGAAAGCCATTCATTCGTTCATTCAATCCATCCATCCATCAGTCATTTGAGGTCATCCTTGTGCCAAGTTCTGTGCTGGGATTGGGAGACATAAAGCAGCCCCACCCAATCCAGTTACTTATATAAGTATTGGGACAAATGACATGCAGGAATCTATGAATAGGAAGTAAACAGCAAAAGGACTCCCCAAGGAGAAAGGCTCCCACGTGATGAAAGCCAGGGGGAGGCTTTGAGGGTGTAGCTGGGGTGGGAGTTCCCAAGCATGGGTTAGGGGCTGCTGTATTTAAAATGTCCACAAGCAGGGAGGTGAGAGTCTCTTACTCCCATGGGACCACAGAGGTGAAGGGTGGGAGGGACCATAAGCAGGGAGGGCATCCCGTGGAGGCTGTCAGTGGCCAAACTCAACAACGGAGTCAACTGCTTTATCACACATGCCCAACCCAGAGCAGTCTATGATGAGGGTCTCCACTGTGGTGTTGACAGTGACCATAAGGCAGCAATCAGCACTAGGGGTAGGCTGGTGGACAAGTGACAACGTCAAGTCTCCTAAACAAATCAGTTCTATGGCTTGAAATTAGGCAATGCTTCTGGCTGGTGATGGTACATCCCAGTGAGTCAGAGTACTGCCCACAATCCTTTTTTAAAAATTTAAAGTGATTATTTTCCTTTTTTATTATCAGCTTTGTTCAAGTATAGTTGACAGACAATACACCATATGTATTTAAAGTGTACAATTTGATAGCTTGACATATGTACACACCTGTAGAACCATCACCACTATTAAAATGAAGAAAGACCCCCCAAAGTTTCTTTATAACCCTTTGTAATCTGCCCATCCCAGACTCTCCCGCCCCAACTGATCTGCTTTCTGACACTATGGGTTAGGTTACATTTACTAAAAATTTATACAAATTTAATTATAGTATTTCTCTTTATTTGTCTGGTTCTTTCATTCACCATATTTTGAGGTTCATCCATAGAGTGGAGTGTATCAGTAGTTCATTTCTTTTTATTGCTGAGTGGGATTCCTTTATACGGTTGATATACCACAGTCTGTTTACCCATTCATCTGTTGATAAACATTTGGGTTATTTCCAGTTTGGGGCTATTACAAATAATGCTTCTGCGAATATTCATGTATTCTTCTTTCTAGGGACATGTTTTAATTTCTCTCAGGTAAACATCTAAGAATGGAATGGCTGGATCATAGACTACAGTGATTGCTTAATGTTTTCAGAAACTGGCAAAATTTTCCACGTCAGTTGTACCATTTTACCTTCCTGCCAGCAGTGTATGGTCTGCCCGAGTTCATGTTTCCCTGGGGGCTCTTAATGTTGACCACCTTTTCATGTGCCTATTTGTCATCTATATATCTGCTTGGGTAAAATGCCTATCCACATTTTTTTCCCTTTTTTTGGGTTGTTTACTTTCTCATTATAGAGTTTTGAGAATTCTTTATATATCCATTGGTTTTCTCTATCATGTTCTTTTTTTTTTTTTAAAGGTTTATTTATTTGAGAAAAAGAGAGAGAGAGAGAGCATGGGCGGGGGAAGGGGCAGAGGGAGGAGAGGGAGAGAATCCTCAAGCAGACTCCCTGCTGAGCCTGGAGCCCAACACAGGGCTCCATCCCAGGACCCTGAAATCAAGAGTCAGCCACTTAAATGACTGTGCCACCCAGGCACCCCTATCTTGTTCTGTTTTTCACTACCTTGGTTTCTGTTCTGATCTTAATTTTTTTCCTTCTTTTTTTTCAATTTAAATTCAATTAGCCAACATATAGTACATCCTTCTTTTCTTCTTAATTTACTCTTCTTTTTCTAGTTTCTTAAGATGGAAAGTGAGGTCATTGATTTGAGACTTTTCTTCCTTCCTAATATAAGTATTTCTACTATGAATTTCCCCCTAAATATTGCTTTGGTGCATCCTCAACTCACAGAGTCCCTGGGCTCCTTAGTTTGTCCTTTCTGCACTGCAGCCTAGGGACTTTCTCAAAGCAGCAACCTAGGACAACATAGGGCTCATCTCATCTGCCTCCTGTCTCAAGGATCAGTGTCTGGTTTTGCTTAATGTACAGGATCTTGAAAATTGTTTTTACATGTATCTTTGTCTATTTTTAGTTCTTTCAAGTGAGAAGATAAATCTGCTCTATGTTATTCTATCATATTCAGAACTAGAAGTCCTTATGCTTGATTTTTAATTTGTAGGTTTGTTTTAAAACAAATGCTTTTTATTTAGTTAAATATATTGATCTATTTATTTACATTTTCCCCATCACATACATTTATTTTTTCCTCTGATTTTTCTTCATTCATGAATTCATCCAGATTTTAGTGTACAATGTGAGATGAAGTTCTACATTATTTCCCGTTTGCCTTCCTCCCCTATCCAGATAACCAGCTCATTGTCCTAATATCATTTGTTATAGTGCTTCCCTCTTTCAGTAGTTTGGGATATATTCTTTGTCATCATATTACATTTTTGTAAAGAATACAATACATTTGGGGGATATTCATTATGTTACACTGATCTTTCTTTTCCTCTCTCTTTTTCTCTTTCTCTCTTTTTAAAATAATATTATACTTTTAAAATTGTTGTTTTGTTGTTTTGCAATATTTTTAATATTGTTTTACAATATTGTTTTTATGTGCCACAGTCAGTGATGTGCTAGAGCTGGCTTTTACCAGATCACAAAAGCCAATTTTGTACATCTTTTTCCAATACCATGTCCGATGATGTCATGTTGGTAGCCTGAAATTGACCTATAACGGGAGTACTTACACCACAGAAATTTACAACACTGCATATCAAAGCTTCCTCTCTCTCTCTCTCTCTCTTTTCCTCTGAAAGCCTACTTACCAGCACACCATTAAGGCTAGTTCTTCCTCATAAATGTTTTCTTAAATAATTCTTTGCTATTCACAACTATTGTAGCACATAAACTTTTGAGTTCTTTTATCTATGATATTTATTGCCATCATATTCGAGTTCATTTACTTTGGAAATAATTGATATCTTCCAACTTATGACATTCAATCTTCTCATTCTGATAAAAGATCCATAACTCAGTTTTTTTCTTAAACAAATCTCTTCCGAGATGATCAGTAGTTTTCTTTGTGGGGATCATATAAGTTTTATGGGCCACACAGGTAACAGCATTCTAGACTAAGATTATGATAATGTTGTGAAATTCTTGACTTGAACGAATTAAGAATGAGAAGAAACATACATAGATATTCCTGAGAAAGTTGAGTTTCAGACTCACCTAGTGCTAACCACATTCTGTCTCATCTGATTCCAGAGAAAAAAAAGAGACACAATGCCTGGGATGGTCATTCTCAAAAAGCAGACCAAGTGACAGAAAATGGGTCATATCAGGCAAAGCCAAAGGGTCTGGAAGCATTATTCTAGAGAAGAAAAGCCTAATGTATAATTTGATAAAGAATACAAAGATTCTTTTGAAAAATACACTCAGGAGTTCTTCCAAGAATGAGCACTCACTGGAAACAGTGAAGAGGAAGTCCATACAATAGTCAGAGTCGGTTGAATGGGAATTTTAGGTTCTTTTACCTTTGGTAGGCTAATATTTAAATTCTGACTACAGTGAACAAACAAGAACAAGCTGACTTATATCAAAGCAGAAGTTTCCATTCAACGTTGGGAGAATTCCAACTCTATTAATGCAATCAAATTAGACAAACAACAAGAACAACAGAATAAACACCAGAAGGGGTTTGAAAAAGGCTAGGTGTTCTCTAACTCTTGAATATTTAGCAGCACTTCTGGACGGCTTAGATTGGTGATCACACACTGGGGGAGTGATGATCTCAATACAGCAACAGGGACATCTTTAAAAATTTTTTTTAATTAATTAATTTATTTGAGGGAGAGAGAGAGAGCACGAGTGGGAGGGGCAGAGGGAGAAGGAGAGAGAATCTCAAGCAGACTCTATGCAGAGCATGGAGCCCAACATGGGGCTCAATCTTACGACCCTGAGATCACGACCTAAACTGAAACCAAGAGTCAGATACTTAACTGACTGTGCCACCCAGGCACCCCAGGGACATTTTATTTATCCAACAAGGTAGCATTAAAAAACAAAATCACACCAGTTGTTCTCAGGTGGAAGATACATTCCCCCATTTGTCACGGATCATTTACTCTCTCCTACCTTACATCTTTCTATTGGAAGTCTGCTCTAGTCATTTCTATTACCTGCATGACATTGAAGGCGGATACATCTGAAACTGCTGGCCTATGCATTCAGTGCTCCGAAGATGAGGTATTAAAGACCAATTCTGATCTTATAATTATAAAAATCTGAACACAGGAATTTAAGTTGGAAATTATTATCTGTATCTTGGACTTTTAATCTTTTTATTTTGCCTGATGCTTGTTAACATAAGTCATGTTCGTTAGCCATGATTTAAAACTAGCACTTAGGTTTAGGTATTATTTTCTGCTCCCAGTTGAAAGTGGTAACATTTCCACTTTATTTATTTATTTTGACATGTCCACTTTCAAAGATGAGTTTGCTGAGCTATCTTCTTGGTTGATCATGCTGTTAAATATCGAATAATGAGACCCAGAGATCAATGATTAATACAGAAATATTAAATTCTATACTTTTAAAGTATGTTCCTAGAGAACGAAACAATCTTTGTTGTCGGCGTTTGGAGCTGCCCTGAAGCCATTTTGATGAACGCATGGAGAAATTGATAAGTAACAGTTCTAAAAGTTCATCTGCTGTGAAACAGAAAGTGGCCTTCTAGAAATAAATCCCAATCATTTAGGCAAATCACAGTCATTAAACTTCTTCTCCTCGTGGTTCATGACCTTCTGAATCAAAGAGTAATGCATACATATAAAAATAACAGAACCAAGAACATGGACGCCTGGGAGCTCTGTGCCAATGACTCAACCCATTTGGTAGGTTTGTTCCTGCTCTTGTCCTTTACTTGGTAGCTTCATCTTGGCAGGAGAAAATATGGAGAGAAAAGGCCTAATGGAGAGCAAATGTCGCACCCTCAACATGGCTTTAATATTTAATATATTAGAAACAATATAAATTTAGGTTAAAGAAACTGGTTTTTTTCTTTATATGGAGCAGCAGAATTCCAACACACAGTATTTTGAAAACCAGAGCCTCCTGAATAAGAGTTTAAAGTTATTTCTTAGGATGCATTTAAGGAGTTTTGGATAGGGTCATATTTTGAACATATGTATAAAACAGCATTCCATAATTGATTTATTAACATATGAGGTCATGTTTATGATTTCTTTCTGAAATATTTAAAAGCAAACTATAACTGCATAATCCTATAAAATCTATTCATCACAAACCTGCTTCAAAAGTTCATAAAAAGCACAAAAAGAGCCAGCATATTGTATTTAGTTACGGTTGAAGTTTGTACTCCAAAGGATAAATGAATACGATTTGTATTTGCTATGGATCAGGCTGTGTTTTATTCACGTTGTATTACATCTCAGGAGAGAGTTTGCTAAGTAAGTCCAAATGGCAGAGATTCAGAAATGCAGAAAAATGCAAACATCACATTTTTTTTTTCATGATGGACAAGACAGGAATGATTAAGAAATCCTTTAGAAAATATTACATTTTCAAATGTTTTCAAAAGGCCACAAAATTCCTAAAAGCTAAATCCCTCCCCATCCCATTCATCTTTAACTGCCCTGTCATTGCATGGAATCTTTAAAAACATAATGTGCATACTTTGCTCCGCTAAAGCCCTTTTAATTTAGGTTTCATGGGTCCTTTATATTCAGATACATTACTTGTCATCATCCCCTGCTGAACTCAATGCTTACCAGAGAAAACCAAGGCCCTATGTTGGCTCAAAAATAGGGTCAGCAATTCCTCTGTGGTGTAATACCCATATTATCGGAGAGCCCCTTCTTTCTACAAAATTACTCCCCCCAAAAGTGTGTGTTAATAACTTATTTCTTTCATTGAGTGTGCCTGGAAGAGGTGACCTATTGAACTAAATTGACTCTAAGTTGTAAATGACTGCTATTAGATCTCTTTCTGAGAATAATTTTTCCTCGAGGGGAGGGAAGAGATCTGGAACTTACAGGAGTCTTCAGAATGGGAAAGAAAACCTTTGTGGGGAATGGGCAAAGGTAAAGAAAAGAGAGTCGGGGGATATCAAAGACAAATAACCTGCTTCATAGTCCTCCAGAGAAAAGAAGTAAAGAAAGTGGCATTGCTCCGACACTACTAAGGGCAAGGATGGTGGTTTCACACATGTGACTGTTCAACCCAATTGTAATCTGGAAAGGCTTTTTTTTTTTTTCTTTTATGGACAGGAGAACTAAAGTATAATATTTTTTTATGAATAAAATCACAGCTCCTATGCAAAATATGCATATCAAATCTTTTAATTTAACTCAGCAGTTAATGAGAGAACCAGTAAGATGTAATAGGTATAAGGAAAAGCCTTTGAACAGATGCATATAGAAATCATCAAGAAAGCTGAAATGAATTTGCTAAAGACACACAACTGGTCAGTATTCCCATGGTATTAACCACTTGCCTCTCCTGAGGATAAAATTCACTTACATCTGTGTGGATGAGAATCATTTGCATCTCTGTAAGTTTCCTGCAATTGATAGAGTTGTAAAGTAGCTAAAAAACAATGAAAGGTGTAGACCCCTAAGGAATCAGATCAGCCCGCCTGGGAGGATCTGTTTAGACCTGGTTTTCTTAATCTCATTTTGGAGTAGATAATTTTTCACAGTGGATGGCTGTTTTGTGCATTATAGGATGTTTTACAGCATCCCAGCTCTCTATCCTGTAGATTCCAGTAGCAACCCCCACATTGTGACAACCAGAAATAGCCTCCAAAACAGCCAAATAGCGCTTGGGGACAAAAATCATCCCAGGCTGAGACAGTGGTTTCAACAATGTCCAGCATTCCATTGAGAGGACAGCAGTAAACTCTGATGGTTCTCAAGTTGTCTACAATTTTTCCAGGTAGAACAAGATTCTGAAAAGTTGAGTACGTTGGCCAAGACCATGTAACTACTAGGTGGCAGGATGGATTACAAAACCATTTCGGATTTCAGAGCATATTTCTTTTCCATTCCACCATTTTGACAATAGGAATTGGTGATATTTAGCTCCTTCCATGAAATGCTCCCTTAATAATTATAATCCAATATAATCCCGGGCCTTCTTGAACTTGCCTTAAGAACCATTTCTGCTTGGTGTCACCATTGAAAGAAACACAAATCTAATCCAAAGGTCTAGAGAAATAATGTCTTCATTCAAGTCTTTTGATGAGGTAGAAAATGAGAACATTATCACATAAGAGACAGCAAAACTTCTTAAAACCGTGTGTAGGCATCCCCTTCTGGAAACACCCCTGCTTCTCTTTGTGGCTCTTCCCTAACATTGCCTCTGTCTCTCTGAAACTCCAGCTCGCTTCTCTTATATCCTGGGGTCCCAGAGAGAGGCACTGTGCTCTCGTGTAAATCCATTCATCTCTATATTTATTTTTCAATTCATCTCTCCAGCCCTTATCCTGATGAGCACAACAAAGAGGACTGAAGGGGAGAAAAGGGGGTAAATGCTGTAAATCTTTATATTTAATATTTTTTATCTCATGCAGAAATGAAAAATCCTTTTTTAATGAGAATTCAGATAATGACATAATTGAGCGTCTAGTGGAAGAATCTGGAAGCAGTGATGCTCCAGGGGCAATGAGCCCTGCCAGTGCCCAGATCTTGTTTTCTAAATACCAAAATCTCCATGAACAGAAACCAGGGTTCTTCAGAGAAACTTGCAGGGGAGGGAGAAGTATAGGGTAAGCCTGGAATATCTTGAGCCAGAAAGCAAGAAAGTACTCAAAGATGGTTGGGAACTTGTCAAAAAGATATAGGAGCCAGCTAAAGGAGTTCCCATTGCCAAATTTAGGATGATTTGAGCAGCAGAAAGTTACAGATCAAAGCACAAAGAATCCAGAACTCCATAGCAATACTCAAAACAAAAAGAAAAACAAAAATCTTTGGGTGCTAAGGGGAAAGGGAGAAAGGAAAGATTTTCTTCACCAAAGAATGCCAACTAATGAATGTAGAAGGAATGACAGAGATGGTATCTACAGTTTGTCTGCATGATTTTAATTTAATTTCCCCTAATTATCAAAGTAATTACATAATTTTTAAACAAAAAATGAATCTATCTATATATCCACCCATTTAGCTATGCATATATATTTGGATTTTATCTTTAGGTTTTCCTGCTAAAATAAGCTTTAAAAATTATCATTATAAACTTATTTTTATATATTTTATTTCTATGTCTGCCTAGATTTCATTGTCTAGGTTTAAGAAATGGAATTTAATCTTATTTAAATTGTTGTTAATTTTTAAGGTATTTCTTTACTGTGCTATAAACGGACATCTTCCTCCATAGCTCTGTGTATATCTTGACCGTTTCTTCCAGATAAACTTAGAAAAACTAAGTACCAATACCTCTCTCCAGCAGTGGGTTTGCATGACTTTTGACTTAGGAATAGCAACAGTCAGGCTGATTTCTATTTGCTGGGCACCTGTGCTCTGGCCTGCAGTTTATAAACGTCTCTCATAGAGTCCCGCCAACAATCTTGCAAGTTTGGCCATCTTTCTCCATACCAACAAGGGTGTGAAGCTCAAAAAGACCCAGTTGTGCAGAGTTACAAAGCAAGGAACAAAGCGTGCTGGCATTGGAAGCTCTTTCTCTGGGTCTCTCTAGAGCCTACGCTTTTCCCACTTGGCTGAACTACCTCAGTGTGCTGAAAACAGGGTCTCATTTCCTGTGACTTTGTGTCTCTTCATAGCTAATTTTTTGCAAATTATAACTAGCTTTTTACTCAGGAGAGGGAATAATCATTCCATTTTCTTCGATACCCAGTTTGGACCCATTCCCCAGAAGGCTAGCTGAGCCTAACATGTCCCATCCCCCACACCTTGTACAGGGGTGTGTGAACAGGACAGACACACACACACACACACACACACACACACACATCTGATACCTCCAAGTCTAATCTAAAATCATGATTCTCCTCTTTTCCTATTCTTTATCTCCCTTTATCCACAGGGGGGACCCTGGCTCCCAACAACATCAGTATATTTACATATTTTCTCCGTCCTACAATACAATATTCCAGAAACACTCTACCAGTACTGCTATCAACAACTAATCTACTGAGTCAAGCTGAATTCCTCTATGTCTTCAGACTATATCCCATTGACTGTGTAGAGTCAGGAATATGCTCAAAACTTTTATAGATTTTTTTAAATATATAGATTCTTTTCTTCTGTGTGATTATGTTATCAATTTCATATGCAGTTAGATCAGTTTATTTCCATTTGTATACAAATTTAGGATCATCTCCATCATTTCTGATTTAATTCTATGCGTGAATATAAACATGATTCAAAAATCAAAACTATATATGCATAAAAATCTTATTTCCTCTCTATCCCTTCGACTATGTTCCCACCCACCTCTTGGTGAATAGGCAATTCACAAGAGCACATTATATATATACCTTCACCTTGATGTTTTTCTCACTTAACAATATATGCTGGGAATTATTATCAATTCATATAAATCTTCTTCATTCCTTTTTAGAAAACATCTGCATATTACTTCCCTATGAGTCTGTTTCATTATTTATTCGACCATTCTCCTAAGTATTGGCATTTAGATTCCTTCCAATAATTTGCTATTATAAATCACAACTTCAAGGAATAATTTTCTGTATAATTTTTTATATTCCTAGAGGTATATCTTCAGAGTAAGTTCCTAGAAGTTGGATTTCTAGGCCAATAGGTAAATACATACATAATTAGATGTTGCCTGCTAGCCATGTATGAGCATCCATTTCCTCAAAGTCTCATCAAGAGGATGTTATCAAATTTTTGACATTTTGCCTATCAGATTCAGGAGAAATCGTATCTCTGTGCAGTTTTAATTTGCATTTTTCTTATCTAAGTGACATTAAACGTCTCTTGACATGTAAGGGTCATTTGTATACAGTTGACCCTTGAACAACACAGGTTTGAACTGTGTGGGTCCACTTACACATGGATTTTTTTCCCATATACACAGCACAGCACTGTAAATGATTTTCTCCTTATAAGATTCTTAATAACATTTTCTTTTCTGTAGCTTATTTTATTATGGCAATACAGTACCGAGTACATATACAAAATATGTGTTAAGGGACTGCTTATGTTATTGGTAAGGCTTTTGGTCAACAGTAGGCTATTTGTAGTTAAGATTTTGGAGAGTGCAAAGTTATACATGAATTTTTTACTGTTCACAGAATTGGTGCCCCTAATCCCCACGTTACTCAAAGGTCAATTGTATATACATTGGTATATACTGTGTGTATATATATACATTTATATACTTTTTGTGAATTTTCTGTTTACCTCTTTTGCCCATTTTTCTGTCAAGTTAATTTTTTGCCCCCATAATTCTTAAGAGTTCTTTATATATAAGAGGCAATAAACCTTTGTGATATTTGTGGCAACTGCAGTATTTTATTCCAGTTTAACATTTGTGTTTTGACTTATGATCTTTTTCACACAAAAAACAAAGTTTTAACTCAATGTTTTCTTTGTTACATCTGGATTTGGAGTCATAGTTGGAAAACCTTTCTCACATCCAAGTTATGTAATGAAACTCACCTGTGTTTTATCCCAGTCCATGTATGGTTTTGTGTTTTACATGACAATCTCTCACCCATTTGGGGTTTATTTTTGTGTATGATGTGAAGGAAAAGAAGATTTTTAAATAATCTGAAGGTTGACATTTGCCTGACATGTAATTTTTTTTTTTTTTAAGGAACTTGCTAGAATGTCCGACTTATAAAATATAAGTGCTGTGAGGACAGGGGCATTGACGTGACAACATTAGTCTGAGGACTCCCATGCGTGGGAGACGTTCTCTCTCTGAAGGGGCTCGTTGGTCCCAGAGGGTCACCATTCAGAAGGCTCAGTCTTTATCAGCACTGGTGTGGAAGGGGTGAGTCAGGGCTGGGTTGCATCACTGTTGAACAGACAGGTAAGCTTCCCTCTGGCCAGAGGGTAAGAAGGCAATGACAGAGAAGACCGACTAGGAGGAAAGTCTGGGTGAGTCAGTGATGAGTTCAAAGGCAGGGGAGTTACCCCTAGCTGAACCATGGAGGCTGACATGGAGGGGCCTCAGTAGTGGCGTAGCTGGTTCCTCAAAGGGTCAGAATGGTAAAGATCAGAATCAGGCAGGAGAGGAGAGTCCTGGGTTGACTATGAAGCCAGCCAGGAAGATGGCGGAACCAGCAGCAGCCATGGTGCGCCGCTGCCAAGACAGGTCTTGTTAGTCTGAGTTCTGTGCGCTGGATCTTAGGGGTTGGATTTAACCCAGCATTTAAAGTGATCTGTGTTCTCCAAACTTGGGGGTGGGAAGAGAGAGAAATGTCAGCCAGCTGAGGGAGTTTTATGGATAAGTCCCATGGGCATTCAAAAATGCATTGTGTAGAATGAAACACAACTTACAAGGATTTAGAGAGAGATTTCTGACACAGACCATGAAATCTGGCTCACAGAGACACCCATGAGTCAGGCATATTGCTTTAAGTAAAAAAGAACTAATTCCACTAAGTGAATTATTGCTGAATATGAGACCAAAAGAAAGTTCATATTTTATTTTAATTAATATAATTGCTGCTGCTTCCCCCATCTTCTCCTGCCCTCTCTGTGGCTGGGTCCTCTAAACAGGATACAGAGAGAATGCAGGACCTGTGCTGGCTTGTGGCCCAGACAGGACTGAGGAGCCCTGATCTTATATTCACAATCTAAAGGAAGGCCCAACAGAATACTTTTCACTTTAAAATGATATTGCCTGTCAATCAAAGCTGGGAGGACCTCGTAACAGGGAAGCTGAGCCGCTCATTCTCAACCTAAGGGAGTGGGACAGGGAGCCCCTGTTAGGTTCAGGTCACACTCTGGAAATGGAACCCCAATGAGAGGTATCCATGGAAACAGAATGAGAGAACAGGTGATTCTCTCTCCTGAGTCAGAAGCTGGCTATTTGGGTGTGGGAGGCAGACAGGCAGGGCAGACCCTGTGAAATGGCTTCCAATGCCAGTACGCCTTGTTCGTTGCTTTGTAACTCTGCACAACTAGGTCTCTTTGAGCTTCACACCCTCGTTTGCATGGGGAGAGATGGTCAACCTTGCAAGGTTGTTGGTGGGACTCTATGAGAGAGGTCTATAAATTGCAGAGTGGAGCACAGGTGCCCAGCAAATGGAAATCAGCCTGACGGTTGCTATTCATAAGTCAAAAGTCATGCAAACCCACTGCTGGAGGGAGGTATTGGTAGTTTTTCTGGAAAATCTATACCAAAAGCTCTAAAACTTTCCATCCTTTGAATCAGCCATTCCACTTCTCTGCATTTAACTAGAAGAAACAGTCAAGATGTACACAGAGAATTATGGGATAAGAATGTCCATTTTAGCATAATAAATACATAATTTTAATATAGCATAATAATAAATTGGGCAACAATTAGAATATGGTTAAATTAAATCCCTTAAACTTAGACAATAAAACTCTGGGCAGAAATAAAAATGATTTATGCACCAGTAGTTTCCAAACTTCTTTAGCAGGGAAACTCAGAAAATCTTATATGGAATCAAAATACATACACGCCATTATATACACACACACACACACACACACACACACACACACACACACACACACACATGCAAGTAGAAAAATTATTTAAAATTATATAGAAAATTGCAGAGAAATTCATTCTAATATGTTCATAGCTATAGGAGATATTGAGATACTCTCTTACTGTGTATTTGTCCCACTGATACTCACTGCAAATATAATTAAAATTGTCCTCTGTTGGGACAAAAATGCATGTTGAGCTTCTTAATAAACATAAAATCAATCTTCTTATCCAATCCCCAGTTGGCATTCACAAGACTAGAACTCTTCCCGATCACTCTTACTGGCCAGTTCATTGTTGAATGGACTGCTGTATTGCCTATCAAAGACATGCCTGAGACCCAAGATGCTTAATTGGGATGCCTAAGGCATGTTCTCCTCAGTCTCTTATGCTCTAAGCTGACGGCAAGTCATAGTACCAGACTCTGATGTAGACACAACCTCCACTAAATAGTCCTCCAACTCAACAGTGTCTATCTATCATCGGTTGCAATTAGAAGCATCAATATAAACATGCCTGGATCTTTCATAAGACTACTTTTCAATCAGATTCATTACCCTATTGTTATTTGATGAGGATGTACATCATAAACTCTAAGATTCAATACCAGAAAGTTTGCCCCTTCTAAAGAAGTGATAAACTGCTTTTTACCAATTAAACATATGTGTCTTGATGGATTTTCCTTTTCACTTTGGCCATCAGGAAACTCTGAACTAGATTCATGGTCCAACTAAAATATGTATCTCGTTACTGTTATAATTCAGTATAATTTTATAATTATTTTACTTTTTATATAATTTCTAATCTTATTCAACTTTATTTTAGCTATCCTGATTTTGAATTGTTTTTATTCAAAAACACTGGGATAAAGAAGTGTCATAGACATGCTTAGGCAGAGACTTCCCAAGATGACTCTGGTAGGAACTCAGACCAAGTCTGGTCCTCAGTCTGGTTGTCCTAGAAATCAAATGCTGTCTAAAACAGTAAACCAGAGCTGGGGATTATTCTCTTATAGACTATCTCAAGCTAACTAAACTCATAAGAAACCAAGAATGCTAAAAAGGCTAATGACCATGTTAGCTAATAATAGCTAATATTTATCGAACGCCTATTTCATGAAATATACTTGCAGGCAACCAAATCGGTATTTTCTAGAATAATAAACTAGAGTTCATTAGTCTCTTGAAGACTGTCCCAAGTTAACCAACTTCACAAGAGGCCAACACTGATTGCTAATAAGGATAGTAACAGATGCCAACTATGTGAAATATTCCTACTAACAGCCAAGATGATCAGTATTGAAGAGTGGTTGAGAGTCTGGGTTCAAGACCCAGGCCTGCTCTTTATTCAGTGTATGACTTTGGACAATTATGTCATTCTTCTGTGCCTGCTTTCTCATCTGTAAGATGGAGATAATTATAGTACCTATTCTAAGGACCATGGGGAGATGTTGCCTAGGGATTCAGCCCAGGGAAGAGAGGACAGAGCATAGCAGAAGCAATACACATTTGGGAGTCAGGATGATGAGTGGGTGTAGGGGTGGTGATAAGAACTCCCACGGCAAGTCAAGTCCTAATCAAAAAGATAACCCACAGGCAGGGATGGATTCACGAACAAGGGAGGTAAACTATCTTAACGAAGTGTCCCCTAGCTCACATGGCTTGACCAATGTTGCCCTTCCTGGGCCTACCTCTTCAGGTTAGTGCATGAAGCCCATGGAGTGCTCGGCAGCCCACAGATTACATCTGCTCTGGTCCCGTCCGCATCTCTTTTTGGCTGCAAGTTCAGCACATCCACAGCCATCACGGCCCCAAGGGGCTGCTCACTAGCTTCGCTAGCATTTAGCTTCCTTTCACTGCCCAGAGTTCTGCTTTTTTGGGAAAGCGGCTCAGGCATGTTGCCTTCATAATTTTTCCCTGGTCATGTTCACAGATGAGATTGTTGTCACATCTCAAACGTGCATGCCATTTTTTAAAGGGAGCTCATTTAAAAAACTGTGTTGATTTTATTCATTTTATGTGGACAGACAAACTTTTTTGTCCAGTTCTTACGACCACTTTAGCCCTGCATGCTGTGCACCCAGGTGTCTATGTGCTTTTTGGTTTTGTTTCTTTCCTTTCTTTTCTTTTCCTTTCCTTTCTTTCTCCCTTCCTTCCTTCTTTCCATTTTTTTTTTAAAGATTTTATTTATTTGACAGATAGAGACACAGCGAGAGAGGGAACACAAGCAGGGGGAGTGGGAGAGGGAGAAGCAGGCTTCCCGCAGAGTAGGGAGCCTGATGTGGGGCTCGATCCCAGGACCCTGGGATCATGACCTGAGCCGAAGGCAGACGCTTAACGACTGAGCCACCCAGGCATCTTTCTTTTCTTTCTTTCCTTTTCTTCCTTTTCTTCCTTTTCTTCCTTCCTTCCTTCCTTTTCTTTTCTTTTCCTTTTCTTTCCTTCCTTCCTCTCTTTTTTACTGTAGATTGCTTCATATTCTTTCTTTTTACCCTTGAAAATAGGCACAGTGTCATCATGTTTGGAATCTCCACCAGTGATACTTGCAAACACATATTTCAAAAACTTTCAAATCACTAACACATCAGCCAAGGGAAGAAAAGTAATTTTATGACTTTTAAGACCTCCACACCTACCCTGAGGGTGGGGAAAAAGCAGGGGAAACAGCAGCTGGTTTAAAAGCAGTCATGACAGTGACACCGTCAACAGCATGTGGTTTTCCTTTGCAGATCCAAGAGAGAGAGCCAAACTCGAGGAAACCAGAGCTATGTGCCTTGGTACGGAAATAAGTCATAGATTATATTCTTCTTCGAGTGAAATACTATTCCAACTGAATATTTATATTCTTCCCTCCACTAAAATGCTATTGAAAATGACTGTGAATCTTGTGGGAATATGAACATTGCATATTGTCCAGTTGACAGAGTCATTTATAAAAGTTGGGATATCTTATACCCCATCCGGGCTTAATTAGGGTTTATAAAGATCACTGGCAGTTGCAATAGAAATATTGTATGTTTCCTCCCCCTGATGACTTTCCCCAGTTCTTTTATGAGGGCCTTTAAAACTCATTTAAGTCTTGCTGAAGTTATTCATAAAGATAGATACCAACCATTCTCTGGGAGAATCTGATCCTCTGCACCTTCCCCCTTCCCCGAACATTTCTTGGATAACTACACACAGGTCAGTTCCAAATTCTGTAGCTTCTCCTAATAGGCTTTTGAAAGGAAATTCCCTCAAACAAGGAGGTCACTGAAAACACACACAAAACTTGAGACATCTGCACTCAGGGAATTTCGGCGGACTTGGGCCAAAGAATAAAAAATGAACTGTTTGGTAACTCCAAACCACAGAAAATGCTGACACATGGTGTCTTCACATAGAAGATATTAACACTCTGTGAGGGTGAAAAATTGAACAGATGGCACCTCTAAATGCAAGGCTCATCGAATCTATTTCCACTCGGGGTTTTCGTAAACTTTTATTTTAAATTTGGTGCTAAGAACAACAACAAAAAAGTGTGTTAATGGCACCATCCAGGGACAAACTTGTACGAGCTTCTCTTTCGGAACTTGATTAATGTGCTTTCTGATTCAGCTTGCAGTTCTCATCCTTTTCTGTTCTTAGGTTCTTTCTGGGAACCAATTAAGGAGAGATTTGAAGCTAACAAGTCACCGTTCGGATAACAAAATATACTAAGGCTCATACTGAAGCAAGACCTCTAGAGCACTTTACATCAAAATGGAAACCCAAAAGGGTTCTCTCTCTGGCCTGCCTGTCTTGCCCCTTCTTGGATGTCAGCAATGACAATTTTATTGAGCTGTGGTGACCGGTTAAGGGACCAGACGAAAATCTTGCTCTGTGACTATTGTTGACAATGACCTATAACTTCATCGTCAAAGCAAACTGTCAAAGCCTATCCATCTTATCTTTAGCTGTGAAGTCTTGAGCTGACTCCAATAGGAGAATATTTTGGAATGTTTCTAATCTATAGATTCCATCCCTCTGGTTATGTAATATCATCACTTGGTTTATTGTGTTGCTCACAGAACAGGTATTCGGGGAACTGGGTTTTTATCTTGACATGTGTACATGTCTTATCTACATAACCAAATCTTTAGGGCCCTCAGGGCAGGGACTGTATCTTATATTTCTGTATGGTATCCCCACTGCCCCTGCTGTGAGAATCATCTCAGGCACTCACTAAATGAGTGTCCACTGAGCTCTCTAGTCGAGTCTAAAATGAGAGTAGAAAGATCACAAGCAGAAAATTGACAAATATAAAAACCTAGAGACCAAATGTTCAGGAAAGTGCGTGCTAAGCAAGGTAACTGTAAAAAATGAACAAGTAAGTTTTAAGTAAGCTCTAGTTCTATTTCTGTAGAGATACTTTGGGTGTTGGCTACCAGAATTTCTATGGAATAACGAGGTAACCCTGTGGAAGTCCAAGTGCATGCCCCAGCTTTACCCCTCTGCTCTGTGCCGGTCACAGAAAATTGCTGCATCACTTGGGTTTGCGAGTACAAGGCACAGCAATGGACATGGGACCATGGCCATTGGGTATCGGGTAAATCCTTGGGTATCGGGTAAATCACAGTATCTCTGGGAGCCCAGAAAATGTGGTTGGGGATGGGCAGCCAGGAACAAGGCCCAGGTGATGCTGCAGAGGCAGTCTGGTGGACATCACTGGGGCGGTAACCGAGTCCACATCCCAAGCTTGTACCACAGAGCTCCCCGCAATACTGTGGGTGTTAGTTGCTGCCTCTTGAAACACTATGACACCCACCTATGGAGCCTGGCTACAACTGTTGCTACTGCTGCCAATCCCAGTCTCTGGGTAGAACCGACTTCTTTGCAGCACCAGCTTCAGCTTCTGATTCAAGACTGAGGGCTCCCCCTCCTGTGATGGGTGCAGATAAAGCCACGGGTTGAGCTTTAAGAGTAAGGGAAGCTGGCAAACAAGAATCTGGTGCTTTGGACTTCACTAGGCTGGAGAAGGCTGTGTCTGGGTCTGCTTGTCCTAGGAAGTGGTCTTCTCTGTGAAAAGGATGGGGTTCAAATGCTGAGCACACAAAAATAGTGACACACATTCACTGTGTTTACCATTTCAACAGTCTGGAGTTCTCTGCAGGACTGGCTCTCCCTTTGCTCTTCTCAATTCGTCTGTCTCACCCACCATGTATCTTCCACTATGCTGATGCCCTGGAACAGTCTGCTTACCTATTTCTTTCCTCATCAGCCTGTAAGTGCCCCGAGAGCAACAGGAACGTCCCTTCTCTTGTGTTCTCAGTGCCCAGCCCAGGTCCTCGCAGACTCCATCAATATTTGACTGATGAGCACAAGTGTGTCTCCTTGGAAGCTGGCGTCTTGGAAAGTTACAAAGAAGGGAAGTTGGGGCAGTGAGAAGAGATCTAGTCCTTTAAATTTCTTAATCGCAGGCTTCAGGGCATCTGTGAGCTGGAAACTCTGTGCAAGTGTTTGCATGCATATAGAGACGTGCATTTCTCTGGGGAGAGAACCCATTGTTCACACCATTTTCTCAGAAGAGCTGAAGACCCTCGAAAGAACCCCTAATACAGACAGCCTCTATTTATGCTTGATGCCTGTTTAAAGGAAGACATGCTCGCTCTGAATACTTTGAAAACACATCAAAATCCTGCAATAGGGTGATTCTGTGGAACAGAGCGCCATGTTCCTGTCTTTATTTATTTTTTTTTAGAAAGATAGAATGTCAGCACACATGCATTTATCAAACTACAAGAAATGTGGAATCAGTAGCAGGAAAACAGCTTGAAACACAAGTGTGAATTCAGGCCCTACCATTAGTCATACCTCTTGGACAATTAGCCTACCTCTCTGGACCTTGTCTTCTTTATGGAGCAATTCCATGGGAGTCCTACTGCAGAATGGTCTGAGTAAGTATTCGGCAAAGAATTCGAGCTCAGTGAACAATACTTCCTTCCTCCCTATTCAAAATACCTAGCAATCCTGTAGACAAGATTTCTAAGTTAAATTTGCTCTAGTCTTAGAAAGAAGTCCAGTCCTAGAACATGACATTGTTCTTTGCCTCTGACCTCAGTGTTTGGGTATTTGATGTTGGGATTTTTCTCTCTGCTCTCAGGTGGGACCTGAGGGACGGAGTGGCATGTCGGTTTTGGTGCCAGTAAGAGGCTGGCCGGTGAAGTTCCTTAGAAAGTGAGTGGCCTTCTACAAAAGGAATGACCGGGGTAGATATAAAACATCAACGAAGGGGGAGGTGGGCAGGTCAAGGCCCCTCCTCACTCAGAGCAGAGGACCCTCAAATCCTCTCTTCCATAGATTCCTCCCATCCCCTCGTGTGCCCCCCTCGCCTGCAACTTTCTTTCCTTTGGGCCACCTGGCCAATGGGTTTGAGAGCCAGTCAGGGATTCCTGGGAAAAAAAAAAAAAAAGATCAAAAATCCATGTTTTGCCACCCCCAAGTCCTGACACAGACAAGACGTTTGAAAAGCCCTTACATCAGAAGAGAGAAATAATAATAAAATGGCTAAGGCAGAATTCCCATGAATTGTTCCTGTCTCGGCATGATGCAGCTGATGTCCTTCTGGCTGGAAAATTCGGCTCGCTGAGTCAGGGTGAAAGAGAACTAGAACTGACCTTGGCCTCATGGGGCCGGCAGGATGGACAACCACTGCCTTAGAAAATGTGAATAATGTATGCACAGTTACACAGCTTAGAAGCGTTGGAAGCAGGCGTCCAACCCAGAGGTTCAGATCCCAGCCAGATCCCTGGTTTAACCACCAGGTCATGCTGCCTTTGAGGCTCTGGAGTGAGCTTAATATTTCCCAGAAAGAAATCTCCATTTGCTGCGTGGCACCTAGTCCTGTCTATTGGTTCCTACCTGATAGACCCTGATACTTAAGAAAAGGGTGCTTATGACAACCAGGGAGCCTGCCTCTTCCTCTTGGCTGAGTCAGATCTCCCAGGTATAGAAAGATTCCAAAGACACTCACCTATCAGAGGGAAACACCCCTATCTAGACTCTATCTTGAAGACCAGTGTCCCCTCTCAGACAAAAAGCTCTGAAAGCAAAGTAGAAGTGGGAGTTTTCTGCCATTAGAACAAATCTATGAGAACAGTTCCTCATTTGTTTAAAAAACGTGAAGGCAGGATCATTTATATTAACAGACTGGGTTTTGAATTGTTTAATTTGTTCACATAACAGTTTCAGCAGGGATCCAAACCACAGCATATCCATTGTGATGTAAATGGGATGGGTTTTAGATTTCTTATTCATTTTCAAAGAACAAGTTACATTTCAAAACACCTTTGAAGGAGACTTATTTTGTGGTTTAACCACCCCACCCCCGCCCCGAGAATCCCTGAAGGTGGGTAGGCCCTTCATGCTTCCCAAGTTCACCCCCCTTCCCCAACCAGACTCACGGTCTCCCTACCTCTTCTGATGCCTGAGTTTCTGCTACACGCTCACCCCTCAAACTGGGCTCCAGAACACCAGCATCTTCTGAGAGCTTTTTGGAAATGTGGGGTCTCAGAGCTACCGATTACAACCGCATTCAGGAAGATCCCCGGTGGCTCATACCTGCAGTAGAGTTCTGGAAGCATCTCCTACGGCACAGGTCGTCAGCCCTCAACTCACATTTGAATCACCTGGGGAGCTTTTAAAACTCCTGAAGTCTGAGCTCACCTTCAGCAATTCTGGTTTAATTGCTCTAGGATGTTCCCTGAGCACAGGGAGCTCGAAATGTTTCACAGATGATTCTAATACGCGGCACAATTTGAGAACCATGGCTCTTCTGCATATTAAGCAGGTGGTTGTCCTGCCTTGTCTTGAGTACACTCTGAGACTGGCAAGCTGGTGCACTCCATTGCCAGACAGTGTGCCGCTGATGCTAAGCAGGAGAACTCAGCCTCTTGGTAACTTTTAACTTCTTGATCTAGTTTCTGTCCTTGGAGGATTTACAGAAAATGTCAAATCCCTGCTAAGGGGACCGGCTCAGACTAGCTTGCCTAGAACCTTCCCAATGGTAGCACTGCACGTGCCATGTTCTAGAAAACGCTCGGTCCTGGCAAGCTGAGATGGTTGGGGTACTGCTCCCCCTTCCGTGTCCGCTCTTCCTCGGCTAAATATCAATGCTTTCTTAATTGGCTTCATTAGTCCTTACATTTCTAGGGAAACATCTACATCTCTTGTCCTGTAATAGGAGATCTGTCCACACAAACTTAGAAGAGCTTTGAACCCTTAGGTTGCAAGCTCAAAAAGAAGTTGTGATCCATGCAAAATAAGCCGGCCCTGGGACATTCCCTAAAAAAAAAAAAAAAAGCTGCTTTGAAAATAAACAATTATCAAATCTCCTTCCAAAAGCATCTCTTCTGTGTTATTGTCACAGATTTTAGGTGCAGAATATAACACATATTCATTATTTTATTTGTTTCTCTGTCACCTTCCAATGCAATCACTGGTCATAATTTAAGTATTGTGAAAGCACTATAAAGTACAGAATTAATTTTTGAAGCCAAAAATAATCAACTGTGGGTAATTATTTTGGTTTAAATTAATTTTTAGAAATAACCCTAAGAAAAATGGTATGCTACATGAATACATGAATAAATGTGTTTATTGCAGTATTGCTTATAACTGTGAAGAAAATTGGAAATAATGGCAACATAATAGTAAGAGGTAAGTAAATTATGGATTGGTCACCTGATAAAATGTTAGTCTCCGATTTTATTTTCTATTTTATTTTATTTAGAGGTGCAGAGAGAGGAGAGAGGATGGGGAGAGAGTGAGAGAGAGAGGAGGGACAGAGGGAAAGAGAGAATCTTAAGCAGGCTCCACGCCCAGTGCAGAGCCGTACTCGGAGCTCCATCTCACGACCCTGAGATCATGACCTGAGCCAAAATCAAGAATCAGATGCTTAGTGGACTGAGCCATCCAGATGCCCCTAGTCCCCAGTTGTAAAATATGGCTGTGCTGACTATGTAGCAGCATAGAAATGCTTATGATGTAATATTAATTGAAAAAAGCAAAATACAAAATTAAAGCCATGCTGCAATCCCATGCACTCAAATTACAGTTTCCTATGAATAGAGGAAACATTTTAAGTCATGACAGCGAGGGTGGTATAAGTGCCCATGACCTTATCCTTTTTTCAATTAGGCTTCTGTTAATGATATTAATGTAAGAACTGATAAGACATACATTCTCGCACACCTTAGTGATTATTTTTCATTTATTTGAGCCTATTTAAAGCAACCTCTCTATCTCTGAGGGGTGGCAGAGGAAAGTGGGTAAAAGCACGTGCTTACAGCTGACACTCAACACGTCTGCACCTCAGCTTCCTCCTCTGGGAGCTGGGGATAATAAGAGCTACCTTGTAACATTGTGGTCAGGATGAAGTGAATTAATACAAATAGTACTTTTAGAACAAAGTCTGGCACACAATAAACACACGGATGTGTATGTATACATATATTTGTATATATATGTATGTGTGTATATATATTTATATAATATATACATATTTGTGTATATATGTATTTTACATAATTTATATATATATACATATATATGTGTGTGTGTGTGTGTATATATATATATATATGTATATATATATATAT
>NW_027397082.1:3699320-3710011 GCF_003265705.2 Callorhinus ursinus
ATATATATATATGTATATATATATATATGCTTGACTTCTCAGTGCATCTAAGGGGATGATAGATGTGCATACACACCTGACTGTAAAGTTACCTATGTACCTGTGGATGGGACTTTAGGATCATCTATTCAAATCCTTTCATTTTACCAAGGAGAATACTGTGGCAAGGAACTGGGGTGTGAGCCTCATCAAATCACAGCGTTAGCGCAGAGCAGGTGGGAATCTGGGCAACCCCACAGGTGGTCCCGAGCACCAAGTAGGACCCCTTGCTGGGTAGTGTGGCCCGATGGTGAAGAGGGTGGGCTGCACAGCAAGATGGCTCAAGCTTGAGTCTTGGCTCTTGCACTCCAGCAAGTGGTTAAAGCTTACTACACCTCAGTTTTCTTACTTGAAGACCAAGGATAATACTGACCATCTCATGCTTTTTGTGAATACCAAAAGAAGATGCACAGTGCCTAGCACTTTGTGAGAACCAGTACATGTCTGTTATGATTAGATTGAGTTTCGAAGGGGCTGCAATTGAACATTGTTTCATTAACTAGAGAAAAAGCAAAAAAGTGGAGCTCGTCCTTATGTTTAATCGCAAGGAAATAAAGAACAGTGACTCCTATTAAGTGTCTATTATGTGTGTAGAATTTTATGTAAGCAATCTTATTTAATTCCCAAAACCAACCTACTAGGCAGGTGCAGCATTATTATGCCCTTTTTATAGATGAAGAAAATGAATCTAAGAAAGATTAAGTAATTTATTCAATAAATACTTTATGCTAGAAGAAATTAAAGTAGTATTGAATGTGAAAACATAATCAAATCATAGTGAGAGATCAAATGATAGTGAGAGAAATGTATACAAAATAATGAGATATCACTCTCAACACATCAATTTTTTTTTCCTTATGAGCAAGATTACTCAAGCTTGTGCAGTTGAAGTAAAGTGAGAACTCTTACATACTACTAGTAGGAACGTGTTTTGGTACAGCCCTTCTGGAGAGTAGTTTAGTAATGTGATTCATGAACTTTAAGTTCATATTCATACCTATTGGCGCAGTATTTGCAACTCTTGTCATCTAGTCTAAGGAAATAATCCAAAACGTTAACAGAGACCGACACACAAAGACGTTCATTAAAGTATTATTTATAATAGCAAAAGGAAGAAAGAAAGAAAGAAAGAGCCAGCAGGAGACCAATGGTTAAGTATATTACACACATGTAACAATGTAATACTTTAATTTAACTTTAATATAACTATTAAATATGTTCATTAAAGCATAGGAAAATAAAGGTATAATGACATTAAGTGAAAAACAAGGCACAAAATTATACATACAGTATTGTCTCAATCGTATTAAGAAATCACAGGAAAAAATGAAGGGTGATATAGCTACATATTATAGTTATTAAACTGGATGATTCTTTTTTTTCACTTTATACTTTGCTTTAGCTTCAGTCATTCTAAAATGAGCATGTATTCATTTAGAATTAGAAAAAGTAAAGTAAGTCTTGCTCAAGGCAACACATAATCCAGGGCAGAGGCAAGGTTTAAATCGGGCCCATTGAACACTGAAGCTACGTTTATTCTTACCACACCAAGGGTCGCAAACTCAGAAGCTCTGGGAATGGTCAGGTAAAGGAAATGAGCCAAGAGGATAGGGTGTCGGTACTAGGAAATGGTGGGGACCCCGGCACCCTGGAGGCCACATGCTCTGCCTACATGGAGCAGCCATTCCTCTCTTCCAGCTGATCTCTGCCATGGGAGAAGGCAGGCCCAGTGTTGCCAGATCTTTGGATTTTTCCCCAAAGAAGCCAGGAATCTAGCTTTTGAATGTTAAATCCCTCCATGTTTAAATGTCAATCATTAATGCAAAATATTTAAAAGCACCACGAAGGTCACGAGAAGCTCATTTAGGTATCTGCTCTGTCTCATTCCCTGCTCCCTACCACCGGGTTTCTGTCCCTTGAGTGAATCAGTTCCCTGTCCCAGTCTTTCCTGTTTCCGAGGCTCCAGCTGTAGCAAGTAGCCTCCAACATCCACACCTCTGGAAAGATGCAGTAAGCTTTTTTATATTTGACACACCGTAAAAATAAAACTGAGTTTAAATAATTTTTCAGAATAATATTTTCCTGTGTGTCCCTGAGACATGGTTTAATCAGAACTGGACACGTCATCAGAAGTACAAAGTGGGGGCACCTGGGTGGCTCAGGTGGTTAGGCGTCTGCCTTCAGCTTGGGTCGTGATCTTGGAGTCCTGGGATCGAGTCCCGCGTCGGGCTCCCTGCTCGGAGGAGAGTCTGCTTCTCCCTCTCCCTCTGTTCCTCCCCGCTGCTTGTGCTCTCTCTCTTTCTTGCTCTCTCCCTCAAATAAATAAGTAAAATCTTAAAAAAAAAAAAAAGAAGTACAAAACGATGACATGACCCATGCAGTAACTTCATCATCATTGCAGAAGCAGATGTCTTTCTGAGGAGAAAGTTGGGGTAACGATTTCTTTTCTCAGAATGACACTTCTTAGGTCATATCGTGCAACCTTGGAGCAGAGATAGAATAAGGTGGAATCTTGTATACCTGGAAAGACAGATGCGTGGTAAAATTCCAGGGGGGGAAAAAAATAAGCATTCTTACAAAACTGTTTATAAGGCTGCAATTCAAATGCCTAAACAAGCATAAAAATGTTATTCATCTGGGAAAATCTCATCCTGCACTTACGCACCTGCTTTCTCAACTTTTGTTTTCAGTTTAATTAAGGAGTTAGAATTGGTCCCTTTTTTCCAACCTATAACAACAAGGACCTAATGGAGTGGGCAGCATTCTATACCATAGGAAAGGGTCTTTGTCTACTTTTGCATAGGAAATCTCAATTCACTGGCAGAGCGCTCTGCAAACATTTTGTGCGCTGCAATGTTTAGGTGTTTTCCAAGATTAATTGTTTGCTAATATCCCAAATTACCCTCTCTAGGTACAGGCGGTTGTTGGTCCCCCCCTTGCCCCACCACCTTGGCATAGTGCTTTTATTTTGACAAGAAGGTGACAAAGAATTAATTGGACCCATTTATTCTTCAAATGTTGGACGCAAATGTGGATAATTCACTAGTTCCACTTCTAATCAGGAGCTACACTGGCAAGTGGGTAGTTAGCAAAGTTGGCTGAACATCTGCAAATATCAAATGTCTGCGAACAAGACTAAGAGAGCTTTCTCTCTCCTTTCTGGTCAGATGGTTTCATTTAAGATCCAAGGGGTCAAGGGTCACAGCATGACCTCATCAAATTAGACCCAACTGAGAGAGGTGTTTAGCACAACAGAAAGGAAATAATCTGAAGGACATTAAATGCAAATGAAATTGCCATCTGCAAACTTCAAAAAACACCTGACCTAAAAAAATAAATCTCCCACTTAGAGCCAAAACCTTGCCTCCTTCCCTCCTCAAGAGTGGACACAGAAGTGTGTTCTTGTAGCAGCCTGACAATCACTCACCCTGCCAAAGTCCGTTTGCATTTAATACTCCCCTCCTGACTTTTTCTAGTTGAAAAATTTGACAATGATCTCTGAGGAACAAGAAAAGTTCAAGCATGAGAATTATTTCTTTGCCTCTTGAGTCTGGATGGCCAAATTGGTCACAGGAAACTTGTGTGTCTCAAACCAGAAGCCTGTCCCTCTGGGACAAGTTTGTGTGGCCTTCCATGGCAGACTGGGCAAATTCATGGTTGGGGGATACGGGGCAGAGGTGCCAAGGGTGATGGGAATGCCGTTCATTTTTTTATTTATTGAGAATATAAGGGTTTACATGCCACAAGGGGTGCAGATCCTGGGGATACCCTGCTAAGCCAGACAGACACCACCCTGGTCCTCACAGAACTCACAGACAATTAAGCAATTGCTATAGCGTGTGACAAGTGCTGGGAAAGTGTGGGTCACAGCACTGGTCCCTCAGAAATACCCAGGCACCCCCCAGGTGCTCGTGCCCTGCCCAGAGCAAATCTGGACAGTCGAGAATATTGCAGATGGTGGGTATCTAAACCCTTGCTCTTGTCTAGGGAACAAGACTTAGAAAGGCCCGTAGGTGATACTGTTGCTGGCCCTGGCAGCCCTATCAGGGGGCATGACCTACGCAGGACACCTCACCTGTCTGGTCCAAATTGCATGCGGCTAAAAATGAAAGCTGAGAGGTAGAAGCAGAGCCGTTCCATTGGTATAAGAGCTTCTTAATAACATAGACTTCTGGCAAAACCCAACAGGCTGCTTTGTGAGAAAATGAGCTTCTCCCTACTGGCTCTGTTCCAGAAAGGGATGGAAAACCAGTAGCTAGGAATGTTAGGGGGCAAATGGGTGGGGGTGGGTGGATAATAGTTAAAGCCAGTTCCAGTTCAGGCGTCCTGAAGATGGAGGGAGGTTTTTCACTTATAAAACTATGATTCTATTCATGTCAGAGAAATCACTGTAAACATTTCACCCAGACTGCATTAGAGAAAAACCCTCATTCTTCTCAAAAACATCAGGTGGATGGTGGTTCTTGGACTCATCCAAGGCTATGACACTGAGTAACTTAAAAAAAGCATCCCCTTTGACAAAATTTAAAGTTCCATGGAGAGACTGCCTCTAATAACGTCTTCAAATATCCTCCAGTGCCTCTTATAGAACCTACACAATCGATGAACACTTGTGATTTTGACCAAGGTCGGTGAGAGTGCTTCTGATGATGTGCAGGGTTTGCCCTGTGGCATTGGTGTTCAAGTCAATGACTCCGCTAGTTGTTTGATCTTAGGCAAATTCCCTAAGGTTTTTGAAACTCAGTTTTATTATTAATAAATGGAATTGTTAAAAAAAATGACCCGTGAGGATTATGTAAACTGTGAAGAACTATAGAAATGAGAGAGACTACCATTGTTCTTTATCAAAGTTGGACAAGAGGTTTCTTCTGAACCTCTCCCAGGGAGGTCCTGGGAACAGGAAGGGGGACGTTACTGGCATCAAGACTCAGGTGTCATTTCATTGTCCAAGTGATCCGAGGGATGAACGATGAACAAATCCTGCTTCAGAAATAATAATAAGCTCATAATTATGCCTTACCTCCAGTTTTCCAGAACCGGATAGAAGACAAGTAGAGACCGTGGCCCATGAGAAAAATTGAAAAGACAGTTTACTGTCCTAAGTAGTGTAACTCTCAGTAACTCATTTGCTTGGGACTTGCTAACTTATTCTACAAAAGCATCCGGCAGTCAGAAGGAGAGAAGTCTATAAGACCACGGAGCTAAATATGAGAGGTGGGGGAGATTCATTTGATGAGTCAGTGCCACCGAATTTTGGAAACATAGGATCCTGGGCTTAGCATAGCAGCTTTCTCGAAGACTCATGCCAGGGACACAGACAACCATACCTGCTGCATGGGTGCATGGGACAGCAGAGTAGAGGGAGGGCAGGGACAGGGGCAGAGGGGAGGAGAAAGTGATATGGAGGAAGAGCAAGGAAAACCTGACCCCTCCCAGCTCTACCATTATCTGTTCGCAAAGAGAGAACTGTCAGAAGTCCTGGGGCTCAGTTCACTCAGGAAAACAAGAAAAAGACTGAACCAGATGCCCTCAAGAGACTTGGCAATGATCCAGAGGAAAGTCATGGGAAGGTCTGAGTTTGGAGACCAGCCCTATCATTGATGGTTATGTGACATTCCACCCATCTGAGCTTTGCCTTCCTCATCTGTAACACCTCCCAGGACTACCTTGTAGACAACCTGGTAGAGAGGATTCTTGGGGAGAATCAAGTTTGAAATCCTTAGTTAAGTTCTATACAAATGTCAACCATTTATGGCCCCACAAGTGAAGGGAAAAGAATGAAGGAGCAGAAAACGTGCTCTGAAGTATATAGATGGTTTCTGTCCAGTGAAGATAGATATGAAATATGCACAATCCAAACGGCCTTTCCTGCAGCTAATGTACTATACTCAAGTGTTTTTTTTTTTATCAGCGAGCATTTTTTTAATGCATTGATAGATAAGAAAAGCCAGACAGAAAAATATAGATCCTGGCTGATGAGTCAGGGCACTGGATAGCCACGATGACATATTGGGCCTGTATGGATGGGATACAAAAATACATCCCATGTTGCTGGGATCGAGAAACTTCCTGGACCCTGTGGTGATACAGGATGACTTCAACAGCCTAGTGCTTGCTAGAAAAGGAGGAGAATTTGGGCACGAGGCCTAACTGTCATCTTCTTGGGTTTGGGCATGATGACACCTCATCGATCTTGTGTCATTTCAGAAGTTGGCCAATCGCCTCCCTGCCTTGGAAGTGGGTCAGGGAGCAGCGGCCCAAAGAGGCATTTGTTAGCGGCGAGAAAGCAGTCAGTGCGGGTAGCAGGGGATTTATGAATTCGAGCCCAGGAACGCTGGGTGTGGGGGCGCACATCTGGCCACAAGATGCTCTCTGGCGGCCTTGTGGATGAAGAGGCTTGGTCAAAGGAGGTCACGGCAGGTTCAGTGGGATTGCAAAGGGGTGGGGGCTCCAGTGAAAGTAAACAAGGCGCCCTCTTGGCTTCAGGTCTCCCCGGAACAAGGATGAGAGAAAGGGTGTGCTCACATTTATTTTCAGGATCACTGAAATATTTCTAAGCTCTTGGAAACTCAAAGCGGACAAATCCCTCTCATCAATCAATATTGAAAGTTTTATATGAAGACAGTGACAGCTGGAAGGCTACCTAATTAGAAGAATATTACTCTAAAGTAATTACCAAAAAGGTTAAAGAAAAAAAAAATATATATCCTTGTGAGCTCTCAGTTATAAAACAACTCAACAAGCAGAGTCACATAATTTCTATGAATATCCTTTGCTGTTTTCCTAAATTAATTTTAAAAATTATATTGGTAATGATTTAAGTCAATTTAACAAGCTTTCTTCGATTTGGCTGTATTCTTTATTTTTTTAATTCAAAATTTAAATTGGCAGTAGAGAGAATTAATAATGAGGGTAGGAACTAAATTGACCCATCTGTACTACCTTTGGTTGGGGGAAAGAACCTCCCCCCCCCAAAAAAAAGGGGTTAGTGACTTAACTTGGTATTGGGCTCCCAAGGCAATCATTTATTTAATGAAACTTTTGTAGCAACCACCAGTTCCAATGCCATATTAAAAGGAAAAAAATATATGTTCAGCAACAAGGCTATTTCCCTTGTGTCCTAGGTTTTGAAAATACTGCTACAGAGCCATCTTGGTTTTGCATCTGCTGAGCTTTGCAGGTTGGGGACTGGTTTTTATACTCATTTCCTGCTGTGGAATGTCTACACCATGCAAGCAGTGAAATTCAGCTTCTGCATCTATACGTGAGATCATTTGAGTTTCTCCTGGGGGACTCCTACCAACCCGCATGCAGAGAGACACCTCCTTGTTGCTTCCTTTATAAGATCCGGATCTTTCCCTTCTAAAATCCTTTCTGAAGGTTTCAAGGTTCTTGCTTCTGACCCTGCTTAGGCTGAAAACCTATGACCCCACTGCAGACCCTCAATAGCTGGAAAGCTTTCTACCCTGGCTTTGCATTTGCTCTCGTATCTGAGGATTTTCCTTTCTTTCAAGTTCAGCTATGTGCTTTTTGTTTTTTTGTTTTGTTTATTAGCTGTTTGGGGTTTTTTCATTTTATCCTGAATTCCTAGGAAATTGTAGCTGAAGGCCAGTATCATATTGGCTCAGGGCACTACTTTGCCAGGACTGGGGCCCCACTAAAAATAAGGTCGATACAATTCATTCCTCCAAATGGTTCTCAAACAGGTTTCTCATGGGATTGGTTTTGTAACAACACCAAAGTATCATCTTTTCCTGTCATGTGAATAATAATGTACTCTCAAAATTGGCCAGGCCTGGTGGTATATCAGAGGCAACACGCTGAAGACCAAAAGGGGTTCAAGTCCTATCCCAGGTCACTTCCTCGCCATGTGACCTGGGATAAGCCACTTAACTCCATCTGTTAAATGAAGTCATAATGTCAGCTCCTCACAAACAAGGTGTGGCTATTTAAAATTTGAGAACTAAGTGTCATTTCTCATTTGTTTTTCACCAGTGGAAGAGCCAGGGATCCTGGCTAGGAAGGCACATGGGCACAGAAGATAGCTCTACTATGTATAGAAGAGAGAGCTCCTGAATATAAAAGATAGATCAACTAGTTTTGGAGAACTATAAAAATAGGAGTCACTTGGTGAGATAGCAAGGACTTTTTATGAAAGCAGAAACAAAAGTATTCTCCTGGTCTTTCTTGTACAGGGCTGTTGAGTGTGGTTTCCTATGCTCACCGTGGACTTACACCACCTGTGTCTCTCATACAGATTTCTGTGGATTATGTCATCAAATGGAACCCCGGCTCTAGTTCCATCCGGACAGATATGCCTAGCTACATGTGCAATTTCAGCTTGATGCATTGGCCCACCAAGTATTCCCCCTTGGAGCATCCTCTTTCTTTAAGCTGCATAAATGTTTTTGCTGGAGTATTGTTCTGCTCCCCATCTTTGAAGTAAAAACATCCCATGTCCAAGTACTGTTAATAAAGACAGAGTCCATTATTAATAAAGGCAAATTGTCATTTATCTAAAGCCTGGGACCCGGAGTCTGCCAGAGCTTTCTTCCATTTTCCCACACATCGAAGAGGAAATGGGACATGTCTTCATATGTTCACTGCATTTTTGTTTCCTTAAGTGACACTTAAAAGAAATGCCTTGGTTTCCAAAGATTTTGGTACCGGTGTACAAAGAAGATTCTTAGGAATCTTTCTATCTGGAAAAAAGGAGAGCATGAGGAGGATTGGCTTTCCAAGAAATGACCAGCTGGCTGGCCCATTCCAGGCAGAACAGCAGGCACTGGGGAAAGAAAGCATTGAGGTTGCCGCAAATGCTTTGTGTACATTCAAGCTCTTAGGAAAATGTGTTTAGGAGCAAATGACAAATAGGCAAAAATGCAAATTCTCGGCAGGACTTCTGAGTCAGATATAACTACCCCAATACTGATCTCCCAAATTAGAATATTCATCACTGAAGTTTCAAGCTGGTAGCATTCAAGAGCTTTCTCAATTCTTATCACATAATTTGTTTATTTAATTTTCACGCATGAAAAAAGACATTATTCTTTCAAAATGAAACTGGTCAAAGTTTTGCAAATCTACTTCATAGTAACTATTAAGTGTAAAACAAAAATGGATATTTCCCAGAAGAGTTATACTAACACTCTACAGGACAGCTTATAAACTTACCTGAAGTTTATACCCAGAAGGGTCCATTGGGCCTTGCTAAGGTCAATATATAAATTTGTGAAGTAATGACATTTTTAGGAAAAAATTCTTTTATCTTTGTACTTTTCTAAATTTTGTGAATTCTTTATGATAAGTATGTATCACTTTTATAAAATGTACTAATTTTTCTTAACAAGTGAGGAGCAAGTAAATTAATAATGATTAATTGTAAGTGCTGGAAATATAGATGATTGTTATTTTCTTCTGTGCACTATTTTATATCTTCTGAGTTTCCCAAAGTTAAACAAGATTCGATAGTAATGCTAAAGTGGAAATAATATAATAACAACATAATCATTGTTGTCTATAATTTTAAGCAGCTTTTTAAAGAGACATTTTATTGAATGTCATCAATTAACTAAACATACAAATATGTAAGCTTTCAAAATCTATCTTATTAAGTCTTGAGTGATAGATTTTCATCACAAAGATATATGAAATTTTTAAGCTCAAATAATTTATGTGTTTTAATTTAAGACATCTGTTTTTCATTTGACTGGTTAAAATACCTTCTGTACAATGTTTAGATTTTTTTCTACTCAGCATCATTTTCATTTGAACATCCTTTGAGTTTGAGAAATTTTAAAAGTCCCAATACATTGAACGTATAAATCATTAAAAAATACAAATTGACAACTCTGTCCTATCACACCACATCATTCCCCAAGCTGTAAGGCCGAGTTCTCAGGAGAGATCATTCCTCATGTCCATAAAACTGCTCTCTTTCTCAACAACGGAAGCAGAGAAGGAGGCCAGTTCAGATTTTCACCATTACCTCTCCTTCCTTTGTGCCTCTTTCCAAAGCGTTTGCTTTACCTCTCTAGATTCAACCCCTTCTATCAAAGGCAAGAACATGTAATCAAAGTGCATGAGCACTATGTACAAGGCACTATCCTAGGTGCCACAGTCAAGTGTGAATTACACATAGTTAAGTCATCACAGAGCTTATAATTTCCTAAGGGAGACAGAGATATAAATAATTCATCTAATAATGGAAATATGTAGTAAGTGCTTTGATAGGGCCATGAAGGAAAATGGAAATGGGGCTCAAGAAGAGATTAATTCTAAGTGTGTAAGGGGAAATTAAGGAGGAGAAGTTCTCTGAGCCAGGGTTTAGAAGGTGGTTAGAAGGAGATGCACATTTCCAAATGAAAGACTGCTAAGCAAGAAGGACTATACAAAGGGAGACAGGAAAACTTACATCGTGAAAAAAGAATCAAGAAGGCTGTTGTGGTTGATGCTTTGGGAAGTCGATGCAGAAGAGTTGTGAAGCTTGAAAAACCTTTGGGTCAGACTACGAAGAGGCCCAAATAGCACATTAAGGATTTGAAGTTTATTTCAGATAATGGAGGAGAATGGGCATGGGAAGATTTTTAGGCATAAAAATTACATGATGGGGGGCGGAGCAAGATGGCGGAGGAGTAGGAGACCTGGATTTC
>NW_027397082.1:3715011-3717261 GCF_003265705.2 Callorhinus ursinus
TTTTTATAATTTTCATCTTTACAGTCATATTCCATTCCTTCATCGTAGCAACCCTTATTTTGTACATATATAAGTCTTTCTTTCTTTAAAATTTTGGGAGGCACTTTCTTCTGACAGACCAAAATATGCCCAAAATCTACTGTGTAGGACTGATCTATGCACCAGCCTGATCATACTTGATCATATTCTGTTTTCTGTTTTGTTCTGTTTTTGTTTGTTTTTATCTTTTTCTTTTTCTTTTTCTTCTTTCTTTTTTTCATCTTTCCCTTTCTTTTCCCCTGGTTCCAGGTCTTTTCTGATTTGTTTAGAGTATATTTTCTGGGGACGTTGTTACCCTGTTAGCATTTTGTTCTCTCATTCATCTATTCTCCTCTGGACAAAATGACAAGATGGAAAAAATCACCTCAACAAAAAGAACAAGAGGTAGTACCGTCTGCCAGGGAGCTACTCAATATGTACATTAGTACGATGTCGGACCTAGAGTTCAGAATCATGATTTTAAAGATACTAGCTGGGCTTGAAAAAAGCATGGAAGTTATTAGAGAAACCCTTTCTGGAGAAATAAAAGAACTAAAATCTAACCAAGTCGAAATCAAAACGGCTATTAATGAGGTGCAATCAAAAATGGGGGCACTAACTGCTAGGATAAATGAGGCAGAAGAGAGAATCAGTGATATAGAAGACCAAATGATGGGAAATAAAGAAGCTGAGAAAGAGAGAGATAAACAACTACTGGATCACGAGGGCAGAATTCGAGAGATAAGTGATACCATAAGACAAAACAACATTAGAATAATTGGGATCCCAGAAGAAGAAGAAAGAGAGAGGGGGGCAGAAGGTATATTGGAGCAAATTATAACAGAGAACTTCCCTAATTTGGGGAAGGAAACAGGCATCAAAATCCAGGAGGCACAGAGAACCCCTCGCAAAATCAATAAAAATAGGTCAACACCCCGACATCTAATAGTAAAACTTAAGAGTCTCAGAGACCAAGAGAAAATCCTAAAAGCAGCTCGGGAGAAGAGATATGTAACCTACAATGGTAGAAACATTAGATTGGCAACAGACCTATCCACAGAGACCTGGCAGGCCCGAAAGGACTGGCATGATATATGCAGAGCAGTAAATGAGAAAAATACGCAGCCAAGAATACTATATCCAGCTAGGCTGCAATTTAAAATAGAAGGAGAGATAAAAAGCTTCCAGGACAAACAAAAACTAAAGGAATTTGCAAACACGAAACCAGCCCTCCAAGAAATATTGAAAGGGGTCCTCTAAGCAAAGAGAGAGCCTAAAAGCAGCAGAGACCAGAAAAGAACACAGACAATATACAGTCACAGCCACCTTCCAGGCAATACAATGGCACTAAATTCATATTTTTCAATAATTACCCTGAATGTAAATGGGCTCAATGCCCCAATCAAAAGACACAGGCTATCAGATTGGATTAAAAAACAAGACCCATCGATATGCTGTCTGCAAGAGCCTCATTTTAGACCCAAAGACACCCACACATTTAAAGTGAGGGGGTGGAAAACCATTTACCATGCTCATGGACCCCAAAAGAAAGCTGGGATGGCAATCCTTATATCAGACAAATTAGATTTTAAAACAAAGACTGTAATAAGAGAGGAGGAAGGACACTATATCCTACTCAAAGGGTCTATCCAACAAGAAGATCTAACAATTGTAAATATCTATGCCCCTTTATATAATTGGGAGCAGCCAATTATATAAAGCAATTAATAACAAAAGCAAATAAACACATCGACAACAATACAATAATAGTGGGGGACTTTAACACCCCCTGACTGAAATGGACAGATCATCTAAGCAAAAGATCAACAAGGAACTAAAGACTTTAAATGACACACAGGACCAAATGGACTTCACAGACATATTCAGAACATTCCATCCCAAAGCAACGGAATACAGATTCTTCTCTGGTGCCCATGGAACATTCTTCAGAATAGATCACATCCTAGGTCACAAATCAGGTCTCAACTGGTACCAAAAGATTGGGATTACTCCCTGCATATTTTCAGACCACAATGCTTTGAAACTAGAAATCAATCACATCCTAGGTCACAAATCAGGTCTCAACTGGTACCAAAAGATTGGGATTACTCCCTGCATATTTTCAGACCACAATGCTTTGAAACTAGAACTCAATCACAAGAGGAAAGTCGGAAAGAACTCAAATATGGAGGCTAAAGAGCATCCTACTAAAGAATGAATGGGTCAACCAGG
>NW_027397082.1:3717361-3883843 GCF_003265705.2 Callorhinus ursinus
AATAATAAAGATCAGAGCAGAAATCAATGAAATAGAAACCAAAAGAACAGTAGAACAGATCAACGAAAAAAGGAGCTGGTTCTTTGAAAGAATTAACAAGATTGATAAACCCGTGGCCAGACTTATCAAAAAGAAAAGAGAAATGACCCAAATCAACAAAATCATGAATGAAAGAGGAGAGATCACACCAACACCAAAGAAATACAAACAATTATAAGAACATATTATGAGCAACTCTATGACAGCAGATTAGATCACCTGGAAGAAATGGATGCATTCCTCGAGATGTATCAACTACCAAAATTGAACCAGGAAGAAATAGAAAACCTGAACAGACCTATCACCACTAAGGAAATTGAAGCAGTCATCAAAAATCTCCCAACAAACAAAAGGCCAGGGCCAGATGGCTTCCCAGGGGAATTCTACCAAACATTTAAAGAAGGATTAATACCTATTCTCCTGAAACTGTTCCAAAAAATAGAAATGGAAGGAAAACTTCCAAACTCATTTTTTGAGGCCACCATTACCTTGATCCCAAAACCAGACAAAGACCCCATCAAAAAGGAGAATTACAGACCAATATCCTTGATGAACATGGATGCAAAAATTCTCACCAAAATACTAGCCAATAGGATCCAACAGTACATTAAAAGGATTATTCACCATGACGAAGTGAGATTTATCCCTGGGCTGCAAGGTTGGTTCAACATCCGCAAATCAATCAACGTGATACAAAACATTAACAAAAGAAAGAACAAGAGTCATATGATCCTCCCAATAGATGTAGAAAAAGCATTTGACAAAGTACAGCATCCTTTCTTGATCAAAACTCTTCAGAGTATAGGGATAGAGGGTACATACCTCAATATCATAAAAGCCATCTATGAAAAACCTACAGCGAATATCATTCTCAATGGGGAAAAACTGAGAGCTTTCCCCCTAAGGTCAGGAACGTGGCAGGGATGTCCACTATCACCACTGCTGTTCAACATAGTATTAGAACTCCTAGCCACCTCAATCAGACAACAAAAAGAAATCAAAGGCATCCCAATCGGCAAAGAAGAAGTGAAACTCTCACTGTTTGCAGATGATACAATACTTTATGTGGAAAACCCAAAAGACTCCACCCCAAAACTGCTAGAACTCGTACAGAAATTCAGGAAAGTGGCAGGATATAAAATCAATTGCACAGAAATCAGTGGCATTCCTATACATCAACAACAAGACAGAAGAGAGAGAAATTAAGGAGTCGATCCCATTTACAACTGCACCCAAAACCATAAGATACCTAGGAATAAATCTAACCAAAGAGGCAAAGGACCTGTACTCAGAAGACTATAAAATACTCATGAAAAATTGAGGAAGACACAAAGAAATGGAAAAACGTTCCATGCTCATGGATTGGAAGAACAAACATTGTGAAGATGTCAGTGCTACCTAGAGCAATCTACACATTCAATGCAATCCCCATCAAAATACCACCCACTTTTTTCAAAGAAATGGAGCAAATAATCCTAAAATTTGTATGGAAATTTTTCTTTAAGAAAAGAAAAAACTTTTCTTTAAGAAAAGACCCCAAATAGCCAGAGGAATGTTGAAAAAGAAAAGCAAAGCTGGCGGCATCACAATCCCGGACTTCCAGCTCTATTACAAAGCTGTCATCATCAAGACAGTATGGTATTGGCACAAAAACAGACACATAGATCAATGGAACAGAATAGAGAGCCCAGAAATGGACCCTCAACTCTAGGGTCAACTCATCTTTGACAAAGCAGGAAAGAATGTCCAATGGCAAAAAGACAGTCTCTTCAACAAATGGTGTTGGGAAAATTGGACAGCCACATGCAGAAGAATGAAACTGGACCATTTCCTTACACCACACACAAAAATAGACTCCAAATGGTTGAAAGACCTAAACGTGAGACAGGAGTCCATCAAAATCCTAAAGGAGAACACAGGCAGCAACCTCTTCGACCTCAACCGTAGCAACTTCTTCCTAGAAACATCGCCAAAGGCAAGGGAAGCAAGGACAAAAACGAACTATTGGGATTTCATCAAGATAAAAAGGTTTTTCACAGCAAAAGAAACAGTCCACAAAACCAAAAGACAACTGACAGAATGGGAGAAGATATTTGCAAATGACTTATCAGATAAAGGGCTGGTATCCAAAATCTATAAAGAACTTATCAAACTCAACACCCAAAGAACAAATAATCCAGTCAAGAAATGGGCAGAAGACATGAACAGACATTTTTCCAAAGAAGACATCCAAATGGCCAACAGACACATGAAAATGTGCTCAGCATCGTTCGGCATCAGGGAAATCCAAATCAAAACCTCAATGAGATACCACCTCACACCAATCAGAATGGCTAAAATTAACAAGTCAGGAAACGACAGATGTTGGCAGGGATGTGGAGAAAGGGGAACCCTCCTACACTCTTGGTGGGAATGCAAGCTGGTGCAACCATTCTGGAAAACAGTATTGAGGCTCCTCAAACAGGTAAAAATAGAGCTACCATACGATCCAGCAATTTCACTACTGGGTATTTACCACAAAGATACAAATGTAGGGATCTGAAGGGGTACGTGCACCCCAATGTTTATAGCAGCAATGTCCACAATAGCCAAACTGTGGAAAGAGCCATGGTGTCCATTGACAGATGAATGGCTAAAGAAGATGTGGTATATATATACAATGGAATAGTATGCAGCCATCAAATGAATGAGATCTTGCCATTTGCAATGATGTGGATGGAACTGGAGGGTGTTATGCTGAGTGAAATAAGTCAATCAGAGAAAGACATGTATCATATGACCTCACTGATATGAGGAATTCTTAATCTCAGGAAACAAACTGAGGGTTGCTGGAGTGGTGGGGGGGGCGGGAGGGATGGGGTGGCTGGGTGATAGACATTGGGGAGGGTATGTGCTATGGTGAGCGCTGTGAATTGTGCAAGACTGTTGAATCAGGGATCTGTACCTCTGAAACAAATAATGCGATATATGTTAAGAAAAAAAAAGAAGAAGAAGAAGATAGCAGGAGGGGAAGAACGAAGGGGGGTAAATAGGAGCGGGAGACCGACCATGAGAGACGATGGACTCTGAAAAACAAACTGAGGGTTCTAGAGGGGAGGGGGAGTGGGGGGATGGGTTAGCCTGGTGATGGGTATTAAGGAGGGCACGTTCTGCATGGAGCACTGGGTGTTATGCACAAACCATGAATCATGGAACACTACATCACAAACTAATGATGTAATGTATGGTGATTAACATAACAATAAAAAAATTACATGATCGGATCTGCCCTTTAGGATGATAATTGGCCGGGGCGCCTGGGTGGCTCAGTTGTTAAGCTTCTGCCTTCGGCCCAGGTCATGATCCCAGGGTCCTGGGATCGAGCCCCACATTGGGCTCCCTGCTCAGCGGGAAGCCTGCTTCTCCCTCTCCCACTCCCCGTGCTTGCGTTCCCTCTCTTGCTGTGTCTTTCTCTGTCAAATAAATAAATAAAATCTTTAAAAAAAAAAAAAAAGGATGATAATTGGCCAACAGTGTGGTATATGGATGAGAAGAAGAATACATTGGGGACATGGACCAGTTAAGAGGATACTGCAATAGTCCAAGTAGAACTTTTTTTAATAACCTGAATTAATACAGCTGTAGAGGACATGGAAGGAAATGGATAGATATTTCAGACCTTGAAGAAGATGGATGCATAATTAAGAGATCTATTAGGTGAGAAATAGGTTTTTAACTTCTTGATAGTTATATATTGATAGGGCCTAAAATCTGTAATAGGGAAATACTGAGGCTTTCTTTGCATTAATAGCAAAGCATTATACTAAAAATTATCCCAACTGGATATTAACAACCAGGAGAAAGAAAAGTACATTTTGGTTTGGAAGACAGCATATCTTCAATGCTTCAAAAAATTGGCCAGATTAAAAAAATTGTAAGATATAAAACATCATACACAAGTCTAAAAGACAAGCTTTCAACCGGGAGAAGATTTTTTCCATATATATGATAATAAATTTTTACCATTCAGAATATATACATTCCTAACAATCAATAAGAAAAAGAGGAACACCCAAAAAATGTTTTAATGGTATGAGTAGGCAATTCATAGAAGGGAATATTTAAATGGCCAATAAGCACATAAAATTTTCCTATTATTGAAATAAAAATTAAAATAATAGATACCATTTCAGATTGACAAAACCTTTTTATTTTATTTTATTTTATTATGTTAGGCACCATACATTACATCATTAGTTTTTGATGTAGTGTTCCAGGATTCATGGTTTGCATATAAAACCCAGTGTTCCATTCAATATGTGCCCTCCTTAATACCCATCACCGGGCTAACCCATCCCCCCAGCCCCCTCCCCTCTAAAACCCTCAGTTGGTTTCTCAGAGTCCATAGTCTCTCATGGTTCACCTCCCCTTCCGATTTCCCCCCCTTCATTTTTCCCTTCCTACTATCTTTTTTTTTTTATTAACATATAATGTATTATTTGTTTCAGAGGTACAGGTCTGTGATTCATCAGCCTTACACAATTCACAGTGCTCACCATAGCACATACCCTCCCCAATGTCCATTACCCAGGCACCCCATCCCTCCCACCCCGCACCACTCCAGCAACCCTCAGTTTGTTTCCTGAGATTAAGAATTCCTCATATCAGTGAGATCATATGATACTTGTCTTTCTCTGATTGACTTATTTCACTTAGCATAATACCCTCTAGTTCCATCCACATCGTTGCAAATGGCAAGATTTCATTCTTTCAGATGGCTGCGTAATATTCCATTGTAGAGATATACCACATCTTCTTTATCCATTCATCTGTTGGACATCTGAGCTCTTTCCACAGTTTGGCTATTGTGGACATTGCTGCTATAAACATTGGGGTGCACATACGCCTTCGGATCACTACTTTTGTATCTTTGGGTTAAATACTCAGTAGTGCAATTGCTGGGTCATAGGGTATCTCTATTTTCAACTTTATGAGGAACCTCCATACTGTTTTCCAGAGTGGCTGCACCAGCTTGCATTCCCACCAACAGTGCAGGAGGGTTCCTCTTTCTTCACATCCTCGCCAACATCTGTCGTTTCCTGACTTGTTCATTTTAGCCATTATGACGGGTGTGAGGTGGTATCTCATTGAGGCTTTGATTTGGATTTCCCTGATGTCGAGTGATGTTGAGCCCTTTTTCATCTGTCTGTTGGCCACTTGGATATCTTCTTTGGAAAAATGCAGATTGACAAAACCTTTAAAGATTGACAAATCTAAGTACTGGTGAGGATTTTGAAATATACCACTGATGGGAAGATAACCTGATAAAAATCACTGTAGCAAGTAATTTGTTAGTATTAGGTAAAATTTAAGAGGTAACCTCTGACCCAGAAACCCAATTTCTAGAGAAACTTTTGCATTTGTGTTCAAGATTTTACTAGGATTTTAATTTGTACATTTCTTATTAACTTTTTATTGTGGTAAAATACCCATGACACAAAATTTACCATCTTAACCATTTTTACATGTATCGTTCAGTGGTATTAAATACATTTATAATGTTGTGCAACCATCACCACCATCCATCTCGAGACTCCTTCCATCTTGTAAAACTGAAACTCTGTACCTATTAAACAATACCTCCTCATTTCTCCCTTCCCCCGGCCCCTGGCAACCATCATTCTACTTTCTGTCTATAATTTAAACTACTCTAAGTATCTCAGACAAATAGAATGATATAGTATTTGTCTTTTGATGACTGGCTTATTTCACTTAACATAACGTCTTCAAGGTTCACGCATGTTGAACCATGTGTCAAAATTTCCTTCCTTTTTAAGGCTGAATATTATCCCATTGTATTCATATATGCACCGTATTTTGCTTATCCAGTCACTGTGGATGCACACTTGGGTTACTTCCATATTTTAGATATTGTCTCATTTACAAATTTTAGATTCACTCAGCATACCTGAGGAAGAAGCCAGATTTCACTTATGTCTCAAATATCGAAATATCTGAAAAATAAAACAATGACTAAGTAAGAAGTCTAAATCCCAAATCTCATTTGGAAGACCCTAAGGACATCCTCTATCCCACCCCCAGAAATAACAAGAATGGGTAGCCTGAGTGTTCAATGTTCATAGTCAGAATCCTGAGGTATGCACAGCCCTTTTTTTTTCTGAATGAACTTGAAATTAATTTCTATAAAAAGATTAAGAACACAAATTTAATTAAATCCCTATATTTTAAGTCTGTGAATAATATTGTTTCAGAAATACTTAATTATTATTTTTTTTTTGTTTTGGATTAGCTGTTTAAAGGCAAAAGACTTGAGGCTCCATTTAGCTGCTGCCAAAAATTAATTTAAGTAACCTAATTGACTACTTGCTGTAAGCTACATACAGTCTTGGTGCTTAAATAATTTAATTCTTTGCAAAAGCGGGTATGACATTTACACCCTCTTATAAAACAATGCTAGATCATACTATTACCAAACACTCACTGAGCATCCATCCAGCTAAGCTCAGTCCTGGCACTTGGTGTGCCTACAGCCCACACTGTCATCTTTCACACACCATGGGTGCTCAAGGAATATTTGCTTGTGATCTGTGGAGGCCACAAAGCCAAACCTCAGGCTTGCCTTCAAGGAGTGAATGTGGGGAAGACAAAGCTTATGGGAAGTATAAAGGCCATCTATGATTCATAACCAAACGAGTGACTCTGCCATGAATCCAGAGGGGAGAGAGTAAGAACACTAGGGATGCAAAGGCCTGGGGAAGCCTGCAGAAAAGGAGCAAGCTGGTTAAGCTGAGGAATCCTTGGCTCTGAAGGAAGAAGAGAGGAGAATGGAATGGGAGGGGAGGAAAGGAAGGAAAAGACACGGAGAGGGAATACCGTGACATTGATGCTTAGTACACACTCTTTTGTGTGTTAGCTACTGGTTGTGTATCTATGACCTGGATCTCCAACTGAAGGGAGAAACTGTGCATAATGATGATGAGGATGATGATGACAACAATCACGATGGTGAAGATGTTGACAATGATGACAGTGACACCTACTGAGCTCTTATTACGATCCAGGGACCCAGCTGAGCATTTTATAGGTATTGTCTCATCTAATGTTTACAACAGTTCTATGAGGAAACACACATAAAGTAGGTTCAAAGACATTAGGTAACCTGCTCTGATCATATAATTAGAAAACCCCAAAGCAGGGGCCTGAATCCAGACCCTAAGATTCCAGGGTCACGGTCGCACTTGTTAAGTGGTCCTTCATGTTTCCTAAAGCCGTTAACACAGGGTCTTGTTAAAAAAGGGGGGGAGGGTGCCTGGTGAATTTTCATCTATTGATTTCTGAGTCTCTGAAGCAAAGGGTGTTTAATGGAAAGCAATGCAAAGGGAGAGAAAAGGCCAGCTAAGAAGAGGGTGGGAACCAAGGAGGTTAGGGGGAGCTGCTTCCTGCTGGATGTGCCATTTAAACCGAAACATGGAGGAAGAGCAAGAGCTAGGCAAGCTAAAGAGGTGAGTGTGGTGTTGTGTGTGTGTGTGTGTGTGTGTGTGTCTGTGTGACAGAGACAGAGAGCTAGGGCATTTAGAGGTAGGTGCACTGGCAGATGTAGGAAGGGAGGATAAGGATGTCTCCAGCTAGGGCAAAAGTCTGTGCAAAGGGCCTAGTATTTTCAAGAAACTGACAGAAGTCAAGTGTGGCCGCGTAGAGAGCAAAGATGAGAGTGGTCTGCAAGCCACTGGACAGGCCAGTGGGTCTGGCACTGACAGGCCTTATAAACTACACGAAAGGGTTTGGACTTGATTCTCAGATCATGAGAAAGCACTGTGGGGCTTTAGGCTGGGAGGACATGATCCAATTTGCAGTTTTGAGCATCACTGGCTATTGAATGGAGAATGGGCTAGAAAGGTGTGGATAAAGACTGGAGAGAGGCAGGAGGCTGTTGCAGTCATTCAGGGGAGAGATGGGGAGGCCCAGGGGCTGGGGAGGAACGGACGGAGACCAGGCAAGGCTGGAAGCAGGAGGAGGTGATGACAGATTGCATAGGAAAGGGGTCCCTGCTGTCTCCCAGGCTTCTGCCTCAAGCAGTTGGATTTTCACACTTCACACACCTCACTTCTTGCATTATTATTTCCCCACCTTCCTTTCTAGCAAGTAGGGGGAAGATCTACTCGGAAGCGTGGTGCAGGAAGATGGGCCATTTGCCTAAAAATTCAGACTTGCTGTAATATTAACTATCTAAGTAGTTTCCTCTGATGATCCCTACAAGTTCTTATTCAAGAATTTATTGTCCAAGAAATGAGACTACTCTGTACTTTTCTTCCAAAGGATCCTCCATAAGGCAAAGACTTACGGAAAACAAACTTCATACATTCCTAGTGTCTTTCCACCCATTGAGATCAAAGTCCTCAGAGTCATTGGCTCGGGTTATAATGACCATTCAGAGTTTAGGTAAAAATTAATGAAGCACACATTTTGTTCAATGTAAGGAAGGACTTTTCAAAGAGGAAATGAACTGCCTCAAGGGGGCAAGTGCAATTCACTGCTAAGCCTCAGCTCAAATATCACCTCTTAAGATGCCAGCCCCGAGTCCCCCAGGCAGAGGTGGTCATCCCAGCCTTGGTGCTTCAGCATACTGTGTCCTCTTCTGCTATGATGTTTACCTCCTCTTGTTACATCTTATTACAAAAGACCATCAACTTCTAGCCTTATCCATTATTGTGGCCTGGTATATGGAAGAACCTCAAATATTGGATGGATGGTTGAATGAATGATGTTAGAGGTTTTTAGAGGTTGGGTGGTAATGTGGCTGTGATGTGAGGAAATTCAACCAACAGTTAAGGGGTTGGATTATAAGACTTTTAAGATCCTTCTATAAAAGTCAACATCCTTTCTAGCCATGAACAAGCTCCACTCTCCCTGTCGCCCTCAATCCTCATAATCACGGGCCAATGCCGCAGGAATTTCTTCTGACACTTCTGAGCCTGAGCTAGAGCCTGAATCTACCCACCTTGCTGACCCTACCTGTACAGATTTCACTTCATAGCTGTTTTCATTTCCAGTTTGGATTGGCAGTGAGGACAGACCTTCACAATTCTTGCAAGGGGTGCCAAGAACACTCTTTTCACTCCTCTTTGTTCTATACTTTCCATCGAAGGACTAATTTCCCCCAATACATAAGCTTAGTCTCCATATAGCCAAGCCAGGTGAGAACCCAGACATCCTCTAAAAGATGGGTTTAAATACATTTCCTGAAACAGTTTCTGAGCGCTACATTAGGGTGGATATCGAGTTGAGAATGCTTAATTAATATTCAAGTCTTGGCATGAACAGACGTTTTTCCAAAGAAGACGTCCAAATGGCCAACAGACACATGAAAAAGTGCTCAACATCGCTCGGCATCAGGGAAATCCAAATCAAAACCTCAATGAGATACCACCTCACACCCGTCAGAATGGCTAAAATTAACAAGTCAGGAAACGACAGATGTTGGCGGGGATGCGGAGAAAGGGGCACCCTCCTACACTGTTGGTGGGAATGCAAGCTGGTGCAGCCACTCTGGAAAACAGTATGGAGGTTCCCCAAACAGTTGAAAATAGAGCTACCATATGATCCAGCAATTGCACTACTGGGTATTTACCCCAAAGATACAAATGTAGGGATCCGAAGGGGTATGTGCACCCCAATGTTTATAGCAGCAATGTCCACAATAGCCAAACTGTGGAAAGAGCCAAGATGTCCATCGACAGATGAATGGATAAAGAAGCAGTGGTATATATACACAATGGAATAGTATGCAGCCATCAAATGAATGAGATCTTGCCATTTGCAATGATGTGGATGGGACTGGAGGGTGTTATGCTGAGTGAAATAAGTCAATCAGAGAAAGACATGTATCATATGACCTCACTGATATGAGGAATTCTTAATCTCAGGAAACGAACTGAGGGTTGCTGGAGTGGTGGGGGGTGGGAGGGATGGGGTGGCTGGGTGATAGACATTGGGGAGGGTATGTGCTATGGTGAGCGCTGTGAATTGTGCAAGACTGTTGAGTCGCAGATCTGTACTTCTATGACAAATAACGTAACATATGTTAAGAAAAAAGAAAAAGAAGAAAATAGCAGGAGGGGAAGAATGAGGGGGAGTAAGTCAGAGGGGGAAACGAACCATGAGAGACAGTGGACTCTGAAAAACAAACTGAGGGTTCTAGAGGGGAGGGGGGTGGGAGGATGGGTTAGCCTGGTGATGGGTATTCAAGGGGGCACGTTCTGCATGGAGCACTGGGTGTTATGCACAAACAATGAATCATGGAACACTTCATCAAAAACTAATGATGTAATATATGGTGATTAAAAAAACAATAAAAAAATAAAAATTAAAAAATTATTTAAAAAAATATTCAAGTCTTGGGCTTATTCCTCTATAAATGTTCTCCCATGAGTAATACAGAAAAATCCAGCAGAAGAAGCATTTTGTGACATAACCAGGTATATTAGTTGACTGTGGCTCTTGTATCAAATTACTACAAACTGGGTGGTAATTTAAAATAAAATAAATGTGTTCTCTTACATTGCTGGAGGCCAGAAATCTGAATTCAGGGTGTTGGCTGGGTCATGTGTCCTCTGAAGGCTCCAGGAGAAAACTGTTCTTGCCTCTTTTAGTTTCAGGCATTTCTAGGCATTCCTTGGCTTGTGGCCACATCACTCTAGTCTCTGCCTCCACGATACATGGACTGTTCCTCTCCTGTCTCAAAACATCCTCTTTCTCATAAGGATACATTTGAGTGTGTTTAAGGCCCACCCTGATAATCCAGGGTATATTCCTCCTCTTAAGATTCTTAACTTCATCACTTTTTTTTTTTTTTTGCCATACCAGATAATATTCACTCTTTAGCCATATAAGGTAACATCCACAGGTTTCAGGGATGAGGATGTGAATATATCTTTTGTGGGAACACCACCCAGCCCACTACACTAGGTAAAACTTATTTTGTCCTATCATTTTTAGAAGATATTCATGTTTTTTTAAGAAGATATTAGTGTTACTGAAAAAAGTCATTCTATGCTAGAGCTGGCAAGCCACTGAGAAAGCAGATGAAGCTTGAGATCAGAGAGGTGAAGTGACTTTCCAGAGGTCACCCAGGTCTGGTAGAGCTGGGACCAGAGGGAAGACTCCAGGCATCTAGTCCAGGGAGCTTGAGTCCCATATCACACAATAATTCCAGTGGAAGTATTACATACGGATGTATTTAGTTAAAACAATTAACTGTGTTGAACTCGCATGGGTGACGGGATGACTTTATGGAAGGGACATCACTCGAGACAGAGCAAGACCATAGCCATTTCATTTATTACCATCCCTTTGTCGTCAGTAAATGTCAATCGGCAAATAAAATGCAAATGGCTAAATATCTCACCCTGTGGTACTTAAGAGTGATGTGAGTGAATTCCATAGCATACATGTGCATGAAGAATAGAGATTCTTGTTTTCATAGAAGAGCGCCTAGAGGGGCACTGGAGACAGACCAACATAGGCTTGAGGTGTAGTTCTTCCATTTTGGTCATGGATCTCCAGTAAGGTGGTTAACTTCATCTGCCAATGGAGAAATGTCTATCCCAGTGGATTGCTACGAGACTCAAATATGAAAAATCCAAAAAGTACCAAGAAGAAAAGCCTGGCATGTGGCAGATTCTCGATCAGCAATAGAGTGTAGTACCATTATCATCCCTGTATTACTACACGGTGGTTGGGAGAGAAGTACTTGCTAAACAAATTATGGGTGTGTATCTGAAAGTGACAAAACCATTAAGGCCAGATCTGGAAAGGATATGAAAAACAGAAGAAAATACTTGGAAGTTAATTTTTAAAAACCAAATCATGAAAATTTGGCTGGCTATTTTGGGAACTGAAATTATTTTCAAAATTCACAGGTCTTCAGGACTCTTGGGCCATATTTTACTCTACAAAAAAGTGTAATAGGCCTATTGATGTCAACAAAACTTCATTGAACACTTAACATATGCAAAGAAATATACTGGGATTTTCAAGTGCCAATTTTAAAATTGTATTGAGAACAAAGAGCTATTTCATCAAATAAATGAGTGTTCTAAAGGTACCCGGACATTTGAGGATAGAACAACTTTAACAAAACTGTGGAGCATATGACTTTTGTGGAAGCCATCACGTCTGCTTTCATCTGCAGTGGGATCAGGAAAGAGTCACTCACTGTACTGGCTAAAATTGTCAGGATCAGATCAGAAGACCACTGTATAACTTAACATAGTAAAGGATAAATACTGTATGATTTTTGAAATAAGTTAGGAAAATCAAAAGAGGACAAAACTGGAAATAATTGAAATGATCAAATTCATTTCAAAAGAGGCAATCGGAAGTAGCAAAGAGCACAGCTGTGAAACTAGCTGGTTTGGTCCCTTCACTGACAGGACTGAAGACAAGTGGCTTCTCTTTCCTGGGCCTCAATTTCCTTATCAGTAAAATGGGGTAAGAATGACGGCTTCATGGGATTGCTGTGAAGATGAAAGCAGCACTGGGGGGTAGGGTTAGTGAGTAGCTGGTCCATAGTAAGTGCTCAATAAATGTTGTCCATCTATGAAAGGAATCAGTAACAAAGTTAACTCCACTTAAAGAAATAGCAAACCAATATTTGTGTCTAAATTTTAGAAAAATCTATCCTTATCATTCGCATTCCTATTTTATGTGCATATAGTTGCTAACTGGAAGGATTTGTTTCATTGTCCATTTGGTTCATTCATATATTCATTTTTTACACACACAGAGGCAGGCATGTACACACACCCCCACCACGTGCCTACCACAGTGGAGTTTTCCACCAGTTCTTCGCCCTGGGAAGCATACTCATCTATTAGGTCTAAGATACCCAGTAATATCTCACTCCCCTGACACCCTTCCATTTTACACCCCAGAAGGAATCAGCCTGCATTGTTGTCCACTGTAAACCCTGGCAAGGAGTTCAGAATTTTCCTAGAGGAAAACAGATTCTTGTTTTTTCATAGTTTGAATTTTATGAGGATGGCTCAAATGTTCAATTCAATAGCTTTAGCTATTTTTTTTTTTCTGATAGAACCTACATTTCCAAGTGCAAGTTAATGCATACTTGCCCATGGTCCTTGGGCAGAAACAGAATAGAGAAATCAACAAGTGTCATTTTGACCTGTTCCTTACAACTACCCACTTCATGAAAACTTATCCTAGTGTTATTCAAAAGGAAAAACCTAGTGGACCTGAGGTACAGTTCCACTCATTTCTTTTTCATAATTGGCACTAATAAGAATGAGTCACTTGCTTGCACTGGGGACAGAGCGAAAGGGAGAGGTGAGAGCACTTGGGTAATCATGTAATGGGATTTAAAAAACTTTACCCTAGTGCCTTTGCTCTGGATAAAGGAAAACTAAATTGCTGACTGCCTTCACTCCATCACAAAGGATGACGTGCTGCTCAAGAACTCTGCCTAAGAATAGGAACTGGGGAAAATTAAAGGGGAAAATAGAATTGCAAAGCTTCTATTAATGTTTTGCCTTGCTCAGGGTGTAGAATCCTTTGCAAAAGAAAATACTTTGATAGGTTTCCTTTGATGATTAAAAATTTGGAAGGAGATGGTTGGTACAAAAGCCCCAATTTACGTTAGATAGTTAAAAGCAACAAGAACCACAATTAGGAGATGTTCCTGGGGCCTAGATGGGAAGGAAGCTTTGGAGAAGTGATTTCTCTGATCTGGGAAGAGAGGGAGCAGGCCCTGGCCACATGGCAGCCTGTTAAGCAGATCCGGAGGAAGAACACGGTCGGTGAGCCATCGCCACTGATGGGGATGGGAAAGGGTCTTTGAAGAAAAAGTGACTACTATTTAATTTTCAGCAGTTTCTTGTTGTGTGAGAGATTGTCACCTTCTCTAATATTATCAACTTCTGTGCCTATGTCATGCAGCAGGCTTGAGTGCTGCTGCTTTGGAGAATAAAGAAGACACAATGACATGACATAAAGTAGACTGAGAGAGGTGAGCAGCAGGAGGAAGGATGGGAATGCAATGGGAGGACTCCGGAGGAGAAACCTAATACACTGTAGTTACACGGTACAGAGGGTCCCTGACTTCCCATGGTTTGATGTACAATATTTTGACTCTGTGATGGTGTGAAAACGATATGCATTCAGTAGAAGCCATGCTTTGAATCCTGAATTTTGATCTTTCCCTGGGGTGAGACTGTGCAGAGACTTTCTCGTCATGATGCCGGGCAGCGGTGAGCCGCAACTCCAGTCAGCCACGCAACCATAAGGGTAAACAACCCACACACTTACAACCACTCTGTTCTTCACGTTCAGTACAGTGTTCAACAAATTACATGGAAGAGTCAACATTTTATTACAAAATAGGCTTTGTGTTAGATGATTTTGCCCAAATGTAGGCTAATGGAAGTGTTCTGAGCGCGTTTAAGGCAGGCTAGGGTAAGCTATATTCAGTGCATTTGGGGATGTAACATCATCATGAGGCGAGGAAGATCTGTATGCCCAATAAACATTTGTTGAATGAATGCATGCGCGAATGGATAGACTTCTGGAAAAACTGGGGTAGGAATGCTTGACTTCCCGGAGCCTGCAGTATTAGGGGTGGTGTCGAGGCATTTTATTTGGGTATTAATAAAAAGAGAGCTCCCACACTGGGTGCTATATGCAACGGATGAATCTCTAAATTCTACGTCTGAAACTAATAATACACTGTGTGTTAATTAAGGTGAACTTAAATTAAAAAAAAAAAAAAAAGAAAGCTCCTGGAAGCTTGTAGGGGTGGGGGATGTGCAGGCTATAAATTGAGATTTAGACAGTGGAAATGATCAATATGAAAAGGATACTTTAAGGTTGAGGATAAGACGAGTGTGAAGCTGGGGATGCTGATTTTAGAGAATTGTGTTTTGTATTTCTGCTTCTTGCTTACGTGTTGCTGGGAGGGAGAAATGGGACATTTTCCTTGGATGGTTTTTTAACCTCTTGACTACATTTGAAGTGGGAAGGGCCAGTTCCATTAGTGAGAAGCAATACTCAATGACATTTCATTTCTCTCAAATAAAAGAAGATGTATCATGTGACACCTAGGTATCATGTAACATCTCGGATAAGGGAGACAGGCACCATTAAATCTCATAGCCTTGGAGTCCTGGACTGGGGCTGGGCATCTGTTTAAAATCATAAGGACATTCCACTAAATCATCCAAGGGGCGAGAACATGGAAAAAACAACTGGGTTGCCAGTCCAACTTCTTGAGGATGACAGAATATATGAAGCTGCCACTTTTTATCTCTATCCTGAAACTGTGGCATTTGGACAACTTCAGACCAATGGCTCAAGAGAATACTGGCATTATGAAATGAACATGATTGTGAACTAGCAAACATTGTGTTCTCCACCAAAATTCCCTCAAAATAACATATATGGAGAGTGAAGTGAATTAATGGCCGACAATACTTATTCTTAAATTCCAAGATTTGAGCAACACCATTCCCTGTTTTTACTTACCAAGACATTTTGCATTTTAGAGTGGCCTCATTTCAGACTGAGTCCATCTGAAATAGAAGCTCAGAGGAAAGACAACAAGACTTCCCTTAGCTCTGTGGTTCTCAATAAGGGGCGATTTTACCCACCAGGGGACATTTGGCAATGTCTGGAGACATTTTTGGTTGTCACAAGTTGGGGAAGAGGGAGGCTGCTACTGGCAGGTACGGGTAGAGGCCAGGGATGCTGCTAAACATCCTATGATGCACAGGACAGTCCCCCAAACAAAGAATTATCCAGTCCCAAATATGAATAATACCGAGGTTGAAAAAGTCTGGTTTAGCACTAAAGGTCTGATGTACTTCCAATCAGTCTTCATTTACCAAGAAGCTCTTATGGAAGCTTACTCTGTGCCCAGTGTGTCCCAGTATTGGGGTTCTAGAGTTCCGCTCTCCAGGACCTCACAGTCCAGAAGAAGAAACAGGTACTGATGAAGACGAATACAACAACAACAAAGTGTGTTAGCAAAGGTATATGTGATGCATTTTGGCAACACAGGAGAGGAAGAGAGTAATAGACAATGAGAGTTAATTGTTTTCAGGGATTGAATTCTACCCTTCATTAAGTTATTCATTCAGCAAAATTTATTAAGCAGACAAGATGTGCCGAGCTTTGTGTTATTTGGAGGTAATATTGTTCTGTGATTTTCAAGGCGATGAAGCCAAGCTTTTGAAAGCTTACGTGATTGAAAACTCTTCTTCCATGCAGATAGATATAAGGTGGTTTTCCTTGTGCATAAGTAGTGATATTTCAGACTACGTTTCTGATCTCCTGGGTTCCTTGGATTTGTCTCAGAGACCACCCAGGGTGGGAGCAGAAGATGGGGAGATGTTAGTATGTTGGGCTTCAGGTCCTCCTAGCCCTACCTCTGCCACTTCAAGGCATTTCTGTTTCTTACCTACATACGTATAATAGTGTATGTGAAAGGATCTCTTTTTTTAAAGGTTTAAAAGTTATTGGTTAAGGAATTCACATTGCCACAGTGGAAACCAAGAAATAGCACCTGCTGTGAGTTTTGAAGGACAACAGGCTATAATGGGAGGATGTGACACAGGCAGACAGGAAGCTCAGGTTCCAGTTCAGCTTTGCTCTTGACAAGCCAAATGACCTTGGGTAAGGTACTTCATCTCCCCAGGCCTCAGTTTCTTCATCTGCACGAGGCAATTATTATTTTAAATTGTCTCTGAGGTAGCTCTCAAATATAAGAGGAAACTGTGTAATTATCTGATAATGCTGATGAAATAAACAGGGTGAGAAAGTGTTTGCATTGCATCCATGACAAGGGTAAATAAGATCCTCAACCTAAAGGTTAGCTGGGGTTGTCATGGAGTCCAATTCTAAGAGAATGGAAACATCAAATCTGAGTCCATGTAGTAAGTTGATACACAAAGAGTTAAGGCTTCCTAATGTTCCAAATTCAAGGTCTGGGCAGCATCCTTGGATCTTTCATGGGTCTCACTGAACATGCAAATGAGAAAGAACTGACTGCTCTCAAGGTTACACGTCAATATTGAATCGCAATGGAAGATATTTATAAGAAACTCTGCGTTTCACATACAACATATACAGCTCAGTGGTTTCATCAAGATATCTAGCAGAATACTCAGCATGATTGGCCCTTTCTTGCTGGTGATCTGGCCTACCCGGGAGAGGTTGTTGAAGGGCAATAACTGAGGAGCAGAGAAGGGAAAACTTCTTCCCCCCTTTTGTTTACCTTAACAGGTGGCATGGCCTCCTTAAGTCACTACAACTTTCCTTGCAACTGCACTGACTTCAGCTCATCAGGCGAGCACATTTCTGATAACAAGAAATATCCCTCCTTTCTTTCATCCATCCATTCAGCAAAGACTTATTAAATACCTGCTATGTGCCCTGGAGGTTAGGTGCTCTCTTATTCCTATTGCCACCCCTGTAGGTAAAAGTGGTTGTTAAACAATGACCGTGGCCCTTCCTGCAATGTGTGTCGTCCAGAAGCATTCCATTTTCTGAACCACAAGTTACTGAACCTTAGCATTGCAATTTTCCCAGCATTTTTCTTTTTTGTGTTTTATAACTTCATGAAGTCACGTATCCCCCAGGCTATTGGAACAGTTCAGCTGAGCCTGAAACCTCTTGAGAAAGAAGAAATTAGAAAAAAGAGGGGGATCTTAATGGCAAAAGCTATTAACAAGGCACCACCCCCTCAGGTCCAACAGGTTCTGTGATATCCTTACAAGCTTGGTTAGTGAGGCATGCCTCCCCGGTGGGGGCGGGGGGCCGGTGTGAGGACACCCAGGTTCGCTAAAGGACCTGCCAGGCCAAACTTCCTGGAGAAAAACCCACTATCCATAAAACACTTCTTGAGTAATACCAAAGTGCACCGTGACCCTTAGCTTTCTTCTTCTGAACAAATTGTTTAAAGACCAAGATGTGTTGGGGAGATACCAGGCACTGGAGAATTAGCAGCAGGTGCTATATATAGAGCCACTGGGCTCTGCAGAGTTCCCTCTGCCCAGAGAAAGCCATTAATCTTCTCCAGCAAAAGAAAAAAGAAGTAATAAACTTAATAATGATTTAGAGTAAAAGAGGGAGAGAAAGCACTGAGGCTAATACTAAGGTGGATCTAAGCCAAGAGATTAGTTTTTCCCTGTGGAAAACAATGCACACGCACACACATGCACACGCACACACACGCACGCTCAAAAATGCAGGCGGGCCTCGTTCCCTCCCACCTCCCTAAGCCCACCGCTGCTGTTCAGCCTTTCAAAAGAAGCAGTTAAATGCCTTTCCTTTTTCTGAAGCTGACAGACATACGTCTCTAAATCACACACTGCTACAAAGAATACTTTCTAGATACGCTGCACTTAAAACAAAAAAGCCGAGGCATCCGGGGTTTATTAAAGCTCACGGTACTATTGCTTATCCTGCCCAATAAACAGAATGGAAGCGAATTAATTCCTCGTCAATTACCTTTATCAACAAAAAAATGCCAAGACATATTTAAAAACATTTATGTGTTCCCAGAGTTCAGCTACTTGTTCCAGTGTGAGGGTCACAGGAAGCTTGAGAAAAAGGTTTCTGTCTTCATATATAAAAGAGATTCGGCCAGGTATATAAGCATTAAAGCCCCTATGCTATAAAGAGTCTTTTGCATTAAGAAATTCTCTTTTTGTCAAGTTCTCGTGTCCTGTAAACATAAATAATGATGAGCAAGATACATAAAAAGATAGCGTGGTTTTTTTTTTTTTTTTGGAAAAGATGCATAAAAATAAATATGCTTCCAGAGGAAGTGACTGTCCTCATTTGAGTCTTTAAAGTTCTCCGAGTGCCAGTGAGCGGGAAGTATTTTCATTGCAAACAATTCTGCCTTTTTAAATGTTAAGTATCCTTTATTCCTGGACACCAACCCTAGACAATAGAAAGAAAGAGAGACCTGGGCATCCAGGCAGAAAACAGGCCTTGTAACGCAGCCAAAATGAATTTGGGATTCTTGTGCACTCCAATGTGAAGGCAGGAGTGTTGAGTAGAAATGTGTAATGAACTCCAAGTGGCTGCCTTTCAGATCTCAAGAGCTGAGACTGACTTGACGCTGGGACCGTTGCTTCCCCTGCTCAAGTATTCAAGCGACCATGGCACCCGAGAATAACAATGAGAGAGGCACAAAGACCACCACTTCGGCGTGGTGTTCACGGAGGAGACGGGCTACGTGTGCAGGGGCAACCGACCCCGAGCGCCCTCAGTGTGTGACAATTGCTAAATTTTGATAGGGCTTTGATGTAGGAAAAAAAATCGGGGACGGATGGCCATTGATTAAGTTTATGTCACTTTGGGGAAGTAAGAACACTAGGGACTTCACATTATATCACCTAAGAAGGAGAATAGTATATCATAGGACTTAGTTAAGTAAAATGTCTCTAATGAGACATGAGACTGTCATTATGTTGTCTACATTGTTAACTATACGAAAAATATCATCTCCTGCTGTATTTACATTAATAATGCCTATGATCTCAACGACTGTTCATCATGACAAGCCTGTAAAGTAGACGTGGCAGGTATTATTATCCTTATTCTGCAAATAGGAAACGGTAGCACGGAGAACAGTTTGCTCTGTGTGAATAGGACGGTAATAGAACCTATGGTAGAACCTGGATCTTTGGGGATCGATTTTGCTGATCATTATGCCATAGCAAATTTAACACAGAACACAAAGTCTCTAAATAACTCTAAAATTTCTCTGGATGCAGTTATGGTGTCCTTGGGTCAACTGTTTGGACCATGGGACTGATAAGTCAAAGACAGTAATAACTGTAGGCTGAATTATAAAACAAAACAAAACAGAACAAAACAAAAGCAAAAATCCCCACCAAACGAGTCCTGTTTCATTTGATAGCCACAAACCATCCTTCAGCGACTTCGCAGGTATGTACTCAGGATCAAAAGTATTTGAAATAAGGCAAGAGGGTACACAGACCGGCAGAGATTTCTTATCACAAATGGGGAAAAGGAAAAAAAAAAATCAAGATGATTTTGAATTCCTTGTAAGTCAATGATGAATTTTCATAATAAAAGACATTACATGATCTGAAGGTGGCAAAAGTATAACTAATTTTGAATTTTTCTGCACATAGGGGAGAAAAGAATACCACAACAGTATAGTCTCCACCTCCGGCTGCCACCCAGACTTTCACACATTCTCAAAACTACAGTCACTCTGGTCCTTTGCACGTATCACAACCCAAAGGATGGCATTCAGATAAGGCAGAATTGCCTTTTTTCCCATTTAAAGCAGTTTCAAACTTTCTCTTCTAAGTTTCAACAATTACAAGGACCCATGACCCAGCTGCACAGCTGACATTACCGGGAGGCTCCATCAATGTCTAGTCCACAGAGCCATTGGCATTTCATTAGATTTTTCTTTGACGGTTCCTTTATTTTCTGGGTAATGACCAATGCCTCTAATTTGCATTTCCCCCTTTTTGAAAACGCCCTTTTAAAAACTTGCTGACTAAATAGAAATGTTCCAGAAACTGGTTAATGAAGGGTAAGAAGCATTCTCATTTTTACTTCCTCTAAGACGAGATGATCTGTTTCTGAACACACTTTTTCAAGGCTATTCACAAACCATACCCAACGTCCATCGAGGGAGTTTTGTTTTGTGGGGCTTTGTTTTGTTGGCTCCTTCATCGTGAACATAATTCAGAGCAACATGCATTTATACCTACTCAGGTCTGTAGGACACAGGACACTATCAGAGGGGGAGAGCGAGGGGGGAGAGGGCTGAAACAAGCACACACCCTGGATATAAGAATTATACTGGATTGCAGAATATCCCTATTCCAGAAAAAAACCCCAATGCTGTGTCCGAACAGCAACATAACACATGGAACCCTCAGATCCCATTTTTAAAATGTCCTATCTCTTCCAGGATCACAGAACTAGTTAGAGACAGTGACTAGATTAGCCTCTCCAGTCTTTACTCCTAAATTAGGTACTCGACTACTACATGATAGTATATCAACAAGATTTTGGGATAACGTCTGGTGAATCGTGCTTTGCATCAAAATTTTCTCATTTATTTTTCTGAGGTCCCACCACTGATTACAGGGGGAAAAAAAGTAGCTCTAATGATTCATTTTTTCTGGTGATTATTTTTTAGATATTGGGCGGGGAGGGTCACCAGGCCATGCATGAATCTGTTACTATTAAAAACCCACAATAAGAATCACACTAAGAGGAATTCAACCCAAAGGAAAGAAGACAAACTAAGAACATGAGTTTCATGTTAAAAAAAATAGCTGAAACCAATGACATTTAATTCTCTCCGTTTAATCTCACAGTTTTTGCCATTTCCACGTATACATAACATTTGTTTCAGGTGAAAATAAGCAAAAACAGCAAAATTACACATGGCTATCCAACATTGTAGTTAAGATTTGTTCCATGGAAAGATGTTTTTCCCTAAATAATACTTATGAAAGTAATCCTATAAACCAAATTCCTATGCTGAAGATAGCCCGTTTTTTTCCCCCTTAAAATAGGGAAAAGTTCATGGTATAGGTGGTTTTTAAATACTCATCCCTGGGAGGTCATGAAAGTTCGACAGTATGAAGATGCCCCTTGCAGGGAGCGCGGCCGCCCGTGACACACCTTAGGAGGCTGTCAGTCCAACCTGCACGATGAAGAGTGAGAAACAGTCCTCGATAGCAACAGGGCTACAGAGAAGGTAAGAAATAGCTCATTAGGCAAGGAAGTGCCGGGGTTGTTCCACTTGGCTTTCTAGCCTGCGGTACCAACCGGAAGAACAGGGATGGGGGTATCCAGCCTGGCAACACCGGCGTTCTTTACTATTTGCCCCCAAGCAGGTAGAAGGGAGCCTGTTTGGAAGGCTGATTAATCAGTAATTCAAGTAGATCAAAATCACAAAATTAAAAGACAGAGTTCAATCATATCCTTTAACAGAAGGAATGTCCTAATTGCTCTGGTGCCCAACCCGGGGTTTGAAGGGAGTGTGAAAGGCAGAGGGCCACTCCTCCACTAACCTGGGGGAAACGATTTAGCAAGTCCTTTTACAGCAAATCCCGGAAGACTCCCTGCGCCAATCCTCCAAAAAAATTGCACTTCTCTACAGTTGCCCTCTTACCGCCAAGTAAGGCTCCGGTACCAGCAAACTGCTAGGATTTTGACAAACTGCTAAGAATTGTCAGACAGACATCCTAATTCAGCGGAGACACTCAGATGTATAATGTGGCAATGGTCTTGGGTCCTGCTTGACACTCACCAATGGCCGATTCGTGAAAGCTCCTGCAAACGGGACCCAGTTCAGTGTGAAGAGGGACAGACACATCCACATGGTTTCCACCAGGGCTGCCGGAATCTTGGAGTCTGGCGACAGCCACACTGCATAATCACCCAGACAACCCCGGCGCCTGATCCTGGGGCGAAGGGCACACTCCATCCCATTGAGGTCCTTCGCTGCAGTGTGTCACTGGCACCCACGCGGGGGTCATTGCTCTGGCAGAGTTCTCCCCGCCTCCTGCTCTGGAAGCTGCAACCTCGGGCCAGAAGACAGGCAATTTGGGCACCTGCTCTGCTCCCAGGCAGCTTGCAAAGCATGGGAGCTGGATTTCGAACATTCCCTGGTATTTATCTCTGGCTAACGAAGATGCTTTCATGACTATTAGTAGAGACGTGACGACAACAGCTCTGAACTTGATGAGTCATGTAGAATATTTACTTGGGCTTTTTATACACTGCTCTGAACAATATCGAGGCCCTCCCATACGTCACTTAAATACCTTTAGCTTTCTCTATGATGTCACGCGAAGCATGTTTTTAATAAATGTTTGGGTCTCGCTACCATATTCTACTGGGACAAGTTAGATACTCATTTGCTTCCATCCCTTTGCAGATATTTTAAACGAGAAAACAGAGTTGATGCTAACCTTAGCGGAGTAAAATCTATGAGGTATTACTGGATAACTCTGTAATCCGTAAAGAGCATCATATTTGTTTTCCCTACCTTTAAGGGATTATTTACTCCAATTTTTTTCTAAGGCAAAGTTATATTATTACTGGATAACCCTATAATCCATAAAGAGCATCATATTTGTTTTCCCTACCTTTAAGGGATTATTTACTCCAATTTTTTTCTAAGGCAAAGTTATATTATTGCTTTATAATTTCCCGGGGATATAGAAAACTCCACGGACATTCTGGTAAGTGTTATTATTACTGCTTCCAGATGGGGAAACTGAGGACTTCTTTTGGTCCCAGAAAGCACAGCCTGTCCATAGCAGAGATGGGGTAAGGTCATAGGAAAATCCAGCAGTCCACTCATGAAAACACAGTGGACTGTGACTCCATCCTCGCTGTGATGAGATCCAGCCTCCCATCAGCCTGACCCACTAGGGAGGGATGGATTGGCTGTAAGGATTTGGGTACAATCATTATAGAAACACCGCAGATGTACAAGGCAAACTCTTCCAAAGGAGCATTTTCCTGTGCTGGAGATATTTTTTTTTTTTTATCCTGATATCTTTCATCTTTACCACTTCCTTAACTCAGTTGCTTTCTCTGCCTTTTGGAGTTAAGCGACTTTTGTAGTTAGACAATGGGAGATAATAAAAAAATTAGGAATTAATTAAGGAGGTCCAAAAATATGACTCTCAATTTAAATACATATATGTATATATGAACTAACAAGTCAGTAACGGGGATGTCACTTGTATATCTTTTTTAAGATCTTCACAGATTATTAGCAATTAAAGCATAAGCACAAGTGAATATACTTGGTGCCGTTAGGTGCATTGTGGTTTGGGATCTTTGTGAGCCTGTGTGATGTGTGATTTGGGGGTATTTGACAGCAATGTCAAGATGACGGCTCTAGGTCTCTGTGGAGAACTGTAGTTGTTCTACCTGACTTCCCCTCCCTCCCAATTTCATACCCTACTCTCCTCTCAAACCTATCCAACAAATCTGCTAGATACTGTTTGTAAATTTGCATAAAACAATATAATTTTTTTCTGTATTGTTTCTTTATTTTTAAAAATGTTTTATTTAAATTCAATTAAATTAACATACCCTGTATTATTAGTTTCAGAGGTAAAATGCAGTGATTCATCAGTTGCAATCAATACCCAGTGCCCATAAGATCACGTGCCCTCCTTAATGCCCATCACTCAGTTACCACATCCCCCCACCTCCCCTCCAGCAACCCTCAGTTTGTTCCCTATAGTTAAGACTCATAGTTTGCCTCCCTCTCTGTTTTCATCTTATTTTATTTTTCCTTCCCTTCCCCTATAAAAACAATATAATTTTTAAGAAAATGGAGCAACAAGATATGCTAACATAAAATAATATATAGAATATATAATAATAATACGAACCCAAAAGTTGTGTTACAAAAGAGACAAATTAGAAAACTTACGTTGACTTTAGAGCTGATTAAAAGCTGTCCTTTAAAGCTACACTCTGGCAATCCTACGTTTCCAAACCACTTTGGGTTTCACAGATGTTTCATGATCATTGGCCTTAAAGGGCACTTAGCTGTTTTGGCAGTGGGAGCCCTGCAGACCCATGACAATGATTATGCCAGAAAGGAGGGGTAGGATTTTTCTGGTCAGGGGAGTTTTGCTCAAAATGGAAAACCCCTTGAGATACATCGATTGGATATTAAAAAATTGTTTAACGATTAGTTTATACAGTGCTTGGAGTGGAAGCAGGAAGGTCCTCAATGTCCAGATATATTAAGACTGAATTTCTTAGGAGGAAAAAAGAAGAAAAAAAAAAATCCTTGTTTTTGTCTTTTGTCAGGAGCATGTGCCGGATGAGAGATCTCGCTTGGCAATATTGTTGCTAGATGTACTCACTTATATCTTTAAAACAGAATACATGTCAGTGAAAACATAAACAGGTGACCATCTTAGTTGCTCAAAGAGAATTCTTTTCAAATGACCTGACTTCAAATACTCCTTTTTTTTTAAATTGACATCTGAGCGCTCTCTCAGCACTCAGAATTGAAAGCCCTGTAACTGTTTTTGCGACAGACCAATTGATTTTTCTATCTGGTATGACTGCACGTATCATACTGTTTCGCAACCACATACATCAATACAAACTGATTTTTAAAAAGCTCAGATAGGAGTCATTTGTGGGCCACATCTGTGTATAAATATAAGGAATGGATATTTTTTCCCCAACACGACAAAATAATAAGGAGCATGTCATAGTAAAGTTAACTTATTTCGTTGATGAAACACTGCCCTGCTTTATGCCATAAGATGTTGTTCTTTTTGTGCGGAAAATACAAGTAACTACCAACTCCATGGGAAGAGTGGGGCAGGGACATGGGTTTCCTATTTGATTTCTTTAAATTTTGCATGTTCGTGGAAATTATTATTCCAGTTTCTAATTAAAGAAGAGCCTTGCTATCAAAATGCCTTCCAGCACGTCGTTTGGGGCTAGGCAGCACGAACCCAGTTTGAGACGGAAAGAGGCCGCACAATGCGCTTATGAAGTAACTTTCCTGGCGGACCACTGAAAAATATCATAAAGTGTGACTCATCACATCTGCATCAAGTTATGAAAAAAGTAAGGCTTGTTAACCTGCTGTTTGGAAACCAGAACACTTTTATCAGTTCATATAATTGCTAACCCCTTATTCACTGCTCAACACTGGAGAGTTCTTTACCTCCTAAGATCCCACTAATTGCTGACAGATTTGATTTCTCCCTGACAGCAGGAGTCCTGTTTCTGGCCTTTAGATCAAGTAATTGCTTTATTTTTCTCCCTCTGCTCTAAAAAACGGAATTCCCTTCTCCCCTGCTTGAACCCCCTTAATGGCTTCTTTTTCTGTTATTAAATCCTTGCCATTTAAATCACATTTAGCGATGTTTTGAATAACTGATTCCAATTACTAAAGCTCTTACCAAGAAGCAGCTGAAAATGCAAGTCATTACTTGCCCACAGACAAGCAGCTCTACCTTGCAGCCAAGTCTCTGGTGAACTGTATTGTGTTTCTCCCCAGTACGGGGCAATTTCTCCGCACAGGAGGCTGATGTTCAGCAAATAGACAGCTGCTGGAGCTCTCCTGCACTATCATTTGTGCATAATAGATAGGAGATTTTATATTTATTTTATAAATAGCCCAATTCCTTAAAGAAATCATTCACTTCTTCCCATTGTGGCTGGGGTGGGCCACTTGGAACAACGGCAGAGATGAGCAGCTGACCGCTCTGTGACCCACCGTGAGGTTGTTCTTCAAAGGTCTACGAACACATGGCGGCCCAAATAAAACAGCGCAACCCGGCCTCCAGGCCTGCCAAACCCGGTGCTCCGCGGCATCAGATTTTGCTTTGACAGTCTGGTTTGCTTTCCCTTGACACTGTGGAATTAAAAAAAAAAAAAAAAAAATCACCAAAAACTCTTGCCATTTGTCTTACCCCTCGTCCCATGCTATTTGGTGTTGCTGTCCTTTTTGTGTTCTTTATTTACTCGGCAAAGGGATGTGACCGATATGTTTCATGACATGACCATAGTTCTGTTATCATCGAATCATCCCTGGCTCTGCAGAGATTCTGGCTCTCACTCACATCAGATGTAAGATGACCAGAAATGTTAATGTCGTTCATTTTGGTCCATCTCATCTGACACATGGTTTTGGCCTTTACTGATAGAGATTTTCTTGCTAGGTTTGTACTAATGAAACACGACTTGGTTGGCTATAATATGTCATTTGGGAAAGCCTTTGTGACACGAGGTAATTGAGCAGGTGTGGCATAATTTATACATCTTCAGACTTCTTCTTTCAAACAGTGAATAACTGATTAATTGTACATACTATACATAACATGTTGAGTTTAAACAGTTGACAGGGACTGGCCCTCACTGCTAGTAGGCCCAGCTAACCTGAGGAACTGACAAGTGTGAAGGCAGACCTCACCCTTCTACCTTTATTAACTAACAGTATGTCTCAGCTATGACTGGGGCTGAGGAAGGTTATCGCTAATTTCAAACACGACAATGTTAGAGAAAATGAAATGTCCCTCAGCTTTATGTACTATATCCAGAGGTAAAGAGTTTTGTGTATGAGGCTGTATTACAGAGGTTTCATATCACCGTTATAAAAATAAGTGACTCATGTGACAGTTAATTAATTCTCTAGGTTGTACCGGACTTTCCTCTATTTTGATGGGGTTCCAACGAGGCAACAAGTAAATTCTATACGAGAGAGTGATAACTTTTCTACCTAATTCATTGACATTTTAGTTTTCCTCTTTTTTGTCAAAGTAGTTAATTTAAGATAAACTTTTAAAATCCATTATTCTATTATTTGACCCTCTTCAAAACAGTGACAAAAAGCACACAAGCCTCTAGAAGAATTTAAGTGAGACGTCAGAACGACAGTGATTCAAAGGTCTCACACAGCCCGTGGTGTATGAGAGGGGAAGAGATGCTGAGAGAGAGGTAAACAGCAAATTCACCCGGGATTTTGTCTTTCCTGTTTTTAAACATTGCCTCTTAAATTATTTATGTTTGGTATTTGTGAAAAGTGCTAACTTGGATGGCTCAGAAACCCCGGTCTTCTATTTGCATGTGGAGAAGGACACCAGGGTGGTGGCGCTGTCCATCCTAGAGGCTGTATTATTAATGTGCTTCAAACTTAAAAGCCATTACCTCATTCCCCTCATCGGGCCTTGGAACCAGGGTGATGCTTATTCATCCACAGAGACAAGCCCTTGTTACGATTCTGGGGCTGAGGACGTATCAGCAGAAATGGTCTGGCCTTCGCCAGCATCTCTTATAAATAGGGAGCTTTCCGTTTCGGCCCTGCACCCGGCCTACCTTTCACCTCCTTTTCTGCTCTTTGTTGAGATATTCGTTTACAGAGGGGCTGCCAAAACCTCAGTGCTCAAAGGGTCCCCAAATCGGGGGGAAAACCGTGATCTGTAGGGATCGTCCAGATAGCAGAGCTTGGTGACTTTAAGTCCCAAACTCATCAGGTCATCCAGATGGGGGGCAGGGAAGAGTCTCACTCTGGAGCCAGATGACTGATTTGAAATCTGCTGGTGATGAGCTATGTAACCTCTGGCAAGTTGCTGCTTCTCCCTATGTCCACATCCTCATCTCCAATGGGGATGATTTTAACGGTATCTACCTCATAAGATGAAGGATCGTGTCAGTTAAGCTCTGAGAACACTGAGAGCAGCCCATGGCATGAGATAAAAGTCTCCAAAATACAGCTTTCATTAGTCAACCCAGCACTGCCTCTCCCCGGTCAGCTTCTCTCCTTGAATGGCACTCACCTCCACTTACCTGCTGGAAGTAGTCAGGGTCCTCTGGTATGTGCTTTTTCCTTCCTTATCAAAACTCAGGCGCTAAGACTTTGTTTAGTTTAAGGAAAAAAATGACCCATAAGACCTTAGGTTATTCTCATTGGGGGTACTTTTGCATTGCTAGGGATCTAAAACTGGCATGAAAGAGATACGAACAGTGTCCTTTTAGAGGCCAGCCAAGAGGTTTAAGGGTCTAGGAGGGGTATAGGGGTACAGGAGGAGTTTTCCTAGGGCCCTGAAATCTTGGCATTCGGCAGGGGGGCTGCCTCCTCTATGTATTGAAGGTCACCTCAATACCAAACACTCCAGTGGAAAGAGAAAGATGTTCGTCCATCATATCATGTTGCTGAAGAGCCCAGATCAGCCCACAGTGCCTTTTGATCTGCCTGTCTGCACCTAGAAAATCCTCTGAGCATGAGGATGAGAAATTGATGAACTACTTCCTGGACATGGAGTCAGCACCATCCTTTCCTGGGGTTGAAAAGATGTAACTTGACATTCAGATCCTCCTCAGTGGAGCGCATGTCAAGGGTAAAGGACAGTTTGCAAAATGCTTTCATTTGCATTTCATCGTAACAATTTCACAAATGTTTCAGCATTCCATATGGCAGTTGCTTTTTGATCCCGAATATCTCTACAGACTAGTATCAACAAGGATGGGAGAACTTGCACCTCTTCTCAAAACACAGGCTTTCCCCCAAGAGGACTTTCATGTAAGTGGCATTTCTTTTGTTTAGTCTAGGAGAGGTGCCATGGACCGAGGAAGAATGGCCAGGAAGGAACCAGCATATACTCTCCTTCCTCAGGACAAGGAAGTCATCCTGCTGGTCTTGGGGAAAGGAACGACGTGGACTGAGATTTGGAAGACCTGGCTCCCCACTGACGAGCTGGGTGGGCTTTGGCGAGTCCTTTCCTTATGGCCTGAGTCTTCTTAGTCATAAGACATTGAACTGAATGATCTCCATAGTCCTGTCCACTTTCAACATTTAACGTTTGGAAATAAATCAGTCTTCTGTTTCCACGAATCCAGTGTTTCCTTGCTTATCCTATTTAAAAATATATAGTCTACTAGAGAGAGAGGCATATGTAATATTATTAAAGAGTATATTAAATATTCCAGAGGGGGCACCTGGGTGACTCAGTCAGTTAAGCATTTGCCTTCAGCTCAGGTCATCCCAGGGTGCCGGGATCAAGCCCCATATTGGGCTCCCTGCTCAGTGGGGAGTCTGCCTTTCCCTCCCCCGCTGCCCCTCCCCCTCTGCTCATGCTCTGTCTCTTGCCTTCTCTCTCAAATAAATAAATAAAATCTATAACTAGATAAATAAATATTTCAAAGAATTCTATCAGGCTGTGTGTGTTTGTGTATGTGTGTATATACATATCATCCCTGTTAGTCACACTTTAAGTTAGTTCCACTAAGACCATCATTGTTTCTCTAGAGTTGGTTTTTGATATTTGAAAAGAGCATGCAGGAGGGACGCTGAGCTTTCTCTGAGTAATGTACCTCAGAGGTGCAAAACTTCCCTAAATATTTGGTGCCATTTATGAGAAGGAAGGAAACTGGTAAGATTATTACATCTTTACCTCTGAAGTTCTCCGACGGCATAATGCTGCCCCGCCTTCATGTTTGAAATCAATCTTAGAACTCATCAGGAAGACAGATTTTTTTTATTCAGCAGTAAATATTTTTTTTACTTGGATTTAAAGAGAACAGCATTTACTATTTTTTATTTACTGATATCACTATATAGTGATATTACACAATATTATATGTCATATATAATACCTGATATATATATATATAATATAATATTATTAATAATAATAATGGTACAGCACCAGGATTGACCAAAATAGTTGGGTTCTTAAGAGTTTGTCAGTTCTTTGTAACCTGGTAAAACTATCATGAAATTCGTTTACAGCGTTTCATTTAACAGACCACATCTGTGCCCTTAATGAATAGTAATTAAAACTCACAGCAGCATTCCTACTAGGTGGGAGAGGCTTATTATACACATCTTCTAAAATAGGTAGACTTTAGACCTTGTAGTCTGCCCTTCTATGTGGGTGCCAGCACTTAGGAGGAAATTGAGACTTAATTTGAATTTTCCCATTTCTGGAGGACTAGGTACCCTTTTCAAAGTAACGATTAAGACTAAGAAGCAAAATTCTGGCTTGATCATTTGCCATGACAGCAGGGAGTGGTAAAAAAAAGTACCAGGGACAGATTCTAGCCCTGGCTCTAAGTGTTGTCTTACCGACCAGGGTAAAACATGCATTCTTTCTGATCCTTAGTCCCTCATCTGTAGCATGAGAGGTTGGATTAAATCCTGCCCAAGATCATGTTTGGCTCTAATTAGCACTGAATTTCTCTCTGTTCCAATACTCCTTCTGGCATCAGCCACCTTGGCCAGCAACATTTCCTTGTAGACTCCAGCTATCCTTGGGAATTGACTCTTTCTATTAAGAAAGGTATAAATAGTCTCTGGGTAGCCCACCCCTTCAACTCAGGGCTTTAGTTCCGTCTTGTTAGGGGGATGATGCCTCTTTTCCCTCTTTCTCCTGTCCGGCCTGTGGCCGCTAACTCTTCTGTCTAGACAACGGTTCCTCAGCTGTTTCTGCTGGCAATATCTTCTGGACCCAGGCTGCTGTCAGTCAGCAGACTCTGACCTATGGTTTCTGGTGGATTTCTTAGCGATGGTGAAACTTCATGGGTCTAGACCCTTTCTATCTCCCTGGTCCTTTCCATAGCTTTCTTGGTCCTTGGTCTTTCTCCTACAAGCTGTTGCTATTCCCCAAGATGGCAATGATCTCTCTCAGCAAGATGTGTCTTGTTTGGGCTCCTCCAGAAGCCAACTCTGAAACTAGGATTCAGATGGCAAGTAGTTTGTTTGGAAGGTAAAGGAAACATGGGTAGGGAAGTGGGGAAAAGGGCAGGGAAGTAATTCAAGCAAAAGAAGAGCATGATCAAGCAACTTACCACAGTAAATAACTGGACATGAAACCCCACAGAAACCAAGGTGGAATATGTGCTCCGAGTTGCCACTCCTAAGGAGTGGGACAGCTTCAGCCACCTTTCCTTCTTGAGACCTTGTTTTTTCTGGCTGTCAACTCACTACTTCTTTCCTCAACTAATGACCAGTCTTTGTTCAACGGCTGAGTTTTCTGCTCTAAATATCTGGTATGTCGCTATTGTTTCTGTGTGGCCTCTCTCCTGAACTATGTTATGAAAAGTCCAGTGGTTTAGCTTTCCAGTATTTTCCCCATTTTTCCTGGCTTTGGCTCCAGAAGTCCAGGAGTAAGGTTTAAGGCGTCTGATAATGTCATACTTCACATTTGTAAGGCACTTTATGGTTTATAAAGGAATTTCATGGCCCCTTATTAAAGAGCACGGAGATGAGAGTCAAAAGCATTGAGCTTGCCTCTCGATTCTCATACTTGCTAATTCTGTGATGTTGGGCAAGTCATTCCTCCTCGCTCAGCATTGGTTTCCTCATCTATACAGTAAGAATAATAATGGGGACCCCTGCCCTCCTTGTGTCCCAAGGTTTGCTGAAAGGTTGAGCAGAACAATGGGGTCTGCACAATCATCAAACACTCAGTCTACGTCTTGGTTACCTGGTTTTCCATAACGTTAGTGCCCACAGCAGCCTCGTGAGAAGGTTGGTAGGATGATGTTTTCCTTGCTTTAAGGGCCAAGGAACAGAGAATCTCTTCTACCTCGAATATCCGAAACTGTAGTTAGTTCTCCACCGCATGTGAGGGATTACTGTAGCTTCAAATCAAATCAAATCTCAAATACATTTGTAATGTTACGTTCTCAAAGAGAAAAGCAAATACATGGCATTCTGTGAATCAGTACTGTCACAAACCCGAGATCTTGGAACAACTGGGAGAGTATGATACTTGGATCCTTTAGAAAAAGTTTTGCTCTCCCTCTGCAGATTAACCACGCAGTTAACAGGATGGGTCATTTGAGATTCTAAAATGTCCTAACACGGTTGGGCTGAGAGACCGAGAACTGTATACTTATCTGTTATTGCTTTTTTAAAATAAAATTCTCCCCAATGACTTTTAATTTCCTCGAGAGGGGGCAGCCAGCCTTTTGAAGAAACTCATTTATTTCAGGGTCAGTCCGAGTTTCTAATGTAAACGTCTTTAGGGGCTGATTTGGAAGAAATAGGGCAAGACATCTCCACTATTGCCTGGAGGCAATTTGCATCTCTTAAAGATGAAGAGGCAGAGATTAAACATAAGCTGAAACTCATCATGACTTATATATCGTGGGATTTTTTTATATATCATTTCTCACAAATCCATTTTTAAGAGTTGAATATGTGATTTTTAAAGTCAAATATCTGCAAAGGAAATTGGACTGACCCGAATCTGCCTTCAGTGTTTAATGGTAAGGATGTTGTGAAATTTGAAGCAATTTTGTTTTCCATGCACATATTCTTTTTTAAGGAAGAAAATCTTTCCTTGCTCCACATTCCTCTTTGTGCCCACAGAAATGCTTGATTTGGTTTGGTCTGAGTCAAACAAACTGTTCTCATCACAGTGGAGCAAAGGAAAAAAGAGCTTTTCATTCAAGTTATGGGTTCTGGAAAAATTTGTGTAAAAGCATTCTGTGTAAATGTAGTTGTTGGCCACTCTTTTGTGAGCTATCTGTAGAATAGTTATTTTCTCCTGCACCCAACAGGAAAATAATGGGGCACGAGAAAATTCAGCCTATTAAAGTGTAAGGAGTATAGAGAAAGAGCTTATAGAACTCCTCCCCCCTTCCCCCCTCATCATATGAATGTTCATGTACGTCTATGGAGAATTCTTTCTCTATTTCCATGCTTTCCTTCAGACAGTGCCCTGTCAGCCTCGTGGGCTTAAGAGGTGAACTACAAGATGGGAACCATATCTAAAGATGAATTTCATGTGAAGGTTTGGAATACAGATTAAATCTCCTCTACCACTCATTGCTATGATTTGGTTAACATACCTTATATAAATAATTATGATTCTTGAGTCACTTTAGTTAAAGGTAGATTTTCAATAAGAAGGAAGGTAAAATGAGCCAAAAATAGAAATTACACGATTAGCCATTTCCTCTAATGCAAAAAAAGGCTTCTTAGCAAACAACAACAACAAAATATCATCAGTGATCACAGGGGAATGAAACTAAAACCTCAAACCCTTTTAGAGACAGTTAAGTCCAATCATCCAGTATAATTTGGAGATAATAGAATAACTTCTCCAATGCACCAGGACACAACTAATGTTAACTCTGAAGCTCTCTAAAAATCTCTAGTGTATCAGGAACAGCTGGGATATGAAAACTGGAGCTTCAGTGGGCCTGCCTGATAAATCTGGGGAGATTGGAACGCTGGGGAGGAGCCCTGGTAGTTTCTTGGTGGCAGTGGTATAGGCAGGCGGATGGAGCTTCCTGAGTTCCGGGAAATGACCTGAGGAGAAACTCTTAGGATCCTCAATCCAGGAGGAAACTGGAAATGCCATCCAGTCTGCCCACCTGCCTCCAACCTAGACCAAACTTCTAAAAATCCCATGGTGCTTATACGTTGTCATTTAGTAGCTTTGTGGCCGAAGAAACCTTGAAAAAAAGGCAATCCGTTCACTTTCCCCTTCTGAAAATCCTCCATCGGACCTAGAGGAATTAGTTAGGGGCTCTCACATCGTTGTTGATTCTCAGATGAAACATTGCACAGAAGTGCTGGGCAATCGTCATTCACCAGCCTCTCCCCTGCCCCCCGGCCTTTTCAAACAAGCTTTGGAAACACTTAAGTCTTGGATGTTTTGTCATTCTGGTTTGAGATCTAGCATGACTTAAAAACACTAACCAACAAGTAAATGTCAAAAGATGAAAAAATCTTCTGCCATGTTCTGGTTTTCATAAAAAAATATAGATTTAATAAGTTTCTAAAGGAGAACAGAATGGCCACGTTAGAACCCTGCCAAACTTACAAACTTTGACAGTCCCACATACAGAGATGAACAGGAAAATGCATTTCACAAGAAATAAAATACATTTTTTCGTCTTCTGGATTCATTGAAGAAGATGAAGAAAAGACACATCTGTCCCAAATTTCTTTGGAGGAACTGAATGGCGTTTCGTTTTCCTGAGCCAGTAAGCTTACTCTTTCTACTGGATTACCTTCGAGGACTTTTAAAAAACAATTTTAAAGCTATCATCAAACAAAATCAAAGAGACAAATTGAAAAATCTTTGTCTCTATTAACGTCTCAGGACTGGAAAGAAAAATTTCCGTAGATGTAGAAAGAATGCCAATATAAGTAATTAAATATTTATGCTGTCGCTCCCTGCAGGGTTGCATGAAATAGGTAAGGTATTTTGTGGTATTATCACTTTAAAAATGGGATAATTATAACCATTTCATAGCTCTTGTGAAGATCATATAAAATTAATGCTTCTAGCTACAGAAATGTAAGGTCTATTTATTGTTACTTAATTTAAGATTAGTCGATGGCAGCGCAGGAGGTTGGATCACAGCGTGGACTCCAAGAGCAACGCTCTCTCAGTTCAAACCCCAACTCTGCTTCTCACTACTTAATCGTGAGGCAAGTTTCTTAATCTGCCTATCCTTCATTGTCATCATCTGTAAAATGGAGATACTAATAAGATCTGCCTCATGTGGCTGTTGTAAGAATTAAACGAGGTAATATACATAAGTGCTGAGTGTCGGACACCCTGTAAACATGCTGTAAGTTATTATCTCTATGTCCCCGTTGTTGCTGATGTGGCCATCATTATCATGGCCATTGTTGTCATTTCTGTTACTCTTCCATGCTTTGTAACCAGCCTCTCTGGCGACAGGCTACAGTAACCTAAGTGGTCAAGGTTACAGGCAAGGATGTTTGAAAGCAAATCCCAGGGCTCACGTCCTCTGGATTTCCAAGTCATAGGTGAAATGAATGGGAGCAGGTTAAAAAGTCCCAAAGGGACAGGACAAGAAGGGCTATGATCTGAGTCCAAGAACTTTGGGGAAGTGTATGAGAAAGCCTAGTCTGAAGACGCTTCCTCTCCCCTACCGTCACCAGCACTGCTTTTGGTCTGGACCCCGAGGCTATAGTCAGGGGGTTGCCCTGAGGACCTAAGGGCAAGGCACCAGGAGTAGACATGGCCCATCATCATCCTCTTTCTGAAGGATTTTAAAACATACTCGAAAAAATACCACAAAACAGCAAATATTGAATATGTTTTAAAGCAATTCTCCAAAATGGCAAGGAAGTCTGAATTCGATCTTCAGATAAGTAAAACTCTTTGTATGTATAAATGATGTATCAGGGTCTCGAAGGACCAATTCAAGCAACCTCTCCAGATAAGGTAACCTTCTGGTCCACGAGGGGACTGTGTCATCTAATCCAACAGTGTCCACTCCAGGAGGGGAGACTTCCCACCGTATATATAAATCTGTGTCTAGTTTGTTAATTCAGTAAACGTTGTAAGAAAAAGTCAAATCATCGAAGACATCAGTAAAACACACTGGCATTCTGGCTCTATGTAGACAAGAGATCTGAAGTGTTGATTGTCAACTAGCCCTTTTGTCCCCGTATAAACTACTATTGTAGACACTTTTCCTGTGCTTGAGTATAGTCCTTTTCTGTTTTAATAGAAAAATCATTCAAAACTCAGTAACATTGCAAATTTTTGTTTTTATTTTACTTATATTTGAGGAGAAGAGGTAGACTATTTCCCTTGGGTAGTGCCTCTCTATCTTCAGCCTGCTTTGGAAATGTCCAGGGTGCTCCTTTTAAAGGCAGATTCTCAGGCCCCACACTATGAACAAAGTCAGCAGCTTTGACCTGTGGGAAAAAGTCGATAGGTATAGAAGTAAATATTAGGGCAAGAAACGTCTTTCAGAAAAATTGATGACGTGGAGTGCCTCTCTGTTTGCAAATTGAGAGTTAGAGTCTTGTGCTGAAATGTGTTGTAGATATTCTGATACAACTATCTCCAAGACTAGTTCCAAAACCTAACCCATCAGTCTTTCTTGTTTGTTATATATTTTTGTCTGATTATATAAGTTCTGTTTTTCATAAAGTATAGATTTAATTATTTCTAAAGAAGGGCATAATTTTATGGTAAGCTGTCTTTTTTTGGAATTAATTAGTATATAAGTAAAGGAATGAATGCCCAGAAAAAAATACAAGAATGAGCAGAAAAACATTCGCTGGAGACAGGATTTTTCTCCCTTTTGAATATATATGTTTTACATAACAGGAAATTCTGTAGTTTATTTTTAGAAGGATGTAATATATATGCCTAAAGAAATAACCATAATCTGCTCTTTCATGAGACTATAGAGAAGACCTACTGAAATTCCTAAATACTACATTTTCTAGAATGTTCCCAGCAATCACAAAGATAGCCTCGTCTGAATAAAACTAACACCATCTGAGAATATAGCCACCAAAATCTTTAAATTCACAACCATCATCCATTTTATTACTTGAAGTTTAAGGGTAGAATATTCCTTGAACTAAAATGGCCCCTCTCTTCTACTTTTGATAAGTAAACCCAATCTGATGATTGCTCAAGGACAATAATATCTGTGCACCCAGGTACTCTCCTTTAGCTAGTTGGCACCTATCCTGATATTCTTTCTGTCTCTCCACCTAGATTACATTTAAGCTCTGAGGATAGCCTCTCACCCCACCTTCCCCCCTACCAATATTCCCCAGCCTTTAAATACCTGTCAACTCTTTGAGGGAAATTGAACATGGTTACATTCAGAATTATTGGTGTTTTTGAAATGACAAAAATGGATGTAAATGCACCCTGTCCTGCAAAGAAAATTGAATACTTGGATGATACGGTTAAACAGAAATTTACTAGTGTGTCATCATGTTTGATAACAGCTTTGCTAACAGTTATTGTATCAAAAATCATTATTGTTTCCTTATAAAAGGCTCTCATGAGAGAAATACTTCTGAATCTCATATGTCTTAAATTCCAAACCTTGAATGTTGTTGTCACTAATACCTAAGAGATTAGCCACACTCTGACGGATGCCGAGGACGTTTACTCTGATATGTCCAAAAGCAGAGATGAGAAAAAAGAGATAATTATGAGAATGAATGCTTGTATGTTTATTCACCTAGAGCCTCATGATGTAGGAAGGCTAATCGATGAATTATGTCATCTGAGGCCATGGTTTCCATTTTCACTGCCCATAGATTAGAGACCGTATAGCAAGGAGAAAAACATCACTGGAACAGTCAGGAAGCCTGAGTCCTAATTCTGACCTTCTGGTCAATTAGTTCTATAGCATTGGGCAAATAATTTAAATCCTGTTGGAATTAATTTCCCCACTTGTGAAAGAAATGAATTGGACTACATAATCCCAAAATTCACCTCTAGCATTAAAGGTTTACAATGGACATGTGAGTGTGCATGTGTGTGTGTGTGTGTGTGTGTGTACTCTCCATGACTAACAATAAAGCCAGCTAACAAAAAGCAAGTGAGCAACCAGTACTATTGTTCAATTTGTTCAGTTGACTGACAAACAAAACTCTACGCAGATATTTATTGTTTTACAGAAATGCCTCCAGGCTGTGAGGTATAAGAACGGGATAGCGGAAGTTAGGTATTTGTCTCTTAGTCAGACCAAACCTATAATCTAAATCAGATTGATCCAAATGTTAGAGATCTCCTTGGAGCTGTCTGTTCAGAATGCTTGGACAGGAAGCCAGGAGCTGTTCCCTTGCAACAACAGTGGACAATTTGCCTTTAAAAATTACTTTTATATTTCCAAAGTAGCTTACATTACCAAGCAAAAACACACAGAAGTGCTGTAGCTGCAGAAATTATTATTCCATACTGAATGATCCATTGGCAGTTTCTCACTGCAAAAGGAAGACCTTTGTTCTTTAGGGCCTTAGCCAAAGTAAAGAGAGCCATGCCAGCCAGTAAGCACATGAAAGTTACATGAATTTTCCTTTTGAGGTAAATGTACGTAAGAATTTGTGTGGTTTACACAGATATGCTACTACTACAATAATTTCCATTTTAACACCATAGAAATGATGAGAAGGGCTTCTTCCTATAGGAGAAATGTGAAAAGTGTTGCCTATCATCTTTGTTCTGTCGTATTTTGCCATGACCTCTGACTCAACCAAGCTGCCGAAGGCCTCAGAAGCTTTCACTTATTTTCTTCTACTGGAAGGTACTAGAGTCACCTCAAGAAATAATCCCAGGATTAATAAACTCTAGTCCACATTCATTTGCACTTCCCACCTTGCAAGAAGGTGAATGGAAAGGGAGATGTGGTAAGTCTTCCCAGGAGCCCCCGGGATGAACTGACTTAACTGAGCTAAACAGGAATGTCAGGTAGGGAGAGGGAACCAGAGTGGAAGAAGACAGTTTGGAAGCACAGCCTCCATCAGAGGCCTCACTGTGGGAGGTCAGCAATCATGTCATCCTCCAAGATGACCAACAAGCTCTCAGACTCAAGGAGCACCACCCAGCCTAGCAGGACATAGAATCTGCTTCTTACCAGATGATGGATCTTGAGCCAGTGTGCTAAATTTTTGACAGATCTGTAGCTCTGCAAGGTATGTAAGCTGACCTTGTGTTTCTGAACAATGCCGAAGCTGAGATAGTCGCTGAGTAAAAATAAATAGAAGACAGGTTTGTTCCAAGTCCATAGAACATTTGACAGACACTGTCATGAAAGCATTTGCTATGGCTTATCACATCTATCATCTGCTTGTGGATTCCAGAAAATAGTTAAAAAGTCAGAGAAGCTTGGATTTTGTCTCTGTTTTTAATGTTTTTAACCCTAAAAAACTGTTCTCATTATCCTTATTAAAGTTCTAGAATTAGTATCTTAAGGAATTGTTAGCACAGGCAATATGGAGAAGTGAATAATTAGCATGTTTGGAGAAATAGTATTAGCCAATCTGAGTGATACAGGAAGAGGGTATGTTTCCCTTAATAGTAGGGTACCTTGTTCAATTTAGTCATCTAATGACATCATATTTTCAGTCAGAAAGTGGTAGGAGATATTCTGGAAGCGTGTTTGAAGTTGAACAAGGTTTTGGTATGTGCCAAGATGTAATTCCCACAGGTTGAATTCCACCTTCATTCCTTTGAAAACATTCAGATTATAAGCTGTCATACAATGAAATTGACCAAAAGTGCTGCAGAAAAAGTAGTTCTGCAGGTCAAATTATTCTAAACAAAACAGTCATTACTCCTTAAGCGAAGCCTGAAAATTCTTGCCTTCTGGTCCCTGCTTAAGCTGTTTCTACCTCGCAGACTGTCCTCTTGATATTGATGGCTGCATAAGCAAATCATATCGTTCATTCAACAAACATTTACTGAAACCGTATTCTACGCGAGACATCAATCTGGGTGGTGGATGATGAACAAAAGACCAAATGCCTACACTCGTGGAGCTTCCACAAAATTGGAAACAGATGGATGATATCAAGTTTATATGGCCATATCGAGTAAGACTTGGTGAGAGGAAGTCCAAGCTACTCGTCTCAAGCTTAGGATCCATTTTTTGCCACTATATTCTCCCACACACACCTGTCCCCATTTCACTGACCTGCCGCAGCACCAGGTGGCCAAGGAGAGAAGCCGCCTGGCAGGCACAGGACCAGCTTTTTGTCAGCACAGCAGTCAGCTCATTCCTCTGCAGGGAATTTCTCGCTGGTGGACATCCCTGTGAGACGCAAGGATGCTTTGGGCCCATTTCCAGAGGTCTAGCCACATGCCCCTTCCAGACTTTTGGGTCTCCAATCTTTTAGTTTTACTCATTCTAGGCTCCTGACAAATAGTGAAGCTACTTGTTTCTGCCCCAAAGTGTGTCCATATCCATACCTTTCAGGGCAATTCTGCCTCCATACAAATTGAACAATCAAGCATACTACTCACAGCTATACCTGCTGCAGGAACTTTCCTTCTCCAATGACTTTAGGCTAACACCAACACATCGTGCAAACCCATCTGTGAACCAAGCCTGCATTTTTTTCCCAAAACTAGGTTGTACCTTCCCTACCTCTGCCCTATGATGTTGTACGTGTGAGTTGAAGGAGAGGTGTTGGTGCAACAAAGGTGAATGCCATGGACATCTGGGCTATGTGTTTATATAATATACTATATCTTCTGGACACAGTCCCAAATATACTTGGCCTGAGCCCAAATATACCATTTCATTACACAGTAGATTGCTACTGTGCCCGCCCTGCTTTATGACACAGGATTCAGATTAGGAAGAACAGTTCCATTTGCACAGTCACTTGATGACCTGCAGGCAAGCGCTCAATTTCTACAAGGGCCAAGTAGCACCCCCAGGAGCTAATTTACAAATGACAAGTGATTCTCTGTCACAGAAGGCAGGACCTTGCTCCAGAACTTTAGACGTCTACAATGTAAACTTCCAAAGGGCTTTCCAGAGATGCCACAGAGTTTGTGCCTTCAGATTATCCTTACTCATTTGGCCCAAACTCCAGATCGGTTGCCCCATAGTTGGGACCTTAGTGAAGAAGAGAAATTCTCAGGCATTTCCAATTCTCATCTCCTGCAGGCAAAGCAGTCCTCTGTAACGCAAGGCCACCCTCCAAAGAACTTCGGGTGCTGGGTGTTAGAAGCAAAGACACACCAAAATGTGAGACAGAGTGCACAAAAAAGGGAGAAAGAGAGTTGGGAGGATCTAAGGGGAACACCATCGTAACCCACCACATCTGCTGTGTCCACCATGGTCCATTACATTTTGCCAGATGGCTGGAATGCACAGGGGTATAATGGAGACCACTCGCACCGCAACTTTAAATCTTTGAGGGTAACCCTAGCAACTTCCCCTGGGATGTAGTATTACTTCTGATATTCTGTCTTGACCCAGGGAAGCAGCCCTTTTTACTACATAGCTCTTAATCCATAGGTCAGGGAATCAGGGTGAGGCTTCTGCCACCTACTAAGTAAACTGATTCTAATTACACACTCAGGAACTGCAGGCATGACGACAGCCTTTGAACCACAAAGGAGACTTCGCCCTAAACTCAATTTATCACATGACCTCTATTAGCTCCTACTCCAAGTGAGGGATCATGATGGCACTTCTGGGTCCCAGATATTAGTCTCCAATCAAGCCTCCCATCCAGCAGTCTCTGAAAACTCTTGAGTATTCCTCCCTTTCTCCAGGTCTCTTGACTTCAGGTCCATCTGAAAAAAATTGGGGAGATATTTATGATTTATTATATTACAGTTACATTGCAAGAAACTTCTTCTAGAACAGTGTTTCTCAAGTGTGGTCCTGTTGACATTTGGGATTGGATAATTCTCTGTTGTGGGGGACTGTCCTGTGATTATGGAATGTTTAGCAGTTTCCTTGGTTTCTACCCACTAGATGTCGGTGGCATCCTGCCCCCCCCAACCCCCGTTGTGACAACCCAAAATGTCTTCGGACATTGCAAAATATCTTTTGAGTGCAAAAATGTCCCCAGTTGAGAACCACATCGCTAGAGGACCCAGCCTCCTTCCAATCAACAGACTCTTGGGTCTGCAAACTGACTTAGATCCGGAAATTGGGTGAAGGACCATGATTTTCCAACGCAGTGCTGACATCAGCTTTCTGCTTGCCAGCTCATATTTTTAAATTATGATTATTACACCGGATGGGTAGCTGGCAGTGGGCTCTTCACATAGCTCACACTCTTATTAGCCATAGCCACAGGGCCCTATAAGGTCAAGGCATCCAGCTTACTACTCCAGTCTTGAAGCCCATGTTAGGAATTACATGTGTCTTGTCTCTAAGGACCAAGAGCTGTCACCTGGCTTTTGCCACTCCCGACTCCCATGATTCCCAGGGAGCCTGTTTCCATGAAATATCTCCTATCATCCTTCTAGACTGGAATGGTGAAGTGCTTTCCCTGAGTGAACAGTTTGGAGTCACATTTCATAAAGTTTTTATGAAGGTCCTGCAGGAAGACATCCACAGTGGTTTGTCTTCCTCCCCTGTTTTACTCTCCTTGTCCCTAACTCCTGATTCCTGGAGATCACGTTTCAAAATAAGCCACCTGCATTAGGCCTTTGTTTCAGATGTGTCTTTTTTTTTAAATTATTGTTATGTTAATCACCATACATTACATCATTAGTTTGTGATGTAGTGTTCCATGATTCATTGTTTGTGCATAACACCCAGTGCTCCACGCAGAATGTGCCCTCCTTAATACCCATCACCAGGCTAACCCATCCCCCCACCCCCCTCCCCTCTAGAACCCTCAGTTTGTTTTTCAGAGTCCATCGTCTCTCATGGTTCGTCTCCCCCTCCGATTTACCCCCCTTCATTCTTCCCCTCCTGCTATCTTCTTCTTCTTTTTTTTTCCTTAACATATATTGCATTATTTGTTTCAGAGGTACAGATCTGTGATTCAACAGTCTTGCGCAATTCACAGATGTGTCTTTTGAGGAAACAGGCTAAGACTCCTGTTATCAAGATTGACCCTAGGGGGGGTGCCTGGGTGGCTCAGTCCTTACACATCTGCCTTTGGCTCAGGTCATAGACCCCAGAGTCCTGAAATCGAACCCTTCAGTGGGAGGCCTGCTTCTCCCTCTCCCTCTGCTGTTCTCCCTGCTTGTGTTCTCGCTCTCTCATTCTCTCAAATAAATAAACAAAATCTTAAAAAAAAAAAAAAAAAGAGTAACCCTAGGAAGCAGACCCTCAGGGTAGGATTTTGTGGCTGGATCATTCACTAGCCATTTGAGAATAAGACACCCATTGCTTGTGGTAAGTGGGGTGGTGATAACCCCTTGGATGTAGATACAGGCAAAAGTTATTTGGGGTGCTTGAATGCTATGGGGGCAATAATAATTATACAGATTATGGAGTGACCTGGTCTTTGTTAAGTGCTTTTAGAAATCTGGAAAAGGGGAAGAATCAAGAAGCTCAGGTCATTCACTATCAACTTAAATCATGTAGTGAGATCCTGAAGGGCTCTCTGGCACATTAGGACGCCCTGCATATTACACAGCCACAGAAGAGACTGCTTAAAATTAGACCCAGGCTCTGGTTGTTAAGGGACAGAGCTATAAAAGAAGCTGTCTAGTTGATGCGTTTAGGCTTGTTTATACCTCTGCCTTACATCAAGAATCTTAGCTGGGACTCTCTTAAAGAGCGAACTGAAGAAAAGGGCTAGTGGCGGTGGTTTATTTTGGAATGTGAACCTCATGAAGCAGGACTAAGGGATCAGTCTAGTAAAACAGAGGAATAGGGATGGGACCTTCACACAAGCCTTACGAAATGAAATCTCCAAACTGTCTGCTCAAGGAAGAATGGAAAAAGCATTTACCCCTTGGCTCCTATCCTTTGGTAGAGATTCCTAACAAGGAATGTTAACTCCCCTGCATTTCTGGATCACGCATGAGTTAGTTCCACATGGTTTCTGTGGGATGTCACACTCCATGGTGTCGGAGAAGCCCCAGGGCAGGAAGCAAGAGACGCAAGACATGGTCAGCTCACACATGCCCAAAACGGGCTGAAACCTTTACGTAACTCTTCCCCAGAGTAAAGGCTAGAGTAAGAATGGGGGCCCTGGAAGTTTGAAGTAATGCACAAAATATACCTGATACAGCGAGGACGGACAGTGTTTCAGGGAATGGGAAATGATAAATTGTGTCCAATGCTGCAAATAAGTAAGGTGAGGACTGAGAGTTAACCTTCAGCAACATTGGAGGTCATGGTGACCTTGACAAGAGCAGTTCTAATGGAGGAATGGGGGCCAAAGGCTGATTCATCCTCCTAGACTCAGCTTCTCTTCAATATGACTATGAAAAAATAAGGCCCAAGATAGTAACACCCTCAATTTCTGCCATGTAACATTCAAATCTATCTGGGCAATCATCTTTGGCTTCTTCCCTTTAGTTGCAAGAAAGGAGGCAGTCCCCTTCCTGTCCAAGGGCTGTCTTGTCCTCTCCCAGCTTCTCGGGGTCTTCAGCCTCCTCATTATTTGTGTTTCCTTCTATGAATAAAAAGGGTGGAGAACAGGAAGCATTTAAACATGTTCAGGTCTTCCCCAGCTCCACAATCCCTTCTAGATACAGCTTGCTTTTCTTTCCCTGATTTACCTTGAAAGAGCTTCTACCTTCACTATCTCTGTTCTCACCTCCCACTTGTCACTTCCTCACCATCTGATTTCCACCCTCCCCCCCCACTACACCGCCAGGGCTCTTGCCACACTGAGTAATGACCTCACTGTCACTCCATCTTCTCTGTCTGAACCTCTTTGCAGCATTTGATTCCTTTGACCGTTTCCTCCTTCCTGACACACTCTCTTCCATTTGCTTCTCTGACAATGCATTCTCCTGGCTTTTTTCCTACCTCTCTGCCCCCTTCGGCCCCCACTTTCACCCCCTCCCTCCACTTCTCTGAAGTCTCTTTTTCCTCTGCCTAGACTACAAGGTGTTTCTATCTCTGGTCTCCCTTGCTTCTGACTCCTTGGTTCTCCTCCAGTGAGCTCAGTCCCTCTTCTGGCTTCCACTACCATTTCTCTATGCTAATGATTCCCAAACCCATACCCCACATCCAAATCAGTCTTCTCCCTGGCCCAGTGGAAGTCTGTACTTGCGTGTCTTCAAAGCACCTTGAATTTCAGCTTGACTCGAACAGAACGCAAAACTTCACCCACTCCCACTCACCAAACTACTCTTCCTGCTGAGCCCCTTACCTTGTTAAATACTGTCACCATCCCTCCACCAGGATCATCCTGGCCCTTGCCTCTCTCTCTCTTTCTCTCTCATTTCTCTCATCTAATTAATGCACCAATCTTGTCAACACTAAGTTCTAAATTGCTCTAGGATCTATCCAGTCCTTGCCATGCACACAAGCAGACAAATGTCAGCTGGTACATGCTACCACAGCTACAAGGGGTGTTACAGCCAGTGTTCATTTTGATTGGCCAGTGGCCCTAAAGCACTGATTGTGAAGTATTAATATCATCTTTATCTACCACCTCTCTCCCAGTACAGGCCACCACCAGGTATTGCTTGGATTGGAGCATGACTCCCTGCTCTTCCTGCTTTCAGTCTCTGATTCATTCACTACTCATCATCAGCCAGATCAGCCAGAGTAATGTTTCTGAAATACAAATTTGTTCATATCATTGCTCTACTTAAAATCTGTTGCTGGCTTCTTATGTTCTCTATGCCTATAAAACTCTTCCTTTTTTTTTTTTTTTTTTCCAACTGGCTAACTTATACTGAGACTTCAGGCTTCAGCTTAGACATCAGCTCCCCTGAAATCCTTCTTTGACTGCCCCCTCAAGTCTTGGTTGCCCACCCATTTCTCTCATGATATACTCTATTTCCTTGATTGAGACAAGTTGGCCAACACTCTCTTTTTCTTTCTTCATTTCACATTCTATCTGTAATCCATGCCGCTGAGGCTTTCATCCCCACCACTCTACTGAAGCCACATACATCAAAGTCACCCTCTTGCCAAACCCAGTGATGAATCTGCTGTTCTCATATCCCTGGACTTCTCAGCCACATCTGATGCTGCTGACCACAACTGCCACCTTGAAGCACTTTGCTCACTTGGATTTTGGGAGACTACACTGTCTCAGTTTTCTTCCTACTTCACTGTCAGATCCTTCTCAACCTCCTTAGCTCCTCTACCAGAACTCTAAGTGTTGGAGTCCTCAGCCTTCTTCTCTTTTCTCTATGTTCACCTCCCCCCACCCCCCGCCCCGACAATGCCATCTAGCCTCAGGGCTTTACATACATTTATATGCTGATGACTCCCAAATGTACATCTCCAGACCTGACCTTTACCCTGAGCTCTAAATGCCCTATCCAATTACTATTTGACATTTCCATTTAGATACCTAATGGCATCTTTTCCTTAATACACCTGGAGTAGATTGAACAGTGGCCCCCAGAAAGATAGGTCCACATCCTAACCCTCAGAAATTGTAAACATCATCTTATTTGGAAGAAAGTTCCTTTGCCAATGTAATTAAGCTAAAGATCTCAAGATGTAATCATCCTGGATCATCTGAGTGAGTCTTAAATCCAGTGACAAATGTTCTTTTATAAGAGAGAGAGGAAGAGAAGATAGAGACACAGAGCAGAAGGCCTAGAAAGATGGAGGCAGAGAGTGGAGTTGCACAGCCACAAGCCAAGGCATGCCTGAAGCCCCTGGAAGCCAGAAGAGGCAAGAGATGGATTTTCCTCTAGAGCCTCCAGAGGAAGCATGGCCCCGCCGACATCTTGATTTCTGACTTCTGGCCTCCAGAGCTGTGAAAGAACAAATTTCTGTTATTTGAAGCTACCAAGTTTATGGTAATGAGTTACAGCAGCGCTAGGAAAGAAGCATCATGCCCAAATTGTATTTTTGATTTCCTCTCCCAAACTTTTTCTCCCCCATCTTCCTCATATCAGTCAAGTGTGCTAAAAGCCACCTTATTCCTCAGGTCTAAACCCCGAGGAGTAATCCTTGGTTCCTCTCTTTCTCTCCCACCTCACATCCATAAGCTGTATCCTCTCTATTTTTTTTTTAAATGACCCCAACCCTCATCACTTCTCATCAAACCAGCTGTTACCACATGGTTTCAGGTTGTTGCCAGGTTTCCTCTAGACTGTTGCTTTCACCTCCTATGTAGTTCCCTGGTTTCCTTCTTCCTTGAACCACTACAGGGCACTCCTATACTCAGACATGACCTCGTCTATGATTGAAACCTCCAGTGGTTTCTCAAGTCCTCAGACCAACCATGGTACCAAAACGGGCTCACGGGCCCCAAGTGGTCTGGCCTTTGTTACTGCCCAACTTCATCCCCACTACACTCCCTCTTGGCCACTCTCCTCCAGCTGCTCGGGTCACCTGTCTGTTCCTCGAGAGCACCAAGCTTCTCCCACACACACGTGCTTACACCTGCCACTTCCTCTGCTTGAAAGGCTCTTTTCCAAGGTTCTCCCATGGTCTGTTTCTCTCATCCATTAGAGCTCTCTCCTCCAGAGTTTTCCCTAGACACCCTATCAAAAATGACACATCTTTTGGTCATCTATCCTGCTAAACCAGTTTACTTTCTTCATAGTACCAACTATCTAAAGTCATATTATCATACGCTTACTCATTTATTGAGTGTCTCCCCTACTATGACGTAAGCTCTGTGAGGGAAAGGGCTTTGCCTGTTCTTCAAACAACCCTCAGAGTCTAGAACAATACTTGGCATACAGTAGACCCTTAATATATAATTGTTGACTGTTCAGATAAATGAATTTTAACTGCTTCTTTATCTGTCCTTAAGCATATCTGTTCTTAAGCATATGTGTTAAATCTTTGGATCTATAAATGAATATTGTCTTGATTAAATCAGCTGGAAGAAATCTCTCCCTCCTCCCAACTCGTACATGACATTCCTTCACATGCCAACACATTAGCCTATCTTTGAGGCAGTTCATTTATATATGCCCTTTCTCCCATTGACTATAAACTCCTTAAGCTCAGGACCACAATCTCTCTTATCTTTAGTTCCACACAACAGAGTTTGTCAGACATTACAGAGTGGTACTTCAATAGATATTTGGTGGCTGACTGACTGAATGAATAAATGACTAAAAAGGACATAAGCTGCCAAGTTATAAACTTCCACATGCTTAAGACTGTTGAATCCTTTCAGATTTGTCCCAGATCTGTTATAAGCTCTCCACCAAATCCACCACTTGAGGTCTTAGAGTATCAAAAACTTCATTCCTTCCCTCTGAGCACTGAATACAAGAGGCAGCAAGTAGCAAAACACTCATGATACCCATGGGCCTGTTGGACTCTTTTTTGGCCACTAACTCACTTAATTTGGTGTAGTTTAGCACATTACAAGGTTGTTCAAGAGTACTATAAACGATGTCAGACACCATCAGAAACCACTTCAGAAAATCAGTGCCTATAGCCGGATCAAAAGGTGAACACCTGGAAACTAGCAATGCTAGAAAAACAGAATAAATCATTTTTTCCCCTACCCTTTAGATATTTGCCCCTTTTTGCTCTAAGGAATGTCTATATTAACCTAAATTTTAAGCTTCTATAATATAGTTATGAGGTGTTTGTATAATAAGAAAACACTTTGGTACCTGATTGAAGAAGAATTATTCTGGGTTCTCTCACTCCTCTGCAAAGATTCTGGGCTATTTTCGAGTCATTTTATTTATTTATTTATTTATTTATTTATTTATTTATTTATTTATTTATTTTAAAGATTTTTTATTTATTTATTTGAGAGAGAGAATGAGAGAGAGAGAGAGAGAGAGAGCATGAGAGGGGCTTGGGTCAGAGGGAGAAGTAGACTCCCTGCTGAGCAGGGAGCCCAATGCGGGACTCGATCCCGGGACTCCAGGATCATGACCTGAGCCGAAGGCAGTCGCTTAACCAATTGAGCCACCCAGGCACCCTCGAGTCATTTTATTTATTCAGGTCATTTGTTCAAATTATTCTATTCTGATGTTATTTCCAACACAAAGATAGTCATATTTAGCCAAATTATCGTCATCATCTTGAATTTCCAATAAGTGAACTTAATCGAACTTTATATATTTTAACTCAAATATTTTAAATTGACTTTAAAAAGCAACGTGGCAATGTTTAACTGCTTTGAGCCTCCTACTTAGGCAAAATGCAAGGCTCAGAACATGATGCTTTTACAACTTTATATTTTTCTTTCTTTCTTTTTTTTTTAAATATTTTATTTATTTATTTGACAGATAGAGACACAGTGAGAGAGGGAACACAAGCAGGGAGAGCAGGAGAGGGAGAAGCAGGCTTCTTGCTGAGCAGGGAGCCCAATGTGGGGCTCGATCCCAGGACCCTGGGATCATGACCTGAGCCGAAGGCAGACGCTTAAGGACTGAGCCACCCAGGCACCCTTATATTTTTCTCTCTATCTCAGAAGACAGTTGGAAAAAACATGTTGGTCGAACAGAGTTCTCATATGAATGACAGTTAACGCACCCCATTTTAATCCACTCATTTATTTCTTGGAGTGTTCGCTTACTCACTACTACCTCTTTAGAGCCTCACAAAATGATAAATGTGGTCAAGATGACCTCACCTCGGCTGTCAGGATGCCTGGGAAAGGTAACTCACACTAAATTGTGAGTAGATATCCAGCCAGCAACCAGCCATAGACGTATCTGCAGCAACTTTGCTCACCAAGAGATACTAAAGCTGGACTTTCTTAAAGTAGTGTGGGAAAAGGAAATGAGATGTGGGAAAAATTAAAACTTTTTTTGGTCGTTTTATAGCTTGAACGTGGTTTATCTGAAATTTTGTGAACTTGATATGCTATTGTGTTAATGCATCAAGGCTGCAGAGTTCAAAAAGAGATGGTTTGTTTGAAATTATGGCACCAAAATGTGTTTCCACTTAGGATTTTACAAAACAAATGCTTTGGAGATTTGGAGAAGGGCATAGCTCGGAAAGAAAGATCTTTCACGTTTTATGTTAACATTCACTTCTCAGTGCTCAGAGGAATTCGGCCCAGTATGCTGTGACAATCACATTTGTGAAGCCCCGTTTGGATTCATCTCAGTCTTGAGTGGAACATTCAAAAATGCCCAGGAGAGTTTTGTTCTTCTGAAAAGTGAACCTGCTTCACTCTGAAGACACTTATTTAAATAAGATTGTTACTTTCTTGAAATGTTACTAGACGGGAATATATTATGAGTTATATATGCCTGGACTCCCTTGTTTAAAAAATGTAAAACTATGAAATTAATCAACTGTTCACAAATGTGTTTCCAAGTGGACAGTTTTATCCCAAGATATTTTTTCCTAGTTTATATTGAATGACCTGCAATATAACAGATACAAAAAATAGGCGTGTGTGCAAATATGTGCGTGTGGTGGTGGGGGGATGCTTTGTTGTGGTTGGTATTCATTCATTCATTCATTCATTCATTCATTCCTCTACCTCCACACCATTCACAGAGGGACTGGGAAGGAAGAGCAGCAGAACGTTGGAGAGGGACAGATGATGAAGGGCACCGGCACTTGATTTTTCAAGTCCATTCTGCTGAGAATACATCCCCATGCTTTTCAGAATCTCTCCCCTCTACTGTTCAGCTTTAAAAGGCTGAAAGATAAACACATGAACAGAAGCTCTTTGTAAAGATATATTTCCTAAACTTGTCATTCACATCTGAGCTTCAGAATTTTTGGTGTAGTGTCACTAGCCTGTTAGTTACTTAATCCTTGTTAGCTTATTTGACACACACAAACAAACCAAATAAACATAAAACAGCTTAAATGAAATAATTTTGTTAAGGGGAAATTTCTTTCACTGTCATACATAGATGTGTTTCTTAAACATATATTTTTATATCTGTATATTTTATATATTATATTGGCATTATATTTACACATAAATATATAACAATATATTTATTACATACTTTATACAATTATATAATAAATATATGCAGTATAGTAATATATTTATTATGTAAATGCATTTATTAATATATTATAATATGTCTCTATTATATTTACATGTAATATCTATTTTTCTGAAATATGGTGTATTAAAAAGATAAATATTCAGAAAAGGTTTGCCACCTGAAAGTCACTCTGGTGTGACTCTGAGACTCAGCAAAGGAACATCTCTAGCTTTCTTGAACACAATGCTCTCAAACTTACTTGACCATATGTACCAGTCAGTATGTCCAGAACATGATTTGGCCAATGCTGAAGCAGAACATTTCTTTGGTTCCTTACAAGTCAAAATTTTGTAACAGGAAAAGGAGTTATACTTGGAAATACTCCCATAACTTCGGGAGAAAGTTAACATGGAGTGAGTTTGAATCCCCATCCTTCCCATGCTATGTGACTCACCCACCAAATAAAGGAAAGAGGCAAGATACTCTTTGCCATGTCTTACCAATGAAACTTAACTTCTTTGACTGATATATATGAGATACAAACCCAACAGAATATCCAAAAAGTACATCGCTGGCAAAACAACATGACAAAGGATAGTATGAGGTTCACGAGGAGAGAATGCTAAGAAATGTTCAGTTCCCCCAAGTATTGAAACCTGGGCTTTACTCTGCATGCTTGAGTTACTCCGGCTGCCACAGTCCTCACCAGCAGGATCCCAACGGGCTCCAGGGCGAAGTCTAACATGGAAAGCTGCTTGTTTGCACATGCCAGGATATGACCTTAAGGAAAGGAAATAGGTTTGGCGAGGCAAGGATGTATTTCTTAGGAGAATAAGGAAGATGAGCTTGCCCTTCTGAGAAGCATGCAGTCCAGGTCTGCAATTCAGAACAGGGAGCTCTGAGAACTTCAGCTGTATTTTGAATTCTTACTCCCATCCACCAAGTTCAAGTTTAAGGTGGGGAAGAATGATAGGTGGGAGTGATGGAAGGATCAAGGCCCACAGGTAGAAAAAGGAGCTGCCAAATCACTCCATCTTCACTACCAGTCACCTGAGATGGACATCAATGCTAGCTTTGTCCTAAATGAAGGCTTAGGTCAAACAAAGGCCCTCTTGCAACACACCTACAGCTTTGGTTTAGTTTCTTTATTACTCCCCACTGAATGGGACATGAATTCAATACGCTTTCTCAAAGGAAAGGGCTTGGTGAGCTGAAGCTGTCTGAGTTTTCCTTGGAGCTTTTTTATTAAAGTTCTGATGATTGCTGGCCTACAGAGCAGATAGAATCAGAACCCAGAATATACGGCCATGCTTTGTAATGCACAGCATGTGAACTCTACTGCAAACTGTGCCATTTTAAATAACAAGTATGGGAAAACTGGCTTTTAATTATTTCACTATTAAGCTCTAAAGTTTATTTTACTAAATACCATTGTTAATGTTCTAAGTTGACATAACTTTTGAACAAAGGAAATATCTTATGTTGATGACTGTAAAGAATCACATGCATATCCATTCTCATAGTCTCCCAAAGTTAAAGGTACAATATGAGATATACCCTTGAATACATAATAGAATCCTTGAATCGTTCAATGGATGGCTTGAATTAATAAAAACATAGGGAAATTATTCTTTAAAACCATGAATTCACAACTACAAAGCTTATTTTTGCTTTGCTATTATTAATACAATAAGAAGTTTTACTTTGACCTTGGAATCACAAACGTGGAAAACATTAACAGTATTATATTTACATGTTCTGAGCCTCTCTTTTTCTGTATTAAACTGAGGCTTCTGATAAGTTCGGAGGAGTCCCTGTGGCACCAAATAAAACTAAACAATGCATACAGACTAAGATCAAGGAGGTCTAGTGAACCAAAAGATTCCAGCTCCTCGATAAAAGGAAGTCTGTTTGAAACCACTGGCAATTATTAATGTTTTAAAACTATAATTTAAGGAATCGTTCTTTGTAAAAATAAATATTAATGTCTTGGAAAATCTGTCCTTTATAATGTGCTATATAGCAGGGTTTTCAAAGACATTTCAGACTCAGGATGTTGATAAAAATGTCTTCCTACTATTAACCTAGCCTTTTTCCTTTCGCCAGGATATGATTCAACTGTCTAAGGATGAATTAGAAGGCAGCAGGTGTCTTTAACGTAATAGCACATCCCTTATAATAAAATAAGCCACCTTTTAAAATGTTATAATTTTTCCTTGAATTTAAGACTTAAGGTCCGGTTTTGTCAACATAAAATAAAATGAGATTTTTGTCTTGCCTATAGTCAGTTATTCTCCTCTGGGGTAACAGAGTGGCAGTTTGTTGCAAACGGTCAGTTTTGCAAGGTTTCTCTGTAACAATGCAACAGGAGCACGGCATGTGGTGTCATAGACAAGAGAGGAAGACACAGTGCTGGCTTTTTCTTGCTTTACAGTCTAAATAGGCCAGTAGCCATGAATCATGCTTTCATGGAACATACTCCAGAGACAGGGATATCACAAAGAGAAGTCACAAGGAAGCAACTGCCCTGGTCATCTGGTCGTGGTATCTCCAGCAAGTATTCCACACTAGCCTTCCCCAAATAGGAATAACAGGCTGGAGACTTGGTCTGAAGCCTATCACAGCCTGAAAAGCCCTTGCATGAATCCAAGCGTCTGTAAATATTGTTGACTTCAGCTCAGTGGTTCTTTAAATTCCACGTTTTCTTAGATTTCCTGCTGAAATGACCACTTTGGGAAAACTTGCAGGATGAACCACATTTCTGAAGGTAATTTCGAACAGAGAAATAAAAGATAAAGAAATAAAAATAGAAATAAATTAATAAAAATGAAACTGTTAGTCTTAAAAAGGGTATTTCCTTTTCAGGCTGGTTAAAGTATATGCAATTCTGAAATATCAAACTGGAATGACGATGACAAATTATCAAAATGGGTTTCCAGCTTAATTGGTCTTTAGATATACTACAGAGATAGTGCTTCATTAAAAGAAGGTGAGTGCTGAGCCAATTTTTTGGTTGAAAAGGTTGGTAAATGTTGATTTCTTAATGGCTAAAGTAAGCCATCTCCTAAAAACAAACAAACATAACAAAAGTAACAGTTTGGATTGACCTCCTTATTCTCAAGAAGGATGTTTTCATTCCGAAAGTGTATATACTCATGGTAATTGACATGTTCCGTTGATTTACTTGACAACTGGTAATGGGCCCCAAGTTTCCAGGATAATCTGACTCCTTTTGAAACTCCCTAAATGGAGATATTTTCAGACATCTGGGGTTATAGTTGCTGTCAGTTTCTGGTGTCCTTTAGAATAGCTTTTGTGTACTCAAAAGACTGTTCCTCAATTTATTTTTGGTTTAAACAATTGGTGTCCAATTTACCTAAGGAAAATTTTAAACTTAAAAATCTCTTTAGTCCATGTATAAGTATAGCAAATGTTAACACGTTTTTTAAAAGGGATTTCAAATAATGTTTGGTCTCATTAGTTAAACACTTTCAAACACTTTAAACTTGAGTTATAAATTTAGCATATTATATTTCTGTTTTAAGTACTTCTATTATCTGAATTATAGAAACCCCAGTATATACTTACATAGCTTTTATATACTTAGTACATTAAATTTAAAGACGTGGTGACACTGAAGTTCTCTTAGATGATACAATATTGTATATGAATTTAGTAAGATTTCATTTTAAAAACTCAAGTCTAAATAAAGTGACCAATCCAATCATCTTAAACTGAGGGATGTCCAGGATGCAGGAATTTCAATTTAAAAACACAGTCAGTCCTGAGCAAATCAGGACAAAGTGGTCATCTCAAGTAAAAAATCACACAATTACAAATTTTTAATCAAAGTTACAAGACTGTCATTCCAAGTAGGCCAAGGACATAAAATAACAAATATGAATGGTTTACTTCTTAACCTCTGAATATTAATACTTCAATTTTAATCATTGTGATCTTTTCTATACTAATTCTGAATCTTCCCAGAGTTAAAAGATTCTCACCCACTAAAAGAAGTCTGTTACCATCCCAGGTAATTTAGGTTACCTGTAAACATATTTGGGTCCAGATGGGAACTGGATTTTTGTTAAAGATCCTGATGAGTCTCACTGAATCTTGTTTTATGGTTGAAATCTCCTGGGCTCATCATATAGGTAAGCTCAATGGCACTAATTGTTAAGAAAATGCAAATAAAAGCCACAGTGAGCTATTAATTCACATCCATTAGGATGGCCACTATCACAAGCAAACAGTAACAAGATTTGGCAAGAATGTGGAAAAATTGTGCACTATTGGGGAAATGTGAGATGGTGCAGCCACAGTGGAAAACAGTATGACAGTTCTTCAAAAAAAAAAAAAAATTACTGTATGACCTAGCAATTTTACTTCTGGGTATATATACCAAAGAATTGAAAGCAGGGTCTCCCAGAGTTATTTGAACACCCATGTTCATGACAACATTATTCATAATAACCCAAAGTGGAAGTAACCCATGTGTTCATCAATGGATGAATGGATAAACAAAGTGTGGAATACACATACAATGGAATATTATTCAGCCTTTAAAAGGAAAGGAATTCTGGTGCATGCTTCAACATGGATGAATCTTGAGGACATTATGCTAGGTGAAATAAGCCAGTCACAAAAAGACAAATACCATATGATCTTATTTATATGAGGTACCTAGAGTAGTCAGACTCATAGAGACAAAATGTCAAATGGTGGTTTCCAGGAGCTGGGAGTAAAGGGAATGGGGAATTGACATTTAATGCGTATAAAGTTTTGGTTTTGAAAGATGAAAAGAGTTCTGAAGAATGGTTGAATAAGAATGTAAACATACTTAAGATTATTGGACTGTATGCTTAAAAGTGCTTGCTGTGATAAGTCTTATGTTGTGTGTGTTTTAGATTAAAATTTTTAAAAATTAAATTTGTTTTTGGTTGTGTTAAGAATCAAAACGTTCTATAATGAGAAGCACTGATGAGGATGTGTAGAAATAAGAACTCTCATGGCCCGCTGGTGGGGAAGTAAAATGGTGCAACCACTTTGGAAAACACTCTGGCAGTTCCTCAGATGAGGAACTCCCATAGGAGGATATGTCAGTAGAAACTTCCCAAACTGGAAAACAAAGAGCAATTAGACCAAAAAAGATGGAACAGAACATTCAAGGACCGTTGGACAGCTACAAAAGATGTAATATATGCATGATGGAAATACCAGAAGGAGAAGAGAGAAAGGAACAGAAGACATTTTTGAAACAATAATGACTACGAATTTCCCCCAAATTACTGTCAGACACCAAACCACAGATCCAGGAAACTCAGAGAATATCAAGCAGGGTAATGGCCAAAAATACTACATTTAGGCATATCATATTCTAACTGCAGAAAATCAAAGATTAAGCAAAAAGATCTTATCTTGAAAAAAGCCAGAAGAAAAATGAATAAAATGTTGGTCCATGCTACAACCCGGATGAACCTTGAAAATGTCATGCTGAGTGAAAGCAGTTAGTCACAAAAGGCCGCCTAGCCTATGAGTCTACTCATAGGAAAGTCCAAAACAGGACAAATTTATAAAGACAGAAAGTAGATTAGTGGTTGCTTGGGGCTGGGGGAGAGTGATGGGAGATGAGGTGATGAAAATGTTCTAAACTTGACTGTGGTGGTGGTTGCATCTCTCTGTGAATATACTAAAAACCACTGAATTGAACATTCTACGTGGATGAATTGTATCATAAAGGAATTTTATGTCACTGTCAATAAGGCTGTGAAAAATGCTTTTGTTAAATGTGAGGGTGGTTGTTCTCAGAGCCCATAGTGTCTAGTTCCTTGCCTGCCCACAGAAATCTGAAACCAATCCAGGTTGAGTCCTTGATTATATTTTGCATTTCTCTGACTCATGATTTATACATGTTCTTTTATATATATATATATACATATATATGTATATATATATATATAAAGGTTTTATTTATTTTTATTTGAGAGAGAGAGAGCGAGCACGAGCAGGAGGAAGTGAAAAGGGAGATGGAGAAGCAGACTCCCTGCTGAGTGGGGAGCCCAATGCAGGGCCTGATCCCAGGACCCTGAGATCATGACCTGGGCCGAAGCCAGATCCTTAATCAACTGAGCCACTCAGGGGCCCCTACATATGTTCTAAAATACTGAAGACCTTTGGATCCCATGAAAACCTTAGACATACAAATGCATTTTCTATCTAACCTGATGGAACCTTGCATTCTTTCCTCTTCTTGAGACTTAGAACTCTTAGGGAACTTTAAAATAATATCCAAAGAATTCTGGAGACCTCACCTAGGCTTGCCACCAGCACACCAGTAGACCCTTCTACTGCCACCTGTGATATGGTGAGGCATCAGTTATTCCTAATGTGCTTTTCTGTGGCCAAAGGATAATTTTCAAATAATATTAATTCTCTGAATCACCAATTTGCCAAACTTGTAAAATTCACCCAAATTACTGAAAATTTTATTATTTTGCCTATACTAAAGTTTACATAAATTAGTAATGGAAGGGATGATTTCTATAGCTTTGACAAGAATGTTATATTTGTCAGGAGCCAGAGATCACAGGGTAATTTAATCTCATGAACATACTTAATATTCAGAAAAGGAACCAAAACCCATAAATGGGTATATGTGACCATGAGATTTATGACTTTTAATTCATATAGAAATGTTGTAGTTTGCACTGTTATTGGCTGAATTATACCCCCCAAATTCATAAGGTGAAGCCCTAGCCCCCCAATGTGACTGTGTTTGGAGGTGGGACCTCTAAGCAAGTAACTAGGGTGAAATAAGGTCATAAGGAAGGGACCTTAATCTGATAAGGTTAGTATCCTTAGAAGAAAAGGAAGAGCTACCAGGAGTGCTCCCAGAGGAAAAGCCATGTGAAGACAGCAAGAGGGGGCCAGAAAGATCCTACCAGAAACCAACCCTGCCAACACTTTTATCTTAGATTTCTAGCTGCCAGAATTGTGAGAAAATAAATTCCTGTTGCTTTAGCCACCCAGTCTGTGCTGCTGTGTTATGGCAGTCCAAGCAGAATGATACAATACCAATTTTTAAAAATTATTCTGGTGACTTATTCTATTTTGATAAACTTTTTAGCCCTTTTTAGGATTATTTCACCATTTTCCCAAGTCACATGGCAACTTCAGTGTGTTGTGTTTATCAATTGGAGGCCAAAATTTAATATGCAATGTGGTGGTTTCTTATCTTCCTAGTTATTTTTATATTTGTTTTTGCCTTACTTTTTTTCATCTTTTAGCATTCTTTAAGGACTTGTTACCACTTTACTCTTTCTTGAATAATTCTTTTTTCAAAATGAACTTATTTATTTGAGAGAGAGAAAGAGTAGGGGGAGGGACAGAGAGAGAGAGAGAGAGAATCCTCAAGCAGACTCCCTGCTGAGCTCAGCACCCGCCGCAGGGCTTGATCCCAAGATCCTGAGATCATGACCTGAGCCGAAACCAAGAGTTGGAGCTTAGTGTATGTGTTGCTGAAGTGAGCACAAGAGTTGGAGCTTAATTAACTGAGCCACCCAGGCGCCCCTTGAATAATTCTTTATTTATGGCTAATGTATTTCAACTTTGCATTTTGAATTTCTACTCACACATTGGAATCCCCTCTTAGCATCTTTACTTCATTTCTGCCTAATAACATATTGTACAGATGACATAACCCCATGGTTCCTGTTAGAAAGCAAGATTTCAGCAAATCGTATAATAAAGTGTTCAAGAGTTTACCCAAGTTTTGGTTTGGTTTGGTTTGGTTTGGTTGGTTAAGTTTTGTTGTATTCCTGTTGGCCCAGCCATTTGCAATGAATTTGTCAGTGTGGTTCAGTTATATATCAAGTTCATTGAGCACCTGAGACATTGAGCTCTTCCCAAAAGCTTCAAACACATGGAAATGGTCATATTGTATTGGTCTGATTAACTACACAATGAATTAAGAGAAGTACAGAAAGCTGGATTGAAAATACGTTAATAGAAAAACCTATCCCATTGCTTATAAATCATGACAGTCCACACAATTATATTTGTAATTTAAAATATACAAGAATATTTTTATTTTCTCAAGTTGGAGCATAGTGAAGCCTGTGATACTCTGGTTTGGTTAACCACTGTAGCCACAGAAAAACTCAAGCCAAATGAAAGTTTTGAAAGAAAAAAATCCCTAGGAGTGTTTCAACCATCTCACGCATCACGGTTACTGATAGTATGAGACAGAATGAATGGAAACTATTTGATTTTCAGCAAATTGTTCATTCGATAAATTGGTTTTCCAGCAAGCTGATTTTCTCCTCTCCCTTTCTGAATGTGTATGCCACCAATATTCATACAGAAGTTTAAGCAGGAAGGTAAACTCATCCAGTAAACTGTGAGTCTTTTTACTGGGTATCATGTCCCTAGTTGAAACAGAAGAAAACAATGCGTTGGTCAAAGAACATGATACATTTGCCATCTGAAGACACCTTCAAGTTAGAAACGTTTTTAAGCTTAACTGAGGTTACTAGTGACAAATTTATTCTCAATGGAAACATTTTTTTGTGTGTTCTATACTAACTAGAAAGATAGCTTTATTCAGCTGGCCATTTTAAAGCACTTAGTAAAACAGCACTTGACATGTAACATTTTTTTCCTCTTGAAAACAAATTTATCTTTATAAGGGTTTGAAGTGATAAATATACGGAAATAAGTGAATACTTCTCAATGACTTCACATGGTTACCCGCCCTGCACTGCTAATGTGTAATAAATAGATGTTTTAAATATTTGCTCCTCGAGGTCTCTTCTTGAACTTAAGCATAAGTTATCTAAACAGTTGAAAAAAGATTTATAGTTATGAAGAGGCCTATATGTCAAGGAAAGTTTTATGATATGTTCCATAATAAATTAGCAATAAATGGATACAGGTGACTGTGGAATTTATGACCTTTAATGCTTTAATACTGCACTAAAGAAAAACTAATTATTAAGGTCTTAAAGGGTAATATAAGAATACCATCTACAAATTGTCAAATTAAGCTGTTCGTGCTAGGTTTTTGAGGTAGGTGCTTTTCAGGTGGCCCCACCAGAGAGGCAGATGCGTATAAATAGCAGAAAACTCGATGCCATCAAGTAGCAGAAAAGTAACAGTCAGGCTTTCCAGCTGAAACGAAAGGAATTACTTCTAAACTTTCTTCTTCTGCTTAAAAATAATCATTCTTTCACCACTTTAGTGACTTGCTATTTATACTGGGGGAAAAAAAAGGCTAATTTCGTTAGATTCTCCCATGGCCTTTGTTGCACATCCCCCTCTCCCCAAAGTCCCAGGAAGATGTTTGAAGACAAGAGGTCCCAGAAAAAGTTATCTGGTTGAAAAATCAAATTGAAGCTACTTGCAGGTTTTAGAAACTGTCCCTTCCATACGGGACTTCAATTAAAGTACTCATGGTGGGGAGGCATCTGTACTTTCATCTTTAGTTTTTCATAAGAAAAAAGAACTCACCCTTTTATTCCTAATTTGAACCTCACCAGGAGGTAGATGAGTTTATTTCCTGGAGGGAAGAGGCTATTGTCAAAGTCGGCCTCCAAAGTGATCTTCCAGTTTCCAATCTCTCACCCTTTTAATCCATTCTCCACACTAACACCAGAATGGTCTTTATTTTTAGGGGGAAAAAAATGCGATTATAGCACATCTCTACTTAAAATCCTTTGACGGGCTCCAACTGCTTTAGCCCAACGCCTAAGCAAGGCGGACGGCCTTTGTGACCCAGTCCCACCCATCCTTCCAGGCTCGCTCCCTCCTGGGCCCTCGGCTTCAGTGTGTTGGGTCACTGGCCATGCCTGCGTGGCTTGCTCATGACTCTCTGTGTCTTCACCCTTTGTTTCTGCCACCCCTTCGCCCTCTCTCCTTATTCTTCCTCTTCTTTCAAGGACCAGCTCAAAGGCCACTTCCTGTGTCTTGTCACAAATACAACCGTTGTCCTATTAGAATCCACAGCTTTCTCAGTGCTTCCATGTCATTGTACTCTCTTCCTTGTGTTGTACTTAATTATGTAGAAGCCCGTCTTGCTACTAAATTGAAAATCGTGGAAGGCAGGGCCCTCGTCTTACATCTGCTCATCCCTAGCATCTCAGTGCATAAGTATAATAGTGCTTAATCAAGGTTTGTTGGACGAAAAAGCTGGAGAGAGTGAGCTGGAGGGGGACTCGAGGGGAGATGGGTTATAAGTCTGGGACACGCGTCAGCAAGCTTTTCTTTCTTGTGGGTAGAGGAGGGCGAAGTTTTGGAGACAAACCAAAGCGGACTTTTCATGTTTCCTTGTTTCCTTAAGAGGCTAGATAAAAGCTTAGAAAATGCCCGGGTGGCTCAGTCAGTTAAGCGTCTGCCTTCAGCTCAGGTCAAGATCCAGGGTCCTGGGATCAAGTCCCGCATTGGGCTCCTTGCTATGGGGGGAGTCTGCTTCTCCCTCTGCTTGTCACTCCCTCTGCTTGTGCTCTCTGTCTCTCTCTGACAAATAAATAAAATAAAATCTTAAAAAAAAAAAGAATATACATTACCTGAGATTGAAAGATATTTATGCATGGGGAAAATAAATGAGGAAATTATAACTATAATAATAAGGGAAATAAGACGAGGTCACTAAATCTGAGAGACTGCTGTGTCCCAGCGAACAGGACTTAACACTAGAATCAGAAGACTGAAGTGAAGTGTCACCTCACTCTGTGATCTAATGGCAAGTGTTTATTTTTTCTTACCTTGTTTCCACCTCTGTAAAAATAGGGATTATGGTGAGTACTTCCCAATGTTTCAGTGTGGATTAAAGGAGATCATATATATGAAATGATGATAATACTTACGATTTATTGAAGATCTACTATATGATAGGCTTTGTGCTTTATAGACATTACCTTTAATTTAATTTTCTAAAAGTGCACAACGCATCTGTCACCATGCTATTTATTGAACAGGCATTGGTACTCTTTCCCAAGTAGTCATGAGTAGCTTGACTTCTTCCGGCTTTGTCATATCAGATTTCTAGCCAAGAGACATGCTTCCTGATGTCTTTACCTTAGACAAAAGCATCTCACAAATGTTTCCACTGTGTGCGAGTGGCTGATGTTCAGCATTTAACCATGTGCTTCCTTAGAAACAAGGCCAGCTACAGTCAAAACTGTGAGGGAGGCAAAGATTTATATCATTTGTATATCGTGGTCTTTGTCTCCTCTGTTCCCACCAGCAAGACTGTAGTGTTGCCTGTGACCTGCAAAAGGACTTCACCTCTGGCACTCAAAAATGACCTCCTACCCTTCCCCCAACAATAGTAAGGGAACCAAAGAAAGGGATGAAACTACTTTATGGCAACTGGAGGTATCCGCTTCAGTCCTTCTGGGTGGGTATTTACCATTTTGAAGAAGGATACAAATGAATAGGTCTATTTAGTAAAGAATTTTTAGTTTAAGACTGATCCAGAGACAGATTTGCTAGGAATTAATGAAACTTGACCTTTGGGGTCCTTCACTGGCTTGGTCGCCTTTCTAAAAAAACATTTATTCAAATCATTCATGTTTTAGCCCCACAAAGCTTGGAACAACCCCTACACAAGTCCTATCTAAAAGGTTCCAGCACAATTCTTCTCTGCTTGTGGCTTGGCCTCTGGGATTGGCTCCTTCCTTCCCAATTACTACTCATGATCTTTGATTCACTGTATGTGCCTTGGGTAAATCTGAAGGATAGGCAGGGCAATGAGCGTTGTCATGGAAAACCCCAAATATTACACCAGCTCTCTGTGGTTCAAGGTGTACCCTTCAACTCCAATTCCCAGAAAATTCCATCCTTCCACTCTGTGTTTGAAGGAATATGTTTATGATCACTCTGCTAGTAAACTAAGTTATTAAAAATGTATAATGTGAAGGGGTAGCCATGGGCATTTCTTTGTGGAGGTGGAACAGTTCTGTATTGGATGGTGATGGTTGTTACGTGAATCTATACATATGATAAATTTCATAAAACTATGCATTAAAAAAGAATGCATGCAAAAACTGATAAAATCTGAATAGGGTTCGTAGTTTAGTTAATTGCATTGTATCAATGTCATAAGGGATATATGGGAAATTTCTGCAGTATTTAGACAACATCTTGTGGTTTTTAAATTATTGCTAAAGAAAAAGTTGAAATATGTAATGGATTATTTCTAAACTTATCTGAGTAATTTTCAAGCTTGGGGCTTAGTTGGTAAATACTGGTAGAAAACCATCTCTAAGACACTGGCTCACTCTATGAAAGCTGCTACCCTCTTCCAAAAATGGAAGAATAAAACAACAAAGAATGTAGAAAAAGTCTCAGTTTTCAACTGTACCTTGTTTTAATATATGTTCCAGTGCAGAATAAAAAGTCCTGCCTTCTTCTGCCTTTCTCTAAGTGCCAGAGAGGTAGGCACAGATTTTGAGGGGACTCCCGCTGTGGTCCTCTTTGCCACCTGTCACTAATCACAAGCAAGACTCGGGAGGCTATCTGAGGGCTGGATGTGCAACAAGCAGATCTTCCAAGTGGTTTATTTTGTTTGAATTAATTTATTTTTTGGGAGAGAGAGAGAGAGAAAGTGCACAAGCATGGGGAGGGGCAGAAGGAGAGGGAGAAGCAGACTCCCCACTGAGCAGGGAGCCCGATGCAGGGCTTGATGCAGGGCTCGGTTCCAGGACTGTGGGTTCCCAACAAAATTTGCAGGACATAATTTTGGGATAAAAAAATTGATCCTTATCCCAAATGGATACATCAGATACAAAACTACTTGTTTACTTTATTCTCCTTACTTTTTCATTCATAAATGCAGTAAGTCTTCATATTGTCCTGGCACAGCCCGTGTACTTCAGAAATCACCAGGCTGGTCGAAGCTTCCACTCAATTCAAACACCCTCTTTAAACCACTTCGAAGGGGCACCTGGGTGGCTCAGTCGGTTAAACGTCTGCCTTCAATTCAGCTCATGATCCCAGGGTCCTGGGATCGAGCCCCACATCTATGTGTCCTTCAAATTTCGTTGGCGAGTGTTGAACTTTATTTTTAGACCCCATTTTGTTTTTATACTATGTTTCATGACATAATGATGATAGGAGATAATTGCTTATTTAAAGCTCTTGGCAAAATAAAAAAAACTGGCGATTCTAAGTCGCCCTCCTCCCCATGTTTTTCCTTCTTATTTCACCAACCTGTGAAATCCAACTGGATTAAATGTCTTTAAAGCATTTTTAAATTCTAATAATTGTTCATTCACATAGTGGTTTATTTAGGACCTCTTACTTGCAAAGCACGGTCTTAGACATTCTGGGATTCTGCCCTCCAAAAAGTCAAGATAAGACAGGTGAGAAGTAATAATAATGCAAGATAGAAAGTGAAAAATGCTGGACAAAGTTTGGAAAATGAGCTGGAAATTTATTCTGACACCTATAAAGAGACATAAAGCTGGAAAAGGTGAGAACTGAGAGTCAAGTAGCATGAAATTCATTGGCTAGACCTTTTGATAGAAAGGAAGCCTCATATCAAGACCGACAAGGGTGAAGGCTAGAGAAAGGCAAAGACTGTCAGGCTTGAAATAAACATGCACTAAACTCAAGCAAGTTTAGCAGGGCTCAGACATGAACCAGAACACACGTCTCGGGGGTCCTCACAGCACGAATGGAATGAAATCATTTATCTCTGTACTCTTAAGCAGGTTAGCAATGACACTTCTTTACATGCTGAATCTAAAAAAAATATATTGACTCTGACCATATAGAATTATTTGGAAGTGGATTTTTTTAAGCTGAATCCTTAAGGCCAGGAAATTAAAAAAAAATCAGTATCTCAATACATGGATTTATAGAAATGATGAGCAAAAGTAAACAGAAGAGCAAGAAAAGGAAGGAGCATGTGAAAAGAAAGACAAATCACAGAAGTTACCGCTGCAAGAACTAGGGGGTTGGGGGGAAGCAGAGAAAGGTTAGTGATGGAAGAAGTCAGAAATTCTTCCATTGAACAGAAGGTTTTGTTTTCTCACTTCTTATTGTCACTTAACAGCTTTGCTCACAAAACACACAAATCACTGTGAGTTTGAAAGTTCCAGTGTGGTGGTTGTATTTGTTTTAACGTCTACACAGGTGAAATTCCAGTTGTCAGACTCCCCATCATTAATTGTGCTGACATTTTATCCAATATACTTCTGGCAGCTTTAAAGCTTAGTCTAACAGTTTTCCTCAATTTCTAAGGTCCGCTCTATAATTCTGTAATAGTACAAACTTGAAACTACATTTAAGAGCTAGAAAAGCAGAACCATTTCTAATGTAAGTATTATACCCTGCAACACATCTTTCTCATACAGTTATATATAGGGCCAAAGAACAGATAATTCAGTTCTCTAGTGCTTACTACTTTTTTTCCTTAAAGATGTCTAGGTAGATTTCAAATGTGGGTACTATAGTAGTTATCTATTGCTGTCTAATCAACTACAACAAACACAGCAGCTTATAACAGTACATGTTTATTATCTTAAGGTTTCTGTGGTTCAGGAATCTGGGCAGAACTTGCCTGGGTCCCCTTCCAAGAGTTGAGCAGGCCACAGTTACAGTGTTGGCTAGCCTCGTTCTCATCGGAAGACTCAACTAAGGAGGAATCTACTTTCATACTTATTCAGGTTGTGGGGGAATTCATTCCCTGGCTCTGTATGACAGAGGATCTCGGGTCCTAGAGGCTGCCCATAGTTCCCTGCATCATGGGCTTCTCCTCAGGCAGCTCATAACACAGCAGCTACTCCTTCCAGAACAGCATGAAAGTAAGAGCTAGAAAGATGAGTCTTCTATAATGTGATGTAACCACGGGAGTGACACCCCATCACCTTTGTCATAGTCTCATGGTTAGAAGCAAGTCACAGCTCCTGCCCATACTCAAAGGGAGAAAATCATACAAGGATGTGAACCCCAGAGGGCAGGGGTCACTGGGGAGGGTATTCTTAGGGTCTGTATACCACAGCTGCTAAAATCAACTTTTCCTGTTTCAGGTATCATTTTATATGCCCAAAATAGACATAACTTAGAAGGTGAAAGTGATAATGTGGGACAGTGCTTTTAACAGAGAGCAAAACAGTTAAGGTAAAGAGAAAAAACTTTAAAGGCGCTTTTTGTAAACTCAGAATATGGTAAATGAAAATCAAATTTACTTTTTTTAAAGATTTTATTTATTTATTTGACACAGAGAGAGAGAGAGAGAGAGCACAAGTAGGCAGAGAGGCAGGCAGAGGGAGAGGGAGAAGCGGGCTCCCCGTTGAGCAGGGAGCCCCACATGCGGCTCGATCCCAGGACCCTGGGATCATGACCTGAGCCGAGGCAGCCGCTTAACCAACTGAGCCACCCAGGTGCCCCTCAAATTTATATTTTAAAAATTAATTAAATAATAATTGAGTGGAACTGAATAAATATGTTAGCTAACTAATTTCTTGAAATGTCCACGTGCTAGCAATTTTTTTTTCTTTTTAAGATTTATTTATTTTTAGAGAAGGGAGAGGGGCAGAAGGAGAGGGAGAGAGAATATTGAGTAGATTCCCCACTGAGTGCGAAGCCTGTTGATCCTGAGATCATGACCTGACCTGAGCTGAAATCAAGAGTCGGACACTTAACCGACTGAGCCACCCAGGTGCAGCCTTGCTAGCAATTTTTTCACATGCTCAAATAGGGTTCAGAAATCTAAAAAGCTAAAAAATAAAAAAAAAGCAACATAAACCAAGAGAAAATATTTGCAACATACTTAATATAGAGAGAATTAATATCCAAAATACATGAAAAGTTTCAACAAATCACTAAAGAAAAAGCAAACACCCCCAAAGAAAAATTGACAAAATACAAATATGCAATTCTCAAAGAATGTATATAGTAAATAAAGACATGCTCAGTTGTTCTTATAATTAAGTAAATAAGTTATCAAAATGATAATAAAATATAAATGTTCATTCACATAATTGGAAAGAAAACAAAAGAAGATTTGTAATCTCAAGAGCTTCCCAGGATATGAGAAAACAAGCACTCATATATTTAGTGAAAAGATAAGCTTTTTGGAAGGCCATTTACCAAAACCTATAAAATTTAAAAATTTTAAAAGCCTTACTATTGGACCTAACAATTTCATTTCTGGGAAACTATCCTAAAGAAACACTTCCACTTTTTAAAAAGTAATAGAATATTCATTTTAGAATTTTATAACAGTAAAACACCAGGAATAACTTCAATGTACTATAATAAAGAACTGAATGTGATAGAGTCATGTCATGAAATTCTATGTAGCCAATAAAAAGAAAGACACTGATTTGTGAGTATTTACCTTAAAAAAAGTTCCATGACATATGGAGTGAAAAAAGCTAAAGAACAATATATAGATTATGATCTTGTGTGTATGTAAACAAGATATGCAGAGATATGTACCTAAGTGTGTGAAACACATGGAAAGGGAACTGAAAGTATGTACATCGGACTCTCAACCACCCATACCTTTGAGTGGGATGTAGAAGCAGGAGGGTGGCCAGACAGATTCCCATGCTTTGTTTGTGAACTTGATTCGTTTGGCTCATGTGCATTGAGAACAGAAATAAATGAAGTGATACCATCTTTCTCTTTGCCATTGTAAATGGGGGGAAAAAACACCTCAATAATGAAAAAATAATATTTTAAAAACCAACTACCTAAATTTATTTTTGTCCTTCCTTGGCAAACTTCTCGCTAGTTAGCTAATTTTCTGGGCTATGATAAAACGTAAGCAAGAAATGTAAAATTAAAAGGAAAGTTCCAATATCTACTTATTGATTGACCTATCAGTCTCTCTGTTCTATTCCTCTATCCATACTCCCTGTCTTTCCTAAGTAGTTTGTACTGCCCTCTTGCCAGTCCCCAAATTTGTACCTTTTCCCCTCAGAAGGTTTATTTTTCAAAAGCCATGAAATAACAAGAGTAGAATGGCAGAATAACAAGAATACAATAACAAAAATATCAAGATCGATAGAAGAACTATATCAAAATAGAGCTTTAGAATTTTGGCATCATCTGAAAAAAACTGTCTTGTCTACGTTCAACTTCCACTTAGAAAAGATTCAGTAGCTCTGTTTTCTTAGCAAAATGATAACAAGCTGCGAGGGGTTTGCCATATAATTCTGATTTATTTTGTCACAGTGAAGACTTTTTTAACGTGGCCTCATGTCACTTTTTGCTGATACGAGTGTTTATTGGCATAGTTGGTGCATTTTATTATGATACAAGCAACATTTTTTAAAAAGCAAACCCAACTTTTTTTTTTTTTTACATCAAAAAAGGGACTAAAGAGCTTAAAAATTAAACCAAAAATTAGAAACATATGGCTTTGGGTCTTTGGATTTGATTGGGCAAATATGTATATAAATTATACTTAGACTTGAACGTACTCATTGCCCATTTTTACTTTATGATTACCTTAAGTCAATGTAGTGCCTTGTAAAAATGTACCTATGCTGTAGTCATTCCATAAACTCTATGAAATAAAACACATCTCTCTGGTTCAGTGAAGTTCAGAAAATCTGGGTCTTCACTCCTATAAATGGATCATATTGCATTTACTGCCTAATAAAGTCTCAAAGAACAAGATTGCCCTTCTTTTCACAACTTGATCCTTTACAAATTTACAAATGTAATGCTTTAACCTACTTGAACTCAACTCTGGCTCCCTGAGGGACGACGCTAGGCGAGTAAAAGTGTCTGTTCTAGGTTAGCTGGGCCTTGGCTAGCAGTGGTGGGTACCAGGAGGGGCAGCCGCCTGCCGGCGGGGTGCACCAGGCCTCCTGGCCTCCACTAGAGGTCTGTGTCGCCTGAGTCAATGAGGTCAAAATAAGAAGACAAAGGGAGTGGGCACAGAGAAGGCAAAAACAAGGGCCTGGTACCAGAAGGTTAGGTCACAAGGAAGGGCAAAGAGCCATTATCAAGATGGAGGCCAACTCCCTGAAAACCAAACAGAGATAAAACCAAAGAGGTGACATTCTTCAGAACTGAGGTATTCGTTCCTTCCCAGCCATCAAATGCTTACAGCAAAATTTCTCTGCAGAGCTTCTGTATTTGGACCATCTCAGCCTGAAAAGAAATTGGGACATTCAGGTAGCTTTGTGGAGGGTCTTGCAATAACAAGCTCTCACTTGAAACCCACCCAGAACAAGGGATTTCAGTTTATTTTTTGTTAAAAGGTTATGGTTTAACACAAGAAGCTCCAGAGGCGGCAAATACATAAGGAAGGAACTCTAATAACACTGCATAAAAATGTGACCTCGCATAAAAATGGAAATTTCTTTATCAAACAATGAAATGTTTTGTCTACATGACTCAAAGCGTTCTGAACTCGGAGCAGTAAAACTGAGTTTGTATAGGAAGTAGAGGCAGGTGGAGAGTGGAGGAAAAGAGAAGAAGGAAGAGACAGCCAGACTACAGATGAAAGCATCCTCTCTCGGGAGCAGGGGAGTGTGCTTCACCTGTCAGGTAAGAGGAGCCAGGCCCTGCTGCCACCTCAAAGGTTTGAAAATTATCCTCACGTAAGACTGGATATTTTCTCAACTCCCTGGATGTTTGACATCGAAACCACTCAGGAGAATGGAAATTAAAGCTGTTTCCTAAATCATTCAAAGAATCACTTCAACATCACCAGAGAAATTCAACACATATATCATCTACATAATTTCAAATTAAAGCATTTGTTTGTATCTAAAATAATTACCTAGCTTTCCATTCTGCTCTGCTAGTTGATGCACACTAGAAAAAGAACAAATGACTTTTTAGATTGTGAAATGCACATACCCGGGCTCGTTTTGAAGTTTTTAACTGGGCAGATGCACCCATCCATGGTGGTGAAGAGCCATCTCTAACTACCTTGCTACCTCCTCAAAGAAAAAGCGGTCCATGATCACCATCCAAATGCTGACAATAGAATCTGTCCGTTTCACTAAGCTTCAAAACAAACCACCGAAAGCCCTCAGTGACCATTGGCCATCTCGTGCATGTTTCCTCTATCTTTTAACAATTCAAAATCTTATGGAAAGCACATAATTTTCATCAAAATTGTTGTAGTTCTGGCTGTCTCTAGATGAATGAGGGGCCCTCAGGAAATAACTTTTTCATAAGGTCTCCAGCGACTAACATTTTAATCCAGGTGAAAAATCAAGTTACATGAGTCTTTGTGGCAACACTAAACAATGAAAGGAGGTCAGCCTGAAGGTGGTATGTGGAGGTGATAAGGGGCAGGTAAGGAAATATTGAAAGGCCATATTTTCCAAAGAATGTTCCCAGGGAAACAAACACACTCCCTCCCTTTTTTGTCTCCAGTCCATTCCCTGTAAGAGATGAATTTCTTTCTCCCTCCCTCCCTTTCTTTCTCTCTTTCTTTCTTTCCTTCCTTTTTTTTCTTTCTTTCTTTCTCTTTTTTTTTCTTTCTCTTTCTTTTCTTTCTTTCTCTTTCTTTCTTTCTTTCTTTTTCTCTTTCTTTCTTTCTTTCTTTCTTTCTTTCTTTCTTTCTCTCTCTCTCTCTCTCTCTCTTTCTTTTTTTCCTTCCCTTCCCTTTCCTTTCCTTTCTTCCCTCATATATGGAGAACCACCTCCACCATCCTAGGGCATTGGGCTGAAACAACCATCTTTGATTAACCTATGGAGAACAAAATCCACCCTAGGTTTTGGAGCTGAAATGCCCGTTGGTTTTTGTTTTACAAATGTTTCTATAGTTTTATCTTAATTTCTGATGCAGTTGAGACACCGTGTGTATGTGTGTGTGTGTGTGTGTGTGTGTGTGTGTGTGTGTGTGTAAGATTTTGAACATAGGAGAAAAGCTTTCCAGTGAAAAATCTGCTTGCAATGGTAATGTGCAAAATAACTTGTCTGTGTGATCCAGAAAACAGTTGTTCTGGAAGATAAGACTATAGACCCATCCTGGAAGATAAGACTATAAAACTGTAAATAGCTTACTGATTAAGCCTAGCAACTTGCTCAACAAGATTCCCTTCAAATCCTAGCCTTGCTTTGCACTTCTCAGAGCCATTAAGGCACAGCCTGCCCTGTCTAACCATCCCCCCCACCCCCTCCCACCGTGACCTCTACTCCTGCTTGCAACACTCCCTTCAATATCACCAGCTCAGACTCTAATCCCTTTCCCAATTTCCCCACTTTGAGGCACCTCTGAGACCATGTCAAGGCGGTATTCACTTTTATTGTAATAGATCTAATAAACTTCTCTTGGCTTGACCAGTTGCTCCTTCTGGTGGTTTTTAAAGATGTTAACGGTCAACATGTTTCCTAAAAATATCTGCAGCAGGTTTCATAATGGGCCACTCCTGAACTAAGGTCTGGCTTACGAACTTCAATTTATATCCTCTTCAAAACACTTACAAAGCCTTACATCACCCCAGGTGAATGGTTCAAAGGACTTGAGATGGGGAGGCAGCTTGGCTTTCTCTTTCAATGGCGGTGGGACAAGAGGGGAGGGGACATGTGGTTTGAGATGACCTTACCCTGTTTGAAGATGTAGCACCTCTGGGAAGAGGAAGGATCTTTGTGGGTAAGTGGTCACTAGTCAGCAACGTGGAGAGGTTCATTGTCATTTTGCTGCTCTGATTCCATGTGTTTCTATGTCCTGCAATATGGTGACCCTTGTGTAGATACTGCGCATGACTTTCTTTGAGCAGAGTCGGCGTCACACTGTCCCCTCAATCACTGATGGTCCACTAAAGAGGATCCTTCATATCATTCTCCTGGCTCTAAAGCCTTTAGTGCATTTTCTCCTCATTCTTCTCCCTTTTATAAACTTTGTGCTCCTTTGTAAGGAGACACAGGAACCACTGAGAAAATGAGAATAAAATGGAACATTGTTCTGAGAATTAAACACACTTTTATTTATTTATTTTTTAAAGATTTTTTTTATTGGACAGAGAGGGAGGCAGCGAGAGCTGGAACACAAACAGGGGGAGTGAGAGAGGGAGAAGCAGGCTTCCTGTTGAGCAGGGAGCCCGATGCGGGGCTCGATCCCAGAACCCTGGGATCATGACCTGAGCCAAAGGCAGACGCTTAACAACTGAGCCACCCAGGCGCCCAAATCAAACACACTTTTAAAGTATGTGGCCCATGGACAGTAACTGGTAATCTTTCTTTCCTGTTTTACACAATGCATTGTGTTGGTAATACTACTTTTGTAATTAAGAATGAAATGTGAGGATGTTGTATTAATTTACCAATTTTAAGAATATAAGAAAATGTTCACAGCATTTATACTTCAAAACCAAAAACTAACCAACTTTGATGTCATCAAAATGCAAACTAAAGCAAATTTACCAACAAGTATTTTAAAATTCTAGTTCAGATCATAAGGAAGAAAATTTTGATGCCAGAGTGATACTGTTTTGACGTTTTTGTTGTTGCCCTTTAAAAAATGCTCTTCAGTTTGGTTTCTTAAAAATAGATATTTCATTGTTGATGTGGTTAGACTCTATTCAAGGTGTGAAATTAGTATGTGCCAACACGAAAGGGGGATAGTTCTCTTAATAACAGTTTCCATGACATGTCTTAAACACTATGGCTATTTGGGGGAGATCCAAAAGAGCAGAGTGAGAAATATTTATAGCATATGAGTGTAATGAAAAATGTAATCATGAACAAACAATACATTAAATTGGTAGGACATCGTTTACATTAGATCACAAGAATGAATATCAAAAATACAGTCAATATTTTTGAAAAAACAACCAGCAGTGAAAAATTTATTTATAATACAAACCAGACACTCCAAAATAATTTGTGGTTTACTTAATTCTTACCGTTCATCCCGTATTCTTTTGAATAAGCTGAAGGAAGGCACCCGAGTAACTACCTCAGCTGTTTTTAATTTTGATATTGAATTTTCAGTGAGATGAAAACTCTATATAACAAAAAGAGATGGCATGTCATTTTTAGAAATTAGGATTTTTCCCCCCTCAATGTAGATTCCTATTAAAAAGAAATGTATTATAATAAATTGCTATATTTCCAAATTGTCTCATTATTTCTGGGCAAACAATAATTGCATATAAATTCTGAATAAAAGAATATCACATTGCATCTTATGTGTTCTGCAATATGCACTCATAGAAAATCATTACAGTAACAAAACCAGCTGCATGTAATAGAAAGCAAATGATTTACAATGTTACTATGAGAAACTACTTTATTTCATATTATCATAAAAAGAGCAGAACTGAATATTTGCATGACAAACAGAAGAATCCAGGAAATTCCAAAAGCAACTCTGTTTTTTTTTTTTAAATAGGTATTAATGCTGGAAGGTGATTTGAAAGCCTTCTACTCTAGAGAATATTAGCAATTATAATTAGCAGTCATTATTAGGCCAACAATTGAAAGAAAAAAAATCTACAAACATTAATAGAATATAGAAAGAAATACTTGGAGTAATACATGCTTCTATCATACAACATCTACGTTCCAAGAGCTTACATTTAGTGATTTTTGAACACTTTATTTCATTTAAGCTGAGACGTAGAATGTATTTTGTTCCTAAATGAAGATTGACCCTGAAATTTGAACCACACTGAAAGTCTTCAATGTCTATGTTTTAGTATGTTTTGTATGTCAACAATCGTATCTGCCTCCCAACAGCCCAGCCCAAGTGACTTGGCCCTGCCCACATCCCTAATGAAGGGGAAACCCGATGCAGCCCACAGGTCCCCAGCTCTCCCCTTCCACCTTCCCTACGCACAGGTGATGGAAACCGAGCTGCTGTGAAGTGGCCTGCCTCAAGAAAAGTTGAGCTGGGTTGCAACACTCCTTCTGGGTCATGAACTTAAGTCCTGGCAAGGAGAAGGAACATTCAGATGAGGAAGATGTGAGAGCCGTGAGGCAGGGACAAGACACAGAGTCCAGGGTAGGAGTGGGTAGTTAGCGACACGTGAGAAGAGGAAAAGAGACTGAGCTGAGAGGCGCATCCGTGGTGGATCACAGGAGCAAGCTGTAAACCCCGCCGCTGAGAATCCCAAACGTCCCGTGCTCCAGCTCAGATCCCTGGGACACCAAGCCCAGAATTGGCTCCTAAACTTCAATATCCATATCTCTATTCCCTATCTCTAATTTTGCTCCACCGAAGCAATTTAACTGGTAGGAATCTCAGGTTTGTGCAGCCCAAAAAACCTATAAACTATATACATAGTATAAAATTATACAAACTAATAATATATATCCCATACATAGCTTATAATATAATAAATGATATATAATAGTATGTGATTGCATATTTTATATTTTAATATAGCATAGTATAATGTTTACAATATATAATGTTTATATATAGTTATAACATATTATATAATATTAAATATATTAGCAATCACATATCTATTATATACTATATATTGCATATATAACATTGTAGGCATATATATATACACATATACATATATATATGTATATATATCACCAAATCAGAGACAGTGCCCAGGACTCAAATATCTATGCCTGAAATCCAAGCCCCAAGTTCTTTGTTAGAACTATCAAATTAGTGTTCTCCTTAGTGATCACGCTTTTTAGACAATCAACTGGTTCAAGTTACTTAATAAACTTTATGGTCAGAGCAGTGGATGAATATAAAACATATTTTAAGCATAATTTTTTTAAAGATTTTATTTATTTGAGAGAGAGAATGAGAGATAGAAAGCACGAGAGGGAAGAGGGTCAAAGGGAGAAGCAGACTCCCTGCTGAGCAGGAAGCCCGATGTGGGACTCGATCCCGGGACTCCAGGATCATGACCTGAGCTGAAGGCAGTCGTTTAACCAACTGAGCCACCCAGGTGCCCCTAAGCATAATTTTTAAAAAATATACCAAATGAGTACAGTAAACATATGTTTTCATTACTTACCATCATGTGTCACAGTGATATTACACTGTAACACACCAAATGCTACAACAGGGTAGGCATCCCTCTGAACCTTGGTGTTCTAGGATGTCTTTGCTTTAGAAACTTGAATAGTATTGGTACCCAATGGATGAAAGATATGTGATTAACTGTATCAAGTGCTGCTCATCAGCCAAAGAAGACGAATGAAAATCGACCCAGGCAATATGTAGGTGTAGAATGGCTGAGACGAAAATCTGATTGGAGCATGTTCAAGGGAAAAATGGGAGAAAGAGAGCAAGTGTGGACACATCTTTCAGGAAATTTTTCTCCAAAAAGAAATGGAAAAGTGGGATGGTAGCCGGAGGGGATGTAAGGTCAAAGGAGTCATTGCTTTAATATGAGAAATATTAGAGACTCTACATGTGGATGAGATTTGGTCCAGCAGGGGAGAAGTCAACTGAGGAAGCAGGAAGGAGAAGGGTTAATGGCAGATACAAAATCTTGAGAACACAGGAAGGGATGACTTCGATTACTGGTGCTCAGTAACTGTCCTCAGATGGATGATCACGGTTACAGGACAGGAAAGGGAAGGAGAGTAGGGTGCACCTTCCCGGACTATAGTTCCATTAACGCACACCAAACTTACATTAGCTTTGCACGAAACTACACCACACTATCAATTTCAGTGGATCAACCATCGCCCTTCATCTTTTCCCTATATGCTGCTGAGAGGTTGTCCAGTCCACCTGCAGGTGATTTTTAAGACCAAGTTCATTAGAGATATCACTTCAGGATAATACATTGGTAATATACTTTATATGTATTAATACACTTTTAACATTTAGTCCTAATGTGCAACCATAAGCTGATAGAAAAGGAGATCCAACACCGTCTCGTAACATCATGGTGGGGCCCCTCAGATGCATGGGCAATTCCCTCACTTTTCTTACAATGTATTATGCCTTCTAGCAAGAATAGGATTTCAGGACACATACTCAGGTGATAGGCAAGATATGTAACTCCATGTCCCTGTCACTCAACTTAATCTCTATTTGGATTCTCCCATTTCTGCTCCTGTCAAAATTCATCCAGAAAACATCCTAACTGGATATATTCAGTCATTTCAGGTTTTATACTCAGTAAGAATTTCTGCCTCTCTATCTTCCTCCCTGGGACAGAACTGAAATTCTTAGGGCTGAACAGACATGGAGGTCCCAAGCGAGAAGCCAGGGCGAGTCCAAAGCTGTCAGTACCTACTCCCACTAGCCTCTCCTTGCGTACAGACATATGTGTTGGTCCCATCCTGCTGGGTCCCTGGTCCTTGATCTTTGCACTCCAGATCTTCCAGATCCTGACTTGGAGAATCACTGAGCTTTACCAGTGGTTTCTTAGTCATTTTCACACCTTTCTGGGAAAGATAAAATTCTCCGAGGTTTTCTGGTGCTTCGTATTAAACAGGGGGTTCAGGGAGTTGCCTCCAATCTTCTCTGCCTAGAGCCTCACTGCCCTGCTAATCTACTACCACTGTCACTGCTCCAAGTCAGCATGGTGCAAGGCACTGGGGGCGGCAGGGAGGGGGTGCTCTTGGACCTTGCTCGTCTTCAAAGACCCTCCTAGAAACCAAGATACAACTGATGGCTTTTGGTGCTCAAGTTGGTCTGGAGGCTCTGTCAACAATTTGCCCAGTTCCCATGCCAACAAGGGGAGAAGGGAAAAGTCTTGGAGATGTTTAAAAAATATGCGACACACTTGATCTTCTCTCCCAGTCTCCTTTTTTCCCCTTCTCCAGGACCAGGGACATCTTTCATCAATTGCATTCCTTCCAAAATTCTTCATTTACTGCATGAACTTTGGTTTTTATACCTCTTCCCCTCCTGGCTACTTGGAAATGGCAAAGCTGAGAATGGACCCTGGAGCAGCAATGAGTCTGGCTCTGCTTCGTGCTGCCTGAAACTGGGAGAAAAGTCACAAGGGGACTGGGTACTACTGGGAATGAAAAACATATCAGTTATTATCAACATATTATCAACCATGCAGCCACATGAGCCTGCAAAAGTATGTTTTCCCAAGAAGGCACGAGGCTTTTCATTTCACAATAAATTTAAATTTGATCTGTCAATACAATGTAATCTATCTTTTCTGCAATGGTCAACCAGTTTCGACCCATCACATATATTTATCCACTTAGCTATCAAGTTCTTATTTATTCACTGCCTTATAAAGCTGATTGGATTTAACATAGTTTGAATGATGGCAAACTAGAATTTTCCTTGCCTTTAAATCTCTTCAACCCTTAATCATTTTAAGCAACTTTTGATGCTAGGAGAATGTGTGAATGCTAAGAGGTATATATTTAATAGATACACACCTAAAATTATGATAAAATCTTATATTTATAAAATTCTTATATTTATAAAAAGTTTAATAAAATGCTTTTACATACATTATTGTGTTTTACTCTGCAGCAAACGTCTGATAAATGTAATTGGTAGGTTGAGATGGTGTGTGAGTTTTGTACTCCTGAATGAGAACCCAGTATTTTTCCGCAAGAGACTATGTATCAGTATCAGCATTTTGTCTTTTGATTATGAAAGTGCAAGAATTCGGGAATGTAAACAGTGATTTTTTTTTTCTCAATGTGTTCACTAATACATTTCAATCCCTCTGCAGTTTATGGATGTGCAACCGCTGCTTCACAGAAGATGCTATGGGTTGCAAAATAGATCAATTGTTTTTTGCTTGTCCGTGCTTTCACTAAAGCAGTGTTAGGCTCTGGGATTGTGTCAAGGATATTATGATAATGCTTAAAGCCAATTAAAGTACAAGAGTTGTTCAAAGGATATGAAGGATTTGGTTTCCAAGTTTCCTGCCTCGTCCTGTTGAGAGTCATGCCTGAGGAGAAGAGTTCACCACACAGACTCCCTTCATTCTTCGTGATGGGTTAGGAAAACACAGTGGGAATGTTTGTGTTGACTGTAATGTTACCTCTTTGAAATTAAATGAGATTGTGATGTTAAAGAATTTAGCATAAGGTGAGCAATCAGAAAATGTTAGCTATTGTTTTTATTAAAAGAGATAACATGCTTAAAATTAGAGTAGTGGTACATGGGAGTCAGAAAACACTGATTAGTCGCCGAATGTTTGTTACTAAGTGTACCAAAGGATGGCATACTTTTGTTTTCAAATTCATTGTTTTCACAATTCAATGTGAAAATCTAGTATATTAAAATATTACCTGGTATATGATCTATTAAGTTTCTAATTCAGCTACTTGTAGAGATGGAAGCTGTATAATTTAGGGAGTCCTTATTTTTCTGCAATTCAGAAATCAGATTAACTCTTATGAAGATGTTAAAATGATAGTTTTAACAAATCATTATTAAATTTCAAATGAAGGTTTGAAATATTATTAAGGGGTTCTTATATTTCTATTTTTGTTTGGAAAAAGTGTCTAACAACGTTGCATTCGGCTTAAGACAAAAGTAACTCAGGGTCTTCATTCCCTGGCTCTCGCCTGCTGGGCATCTGCTGCAGCGCCAGATCCTTAATTACCTGGTGAAGAACAGCCCAGAACAACTGTGCTGTCTAGTCTTTGCCTTCAGATATGAGGAAAGCAGTTGCAGAGAGAAGTGGAGTTGCACCATCAACCCAACATCAACAAACATCTTTTGAGCACTTCCTATATACCAGGCCCTCCCTGAGCTGTGCCCAACCCTTCATTTAATCCCCCCAACAACCCATTGTGTAGGCAAACAAACCTAAATTTAGAGAGTTGACATGATTTGCCCAAAGTCACACAGGTAGTTAGGTGCCCAAGGGATGAAACCTATCCTGGGCTAGGCACTCAAGGAAAGTTGCGCGAACGTCTGTATCCCAGGAACCGTGGAGAAAAATCTTGTTTCAGAAAATGTTGCCAGCCCTTGATTCTAGAAGTGCCTAATGCACGAGACGTCAGGAAGTCAGTTTGCTCCATTCCTTTCCAATGTCCAAGTGCATACAGAAAAGGAAAACAAAAACCTTCAAAATTACAAAGAGCATTTAGGCAAAACTTTTAACTTAGAAATTCACCTCCTACATCTATCTGTCCATGTCTTACTACTTTGACCACCATGATGTGGCTTTGAAGAACTTTGCCAAATATTTTCTTCACCAATCTCACGAGGAGAGGGAACATGCTGAGAAACTCATGAAGCTGCAGAACCAATGAGGTGGCCAAATCTTCCTTCAGGATATCAAGAAACCAGACCGTGATGATTGGGAGAACAGGCTGAATGCAATGGAGTGTGCATTACACTTGGAAAAGAGCATGAATCAGTCACTACTGGAACTGCACAAACTGGCCACTGATAAAAATGACCCCCATTTGTGTGGCTTCATTGAGACTCAATACCTGAATGAGCAGGCGAAATCCATCAAAGAATTTGGTGACCATGTAACCAACTTGTGCAAGATAGGGGCTCCCGAATCTGGCATGGCAGAGTATCTCTTTGACAAGCACACCTTGAGAAACAGTGATAGTGAGAGTTAAGCCTTAGGCTGTCTTCCCATAGCCACAAGGGTGCCTTCCCTGGTCACCAAGGCAGTGCATGCATGTTGGGGTTACCTTTACCTTTTTTTTTTAACTTCTTCAATATTTTTAAGACTTCAGGTTACGAGAGCACAGTGACAGGGACAAATTACATAATGTAAATACCTTATCCTCTTGCATAAGCCTGATAACCACAGTAAAACACAGTGTCTCCTTGATGTCAGACTATTGGGAAGATGTTCTTGGTAATCTGAGACCCAAGTATGGTGATAAAAGAAATTTACAGTTGCTATTTTATTGAGGAAGAATTTAAGTTGCTCAAGGTCACATAAGCCATTAGCTGTTTGAGTCAAACAGCTTTTGTCAGTTCAATGTTCCTTCCATTATACTACTTAACTTCCTGGAAGCAGGTATTTCTTTTAGGTCTACATGCCGAGCTAAGTCCTGTGCTTAATTTTGTATCATCAATGATGATTCCGATAACTAGAAAATGATTATAATACAGTCTTATAACAATCCTTCCCTATATCTTAACCTATAAGTGCTCTGAAGGTGACCTAATTCAGGGCTGGGTAAAAGATAAGCACCCAGCTCCAAGCCAAAACTATCTTTATTATCAGATATTCAGATGGACTAAAACATTGTTCAGGCTGGTTGAAAACTGCTAGGTAGAAATGGTATAAAATCTGACCTTGGAACAAGAAGAGTTGGATCTGTCCCTCAAAATGCAATCCCCCACTCCACCCAGCCAGGCTGTGTATCACCCACACACACACACACACACACACACACACACACTATATCACATACTTTTAAAGCCCTTTGCTTTGTTTAGCATAGATTAAATAAGTAGAAAGGGAGAGACTACTAGATTACCAGATCCTACGTAGGGAAAAAAAAACATAACTACCAAATGTTTTTGCCAACTGCCCACTAGTTTAATGTGTCCCAAATGAACATATATATATTAGTTCCAGAGATATTATAATTTTAATCCCTTATTATTTGTTTAAAAATCCTCCATCTTGGATTTTAACTGAAAATGAAAAACTGCTAACATGTTTACAAAGTACAAAGGTGATAAGTTTACATAACTCTGATAAATATTACTTTCAATATTATTCAAAATTATCCAGTCTCTGTTAACCTCCACATACGTCTGTCTATACAAGTTGCAATGTTCTAGGAGATTTCAGAAAGGAGGCTCATGATGATGAGACAACTGACACTTGAAGATAAATATCTAAGTTGCACAAAACTTTTTTCCATAACGATAATCTTTGCTCTTCAGTAATTTCATATATACGTAAATTTATTTGATTTTATAAATATAAACTAATCACATATAAATTAATATCTATGAGACATAACTTAAAGGAATATACTATAAGTTATACATATTATATGTTAATAGTGCATATAGTATAAAAAGATAGCAAATAGTACATATAAGTTAATATGAGTTAATGGATATTATACGGCATGTATAATATGCATACTTTATAATATACATATGTCATATCTATTATGTAACACATATTATATATCATACACATTATATATAAATAGTACATATTTATATATATACAATAACATATATTATATATAATACGAAAATATACATAATACATACAAAAGACCTTGAGAATTCTGAAGATGGAAGGGAACCCAGTGGCACAGAAAGATTATGACTTGTCAGGACTACAACTCCTCAGTTGCAGACCCAGGAATAGAACACAGATCTGATGCTCAGGCCCATGGGTTTTCCACACTACCTACCATTCACAAATTCCTAATAATTTCACTGCCAGTTGTCAAAAAGAGGCATGATTATGAAAAAAAAAAATCCCTGCACATGTACATAGGCAACATATACGGACATGTTTGCAGCATTGTTTATGACAGTAAAAAATTGGAAACAATTTAAACATCCTTTGGAAAGAAAAAGAGCAAATGGGGCTCATTCATCTGGCCCAATACCATAGAAGAGCTAAAGTAAATCAATTCACCCTCTGTGCATCAACATGCATAAATTTTGCTGAGGGAACAAAAATTGTACAACATAATAGTATGATAGCATGAGGTAGAAATTAAAAGACAGCCACACAAAATATTCTGATGTGTAAATATCTATTCTGGTCCATAAATTCCTACCCTCCTCAGTCAGCATGTCTTCAAAGTTTGAAAAAGCTACAAATAATACGAATAGAAGTTATGTTTATTACTACAAGGGAAAAGTTTAAGTCTTTCCAAAACCACTTACACTTATGTGTAATTTCTTCCAAATCTTGAGCTGTTAGTGTCAATTTCCTCATGTAGAGTCCATTAATAAAAATTATATTTACTTCCTTTCTGTGATGATCATTTTCATTTGGGAGAGAGAATTCTCAAGGCATTTGGAAGATTCTTTTTCTCTTGAATTAGAGGATCCTTTATTAAGTTACATAGAAAGGTAATCTGCTTTAGTATATTGACCAAATTCAATTCAATTAAAATGCAATTTGCTTCTTTGTGTTGTGGACGTACTACTTAGAATTATTAAATATTATAGAATGCTTTAGTGTTCCTATTATAGACTCTTATTTTACAGATGAAGAAACAGAGGTCCAAGGAAGGAAAATTACTTCCCTAAAGAGATGTTGCTAGTAATAGGCAGACTTGGGATTAAGACCCAGGTTGCTGACTAGAGTTCTTTATATTACACACCACACTGCTTCTCAAGCACCATAAACTGTGTCCATACACTGCTCGATCCCAGAAGATAAATCAATCAATCCAGTGATGAAAACAAAATGATCATCAAAACGCCCCAGATACTAGCTTATTGTGACTGTAATTTCAAGTCAACTTGCCAAACACTCTTTTTTTTTTTTTTGACTGGTTATGTGAAGATTAATCTATCTATGTATCTTCAACATAACTCTGGAGTTTTGCCATATGTATATAAGTTTTGTATATATTTGAGTTGTATGTATATTTGAAGTGTGTGTGTGCATGTGTGTGTGTATTTGAAGTCTGAAGATTGTGATATTTTGGGAAAGCTTCTTGTTGCCCTTGTCTCTGAACCTCCAACTGGAAAATAATGAATATCTGTTATATAATGTACATGGGAGTGACCTAGGGGGTTATTTAAACACTAAGAGCACTATAATTGTCCTACAATCGATTCACAAGGTGCAATTTTAGAGACGCTGATGCCCAAAGGGAAAAATCTTTCACAGTGCTTGGAATAAGTCTCCTTATGGGACTTGACTTAAAGGTGCAGCACTTAGTAAATATTTTCAACTGGTGAAATCTTCCACTATTGGAGAATAAGTGTTGACTATTTTTACTTTCTGGTAAAATTGTTCTCATTCATTGCAACAGGCATTATAACAGTTTAAAATTAGAAATTTCAGCATTTTACTCCTTTAAGATGTGTTATTTTCCCAAGCCCTGGTATTTGGTTTCTCAATACCAAACATCTCTGCACATATCATTAGACATAGGATATGTGCAGGATTAAAAAAAAAAAAACAAAGTGACTCTCTTCAACTCTGGTATGTTGTCTTTATGTATGCAATCCTTCTTCCCCTTTTAAATTACTGCCCCAGTATATCTTAAAATTAGTAAGAAGGATTTTTAAAACTGTAAGACAATAAATATTTTGCAGAACCACTTTGATTCCAGATCTTAAATAACGGCCATTATTTCTCTCTCTGAGCCAACTACATATTTGACCTAACTGACATGTTTTTTACTCTTTTAATAAACAATCAGAAAAGAAAAACACTTTCTTATAGGAAATCACTTCACTTTTACAATGTAATTCTGGCTTCTATTTAGCTCATTTTTGTTGCTGTTGTTTATTTTCTTCCCTGGGGCAAAAATATGCTATTTTCTTATTCTGGCTTACAAACATTAGATCATAACTTCTGATCTTGCCAGATAGTAAATCTAAACAATTTTGGCTCTAGCGAGGTCTTGGGAAAACTCAAAAGAAATTTAGGTGCTATAGGAAGGGATGTTAGTAATTCTAGAGTATTCCCTCAATTGTGTTGGAGGAGTATGTTATTGCATTGCTGTGAACTATTGCTGCCAACTTCCACCCTAGAGATAACTATATTTCAGAGATGAGTGAAATGATACTTGTAAACAAGTTTATAATCATTAATAAAGCTTACCAAACAATTTAAGCTCTTTAGAAACACACATCCATTATCATAATTAATTGCCTACTGTTTAATCACAACATTTAATAGAGACATGAAGACTTTTAAAAGTGCAATTTGTAAAAATTCTAAACTTAAATTTGTTTTCATGATGTTTATTTTGTTTTTGTAAGTTTCAGGTGTCAAATTATTTCTCTCTAGAGATGCTGGTTGAAATTCCACCATTGACTATTCAGTGGACTCTTTAAAAATCCCTAAGAATATTTTTCTTTAAAGTTGACAACTGCCCACTCTGGGATCCAGATGCTATATTCACAGTACGATGATGATTTTGTTTTATTTTCCACATATGGTCTTTTCATACACTGTGTCTCAGAGATGGAAAATTCTGCTTTTTTTTTTTTTAACATTTTTATAGTATGCTTTCCTTAGAGTGACCTAAAACCAGGTCTTTTCACTCTAGATGGTGTCTAGCTCAGTATTATTTAAGATTAATCTATAGTTTGTTTCCCTGAAGATTCTGGTGGTAAATTAATCCAGTGTCTCTTTTTGGAGCACCTACTTCATGCAGAACTCACACCAACCACTGTGTGTAAGCAGCACTCAAAAACTGGGAGTTTCTCATACATGAAAGGAAATCTCTAGACACTAGTGTCAGTGGGTCCCTGAAAGAATGTGCTAGAATTTGGGTGCTCTTTGAGGTTTGTGTCATTGTCCTTTAGTGTTAGAAAAGTACCTTCCTTGCACAAGACTAAAATATATAAGGTCATCCCCTCTCCCACTAAGGTTCTTCAATGACTGCTCTTCTGACACAAATATATTGGGCCCTCGCATATCTCCATTCAAGAAATATTTAATGAAAAGGCCCTAGTTAGTTTTAAGGGCTGCAGCTAGTATCCTGTAAACATGGGACACTGAGGAACATGGAGAACATAATGTCTTCAAATGGAAAAGTTTTGAACCTTGCCTAAAAATAATAAACACTCTATCTTACACGTATGGTCATTTTTAGGTGGAAAAGTATATGTACATCTATCAAACTGTTTTACTCTCAAAATTTGTCCTATAAAGGGAGAAGAGGCATTAAGTCATTCAATAATCCAAGTACCTACTGAATGCCAGGCACTGTGAAGGGATGATCCATGATACACAAGGCAGTCCAAAGAATTTAGAATTTCCTTGGGAAGATAAGACATGAACCGAAATAAATACAATAAAAGTAGTATATAAATGTCTCTTATAATTGAGAAATAGAGGGGCAAAAGGATACCCAGTGCCACACTATGCTAGGAAATGTACATTATCTCAGAATACTCCTCCAAACTATTTTAGTCACAGCAAAATAAAATAAAAAGCTATCTATAATCCAATAGCCATTTTATCTACAATGTATGGACAAAGAGATGGAGGCTCCCAGAATCTCAGTTCCTTGCCTCAAGAAGCTAAGTGCCCATCACAGGCTACATACTGAATTTCCAGCAGAGGCAGAACATCCCAGCAACGCTACCCATACTTTCCGCAGTAGATCTGGCTAGTCCAGAAAAAGCTCAGTATTAACAGATCTCCATTTCCTTCTCTTAAAAAGCTTCCTCCTTTCCAACAGCACTGGTGTCCATCAGGTTGTGCCCTTAAGCGCAGGTAAGGCAACAGTCTGTAGCCCTTGGTGAATGAGAATCATCTCTGGGTTTGGCTTCGGAAGTTGGATAGTCTTACGAGAATGGGAGTGCCCAGAGGGTGTCCTAGACACAGTCTTCTTGCCCCTGGAGAGACTGAGGGTCAGGGAGGGGAAATGACTTGTCCAAGGTCACACAGACTGATGGTGGCCGACATGGGGTTCAGGAACCAGGTCTTTTGACTCTAGCCAGTGTCTCTCCAGATCTTTTTAAATTCCTGTGTTGGTTTGGGAATCTTTTATCTGCTTTCCTCTCTTCTAACATTGGGAGTGGGGGATGTCTTTCCAGTGAATTAGAGGAGTGGGTAAGGGGTTGGGGAAAAGTGTGTTTTCGGTCAATGAAGAGGACTGACGCATCCCGCCACCACTTATCTAACGCCCGCTCTGTGCCAGGCGCCAGGCATCAAGGTACAGCTAAACTGTGTTAGTTTCCAAGGATTGAAATCGGGTCTCTCCCTAGATCGGGCAGGCCCGGGCCTCGGAAGCCACCTCTCAGGAGCACTCCGCCTCTCCCCCTGGAGCCTCCCTGCTGGCCTGTGCAGGCCCCCACGTCCCCGGGGCCCGGCGCCCTTCCAGGCCCCAGCAGCGAGCGCGAAACCAGGGAGGAGCGCCCAGCACTGGGCGGGGAGCTCGCGCTGCGCGCCCCCGGTCGCCACGGCAACCAGGGAGGTGCTGACCCCTGACCCCGCGGCCCCGCCCGGCCCCGCCCCGTCGCGTTCCCGAGCTCAACATGGAGAAGGCCAACCCGGAAGTGCCGCCGCCGCCGCCGCCCGCCGGGTGTTAGAAGCAGCCGGCCGGGCGAGGCCGAGCCCCGTACCCGCCGTCCTGCAGCCCGCGGCCCGCCGGCGCTGGGGCGGCCGCGTCCCCTGCCCCCCGTCCCGCAACACGGCCAGGCGACCCGCCCCCGCCCCCGCCCGAGAGGAGGAGCCGAGGCGAGGGGGAGGAGGGGGCGGAGGAGGAGGGAGAGGGAGAGGTTTGCGAGAGGGAGCCAGGCCGCGCGAGCCGCTGGCGGTTCGTATTACCGGGGTCGGAAGGAGGAGCCGGGCCGGGCCAGCCGACCTGCGCGGGCGGGCGGGAGACGTGGAGGAGGCGGGGGCGGCCCGGCCGCGAGGAGGCAGGCGTGGGACCGGGGGCTGCGAGTTTCGGCGGGCGAGCTCTAGTAGGTCGGGCGGGGGGCGCCCTGCCACCCCCGCAGCGCCTCGCGGGGCCCTGGCGGCCAGGCCTCAACTGCCAGCAGGCCCGGGAGCCGCTCGCCGCCGCCCAGGGTCCGTCCCCGCGGCCGGCGGCGCGTGAAGGTGCGGACGCCCGGCGTGGGGGTCCGCGCGGAGGCCTGGGCGGCGCGGCCAGGGGATGGTGGGCCCCTGGGCTTCTGCAGCGGAGAGGGCACCCCCAGAACAGCCGTGCCTCCGGGCTGCCCCAGCGAGGCGCTTGGCAGCGAGCCCTGGGGAAGTTGGGCCGCTGTGAGGTTGCCTGTCGCCGTTAAGTGCCCTTAGGATGCAGTGATTAAGGAATTAGGCTCTCCCTCCGGGAGGGGCAGTGCCTGCGCTTGAGAACTCGGTGCAGAGAAAAAGGACAGAAAGATGCTGTCCGAGCAAGCCCAGAAGTGGTTTCCGACCCACGTGCAGGTCACCGTGCTCCAAGCCAAAGATCTTAGGCCAAAAGGCAAAAGTGGCACCAATGACACATACACTATAATTCAGTTGGGCAAGGAAAAGTACTCCACCTCTGTAGCCGAGAAAACCCTTGAGCCAGTCTGGAAGGAAGAGGCCTCTTTTGAGCTACCTGGATTGCTAGTGCAGGGGAATCCAGAGAAATACATTCTTTTCCTCATAGTTATGCACAGGTCCCTGGTGGGTCTGGATAAGTTTTTAGGGCAGGTGGCAATCAATCTCAATGACATCTTTGAGGACAAACAAAGAAGGAAAACAGAGTAAGTTACGTAATTTATTTTGAATTTGGGGGAGATTGACTATATCTTCTTTATGGATATTCTGTTCTTGGAAATTATTTGTATAGCTGGGGCATTGGTTTTTGGACTGAAATATGACCTAGTTTTAAGCACCATATCTGCACGGATCTGAAGTAAAAATAGCCCTTGTGAAGAAGTATTTTTTAAATGGAGGCATTAATGATCCATTACTCTCTCATTTTTAAGGTAAACATCTTAATTGAATATTTTGCACTGAATTTTAAGTAAACTGACATTGCTTCACTACTTCTAAGAGGACTGGATCACATAACATATGTTTAAATTGTTATGGCCCTTAAACATTACAATTTGCCAGGAAATGGAACATCAGAAAATTAAATCTACCAATATAACGTCTTATATTGAACTCTGAAGCTGTCAAAAGATAAATTACCAAATTTAGAGCTCCTTATTCCATTGGAGATTTACAAACACAAGTTCGCCTTTATTTTAGCTCAACCATCTTTCGGGGTCAGTACATCTTGATGGAGTCTAAAGCTGTTAAAAGAAAAAAAATTTAAAAGTGTTTACAAACATTCCTAACCTTGAATACACGCTAACATTTTTCTGTGAATTTACAGTGTGTTGGAGTTAGTATATTACTTCAGAATTAGTTTTGTAAAGCCAGCGTGTTTAGACTATGTTAAATGCTCTCAGATTGGAGACAGTGATTCAGTTCTTGTGATGAAGTGATTTAATGACATCTTCCCTGCAAACATGACCTTTAACCTACGACTTTCAAGCTTAGGATAGATGTAGTCTCATTTAAAAAAGGATAATATAAATTAGCACTTGGATATTATGTCTTAAGTTGAAAAATAATATGTTTTTAGAGATAGATATACTCACACTTCCTTAAACCTGTAATTATTCTGATCTGAGAGAACCTTAAGATTAACGGAATTAATGAGAGAAAAATATAGGTTGAATTTATAAGAGGACTTCAAGTTCCCAAAGCAGCTTTGGTGTTTCTTTCAGAGTCATAACTGAAATTTATTTGCCCTTTTAAAAACTTTTGATAATGGTAACTTCCTTGAAGTTCGTGTTAATTTCTTATATTTTCGAACAAGTGTGTCTTATTTTCTGTACATCTTCCTGCAGTCTTCTCTTGATTAGTGTTTTTATTTTTATTACATTTTTTTAAATTGGGACTTCATGTAAGATTTAATACGTGAAGGGTAAAAGGGTAGAGAGATAAGTACTAGGAATGCAAGAGGAAAAAATGGTAAATATTTAATTAGGAGATAATATTTTAAGAAAAAAATTTTCAAAAAATGTGAAGTTGAATATATATGGATGATTTTTGACAACTGTTACCTACAAAATGGCATTGTTTCCTCTGAGGAGTTCTTCATCAAATTGAAACTGAAAAATGGATAATCACCAAATAATTTGCTTCAAATCACCAATTTTGGATGACACTTACTCTATAATATTTAAAGTGTTTTGAATGTAAACTTTTAGGTATATTGTAACTGCAAATTTTATGCTGCGTTTTTTGGTACTTTTTATGTTAATGAATGACCTACTCCAGGCCTTCTCTGAAATCTAAATTTTCTGAGTGAAAGTAGGCCCAACTGTGAATCCAGAGATTCAGAGGATGAAATGAGGTTTTAAAATTCCTTCTTGTTTTACTCCTTATCTTTGGCAGCATCCGAATGACAGTATATTTGGCCGTAAGCAACACTCTCCTATCGTGGTCTCCCTACAGAAATTCTCTGTTGACTACTATATAAAATTCATTTGAACTTTCAGGGGGAAAATACTTTTAAATGTTCTCAACAGGGCTTGTGATGTTATTGCATGCAAAGTGATTTTCAGATGTTATTAAATCCCATTTTCATTGTGGATAAATGAGGACCACATATTTGATGAGATAGCTTTATTGGTAATATTTCTAGTTTTTTAATATATTTAATAGCTTCCTTTTCCAACACAGCTGTGCATGTGGCACAGTACGAGATGAACTTGAGCCACCGGTGTATTGCAAGAAAGATATTTAATATTCTGCACAGTGCTGAGCCTTGTCGGCATATTCCCAAGTGCTTTTTAGAAAACCGGTATGAGTGATGAAGGCTACCAGCTGATTTAGAAGTCCCATGAAACTGCTGGGTGTGACACTTTATACTCTTGACACTGAAGACAAGTATTTACAGCTTGTCTTCCAATTGTGTCATGATACGCAAAGAAATGTGATGGCTAAAACTATTACTTTACTTATTTTTATAATTTGAGATTAAATGCCTTTCTTTCTTTTTTTTTTTTTTTTCTTTTAAAGAGAGGGAAAGGGCCTGAGCCAGAACATTTTGAGTGGGGCATGGAAAGAGAACTTCTGTATCTCCCACTTTTATGGGTGTCTGGGTTGGTTCTGGCATGAGATTTAAGGAAATAATACAATGTTTAATAATAGAATGGTAAAATCGTTCATGCTGTTATGTAATATCTATTGATTTTTTTACAACAGGAATGGGTAATGTTGATTTTTTTTTTTTTTAATGCTCATGAAAAGTAATAACAATCAGAGTCCCTAGAGTTAGGTATGACTCAAACACATGCAGATTTTAGGACTTTTGTGTGAGTCTCTGCAGTGCACCTGTGTCCTGGCCTCTGGCACCCTTCCTGCCAATCTTGTCCTGTTTCTGACCACACAGCACCAATTGCTTGGGAATAGTTCCCACATGTGTGGTGATTTTTGAACATGGACCTGTGCCCACTAAAAATTGAACAGAGGCCATATACAGTTTAAAAACAGCACTCCAGAGGTGAAAAAAAATCAGCATTAATCCACTAAGCCCCAAATGCTGTGTCTTCATTTTATCTTTCTGAAGCCTGGGAAAATAAGTGCTATCTCTGGAATGATTCTTGAAGGTCTCATTAAGACTTCCCCATCATATCACTTTCAAAACAAAGCAGCTAAAGTAGTTTGTCATGCCTAAATTTTAAGTTTTATATATTTGTTAAAAGTTCTTTGCAGTTTTTTTTTTCCTTGAAGGGTGGGGAGAGGGTGGAAAATACACTGCATTTAGAATTTGTATTCAAATACTGACTTGCTTGATTCTTTAAAGCTTACCTGAGTAGTGTTCCCTACCATAAAACAAAACAACACAACACACACACAGAGTTGTAGCTTGGTTGTGTTAAGAGTATAGTTTTAGAAAAAAATATTCAATAAACATTTATCGAGTGCAAGGCAAACTGCCTTCAAGGAGCTTACCCTTTAGCCGGAGAAAACCTGCATTGCCTTCCTCCGTGGTTGTCACTGCCTCCTGATGGAACACAGCGTCCTGTAATATGGCCCGCCCTGCCTTTAACCTTATTAACATATGTGGTTCATCAAATAGTAAAGAACTTCTATTTTCATGCAGATGTTGTTCATCAAATTGGATATTTTCCTTATTGACTTTAATCTGACATTGGGAAGTTACTTAGCCTTTGTGCCTCAATTCCCTCATCTATGAAAAATGGATGTTAAAAGTAAATGAATGATTTGGTCTTATTTCTGAAATTCAGTGAGTTTTGATTACTCTCACCTCCTACCAACTATTGGGTTATTGGTTTATTTTTTTCCTCAGATTTGCTTTGATTTATTGTATACATGGAAGAGGACATGCTTCGGTTTTTTGTTTTTGGTACACTTCTTGCAAAGTATATTCACTTATTTTGTGTAAAGCCTAGATATTACAGAGTATTTCCCATGTACTATCCATTAGAGGCATTTCTCCCCCCTTGAAAATGGCTTTATTTTCCAGAACTGGGAATTAATAACTGGGTGTATAACCTTGCTTTTCGAGTATTAAATTTTGTCTTGTTCAAGGTTCTGTATTCCACAGAGTTTATTGCTGTCATTTCTTATTTCTAGCCCCTGTGTCTTCAAATTTCAATATTTGCTTCAAGGGCGTTTCTCAATTTAAGGTCTTGGGGTAATGCTTCCTATTATAAAATATTTTATCTTTTTTAAAAAAACTGCTTGCTTTGATGCAACTAGATCTTAATTGATTGAATTTCTTCAAATTAATGAAGAAAACATTTCTCTTGTGTGTTACTTGCTGAGATGGAACTGGTATGGATGCTGTGTGCCAATTTTCTCTCCTGGCCTGGAAAAGACCCGTGAACTAGTCTTCCACCTGATGGATAGTAAACATAAGCTTCTTCTGGCATATCTTCCTGGTAACAAGGAGAGAAAGTACTAATGTAAAATTAGATCAGAGTTCCTTTGTAGCTAGGAAAATTTGTTACACTTGGTTAGAGCTGTATTTAAGTAATAACCTGTCTGCCGGTTATGCTTCACTGTTAAGTAATGTGAAAACACTGTAGAAACTCTTCTAGGCTTGATTTTGCAAAATTTTTTTTTTTTTTTTTGGCGGTTTTCCCTGTAGAATAACCACTTGTACCACTGACCACCAGAGACTTTCTTGTGGATAAAAATACTGTGAACAAAACCAAAACAGACTTGGCTTCGTATATAGTAGCCCCCTCATATCCACGGGGATACGTTCCAAGACCCCCAGTGGGTGCCTGGAATTGTGGCTAGTACCCGATCCTAGATCTACTATGTTTTTCTCTATATGTCCATACCTATGATCAAGTTTAATTTATAAATTAGGCACAGTAAGAGATCAGTAGTACAATAGAACAGTTATATAGTGTAATAAAAGCAATGCGAATGTGGTCTCTCTCTCTTATTGTCCTGTACTCACTCTCCTTGTGCTGATGTGAGATGATAAAATGCCTCCCTGTTGAGATGAAGCGGGGTGAATGACATAGGCTTTGTGACATAGCATTAGGCTACTACTGACCTTCTGAGGATATGTCAGACGGAGGATCGTCCGCTTCCAGAACTCGGTTAACCGCTGGTAATTGAAGCCGTGGAGAAGGGGGACTGCTGTAACATTTGACAATGGGCATTGCAATTCAGCGAACTGACTACAAAGCATAAGATTTGGCTCCGATTTAAATAATTTTTCTTTGGTATTGTTATAGTAGCAATAGTAAATGAAGCTAATAGATTCTAACAGGAAGCATTTAAGCTTGCTTTTTTCAAAAACTTTACAGGATTTATGACTATTTTTCACTTCCTACATTTTACTCATTTTTCATATTTTATTCAGGAGAAGGCTTTGACCCACTTGATATGAATCTAAATTACATCTTAGGTAATTTTCACAGTGAGCAAACTATAATGCAGTGGTCTCTGATGTTAACGAAATTCTTTCAGTAGTTTTTACCGAAGAAAAACGGGCTAAATATTTTATTGAAAATGGGGTCATTATTGTATAATGCTTAAGAGTAGTGAACTGATGAATTCTTTCATAGCCTTTACCTCAGTGTGTTTTAACATTAACAAATGTTCTTAGGCCACTGGCAACGCTTATGTTAGATGGACACAGAAGAGCTGTCGTGCTTAGATTGCCTTGATGTGTATGATAGCTCTACCTGAAAAGCTATTTATATATAACAAGCTCGTATCCTCTCTTCATTACGTGTTACAACCCGGTTTTTTCCTTCTCTTTAAGGTGGTTTAGATTAGAATCCAAACAAGGAAAAAGAGCCAAAAACAGGGGTGAGATAAAGGTCAATATTCAATTCATGAGGAACAATATGACAGCAAGTATGTTTGACTTATCAATGAAGGACAAAACAAGATCTCCTTTTGCAAAATTAAAAGATAAGATGAAAGGTAGAAAAAATGATGGGACATTTTCTGATACGTCTTCTGCAATCATTCCAAGTTCTCACATACCCGATGCCAATACTGAATTTTCAAGTGGTGAAATACAGATGAAATCCAAACCAAAAAAGCCTTTCCTTTTGGGTCCTCAGCGACTCTCTTCAGCACATTCAATGTCTGACTTAACTGGGACCCACATATCTTCTGAGAAACTGAAGTCTGGCACCATTGGTCAAACGCATCTTCTTGGACGGCAGATAGATTCCTTTGGAGCGGTTCCGGAGAGTGGTAAGTGACACTTTCTAATTGTGTCCTTAGTGATCCAAGCTACCGTTGTAATTTTTAAAGTCTAACTTATAAAGTTAGAAAATAAAAATGGCAATTTCTTGGTAGTTTCTAAGTTTAGTCGTCAACTCTTTATTGAGTGCTGAGTATGCTCAAAATTGGTAAGTTTATTAAAGGCAGAACTTGCCTGTATTCAGCATTGTGTTTATATTATTAAATGATAACAAAAATGAGTCCCAGTTGCTTTTCATGGCCTGGCATCTTTTTTTACTGCTGTTTCTTTGGTCTTGAAAGCCTGAAGCATAAATAATTGTTCCATTTAATCAGAAAGTTCCTAGAAAAAAAATCTTGTATGTTCAGAAGTAGCAAAGTATATTTAATGCTAATGATGACAAAAGTCTTTAAGAATTTAAGCACCTTTATGCCCACCAGAACCCCTAGTTTTGACATTATAGTTTGTTTATGTGATTTTTTTTTCTGAGCTGAGTAAATTACTGATTGTCTAGCAATATGCTAATTATCATTAGCCTACCTTCTTGTGCTATACTTTACCATTTTAAGATTGTTTTCCTTGATTATTTTAAAGGTTAATATCTTTAAATAGCTAATTGCTCTCATTCTAAAAGCAGCAGTATGCACACAGAATGTGTCAAGTAGTGTGATGTAATGTGTCACTGATTATGTGCTAACTACAAAATTGTTTGCAGGAAGTCTCAAATCTCCACACAGAAGAACATTAAGCTTTGATACTTCTAAAATGAACCAACCTGACAGCAGTGTGGATGAAGGTGAATCGTCTTTTGGAAGACAAAATGACCCATTTACAAATGTGACTGCTTCATTACCCCAAAAATTTGCAACACTGCCAAGGAAGAAAAATCCATTTGAGGAAAGCAGTGAATCATGGGACAGCAGCATGAATTTATTTTCAAAATCAGTTGAAGTAAGAAAAGAAAATAAAAGAGAGAAAAGGGAGAAAGTTAGCCTGTTTGAAAGAGTGACTGGAAAGAAAGAGAGCCGAAGATCTGATAAACTTAACAATGGGGGGTCTGAGGGCCCTTGTGACTTGAAATCACCTAATGCATTTAGTGAAAATCGTCAGGACTGTTTTGATTATGAGTCAACTAATCCGTTTACAGCAAAATTCAGGGCTTCAAATATAATGCCATCTTCAAGGTAAGCCTAACATTGGGGGAAATTGTGCTGTTTTGAAAAATATTGTACTTGAAAGTATCAAATATCCCTTTTAAATACTTGAATGTTTTAAATTCCTTTTATTTGACTTGAACAAAATTCTTATCTTATTTTTATAATTAATTATGGAGCCAGGCAACATTGCATACATCTTTTTGGAATTGAACTTTTTATCTTAGAAGGATAAAAGATTATTAATCCCTATCCTAGACTCTTTCTACTTCCCTGAGCAAGAAACTCACTGAAACTTACCAAGAGAACGACATAGCTTTTGATGAGACATGGTGAGAGTCAATCACCACTGGGTGTTAATTCAGGCCAGAAATTAGGTGATATGTTATGTTTCTAGATATTATTTTCCAGGGATTAGTTCACGGGCTCTCTGGAGAGGATTCATGGACCAGTAGCAGCCCATGGGCTGTTCTTTAAGAAATACTGGCTTAGGTTAAGTATTAATGGTTTTCATCGTAGGTGTTAACTACCGTTATCAAATGTCTGTTTAGAAGCAGCTTTTATTTGTGAATGTTTACTGGAATTTTGTGACCCTTGTGGGTACTATAAGTATATCAGAGTTTTCTATATGATGACTTAATGGTCATAGGAATAATCACTGTCATGATAATAGATTTTCAAAATCTTGAGTTCTCAGTTACATATATAATGGTACTTTTCTTCTTCCTTAGTACAAATTGGAACTATATACCTTTAAATGAGATTATAGGTTTTGCAGAAGTGAACGGTGGAATAGCTGATCAAAGAAGACTTAAAGAATAAGATGAATTTATTGGAATCCTAAGCACTTGTGGAATAGCAGGGTAGAGTGTTTGCCATGGAATGTAGATTTTCCTCCAGGCAATAACATACAGAATACCAGCCTGAGTGGGAATCCTGGCTCAGTAGCTCTGTGACTTCTGTAAACCTCATTGTGTCCATCTTTGAAACAAGGAAAAGAATACCTGCTTGGTAGCATTGGGTGATGATAAATTATAAATCAAGTACATGGCATGAAGCCAGGGCCTAAATAAGGGAACCCATGAATGGTGGCTGTTACTACTATGTTTTATATACGGTCATGTCGTATTTTATTCAAAAAGTGCTTTGTTTTGGCCCACCATAAACAAAAAGTGTAATATTAACAAGCACCCTTTTAGACCATACTCTCCCACCTGTCTTCTGATCTTCTACTGATGTGGTCAGGTATGCATTTAACATTTTCAAGGGAAACGTGTATTTCTTTCATTTTCTTTTAGCAGCAAATATTTGCTGTGGCTTTAAAAAGTATTGCTCAGTTTTCTTTATAAACTATACTCCAAAAAATATATTTTTATCGTGTGGCATTAATGTTTTTTCAAAGAGTCCATAGTCTCGTTGTGCTACTCACATACTTTATTTTGGTATTTCACATGGCGTATTCCACATATTGTCTTAAGTCCTAAATTACAGAGGTAAATAGAAATATATTTGCTTTTTCTCCCTTTTGCTAAACTTTTTTTTGAAGAAAATGAAAAACAACTGTCTGAGGTAACTTAGAGATTGGGTACTTTATATAATTTTAGATTCAAAGAAAAGCAAGAAAAATGGGAAGTGGTAAGAAAATGTTTTTAACTTATGGCAGCATGGGGAAAAATAAGTATCCTCAAATCTTTAATTGCCCTATACTTGGGCTGTTTACATGGATTGCCACGGGTTTTTAAAGTGAGTGGGGCATTTTGCCAGACTTAGGCTTTGTTTGGGTGACTTCAGGACAAATGCTGTTTCTGTCAAAATTAGAGCTATTTCTTGATAAATGCATAAAATGCAAGTGTGTAAAAAAACAGGATTTTTACATTTTAAGTCTTCCTCTTCTTCGTGTTCTTTGGGACGCCAGGTATGAGGCCAACAACATTTGTAGGTTCCTGGGAAGTTCCTCTTCCTCTGTGTGTCGCAAACCGTGTTTGTGGTAAATACATTTGCAGTTAAAGGGTTGCTCTAATTTATAGTGTAAAAAAGAAGGATTGACTATAAGTAGATCTAGGAAGAGAGTACAGTTGAAAGTTCTGGAAAGCAGCTTGATCTTGAGTGGAATTTGGGAGGATACAGTCGAGGTAGTTTCATCTTCATGTGGCCTGTGTTCCTGTTTCTCCTGCCGACATCAGCCCTCAGTTATGGGAGACATTTTAGATTTCTCACTCTCACATCTCAATCAGATGCACTTTGGAAGCTACAGACTCCTACCACGAGGACATGTGCTGCAGATTATTTTTTCCATTAGTGCTAAAGGGATCAATTTAGAGTCTCCTGGACTCTTGTGGCTGGCGTCTGTGAAAATACTGAGCAGAGTGAAGGGTAAGCTCTGTGGCTGTGGATCCACATCATGTTCTTTGTGAGTGAGCTGGCTCACCGGGGATCGCAGGTGCAGGGGAACCGTGCTATTGCCCTGCAAGGGGATAGGGTGTGATTAAACCTGGAGAATTTTCTTTATTCTGAAAAACTTGAAAGTACTAAGGAACGCTTTCTTAGAAGTCAGAGTTTTTATTTCTTAGTAACGAAAAAGTAAAATCCACCTGAAGAAATCACCTTGTAAACCCCCCAAAATACCACCTTTTGCTTCCATTCTTTTAATAGGTCCTATAATAGTCTTGCATAAAACCGACAGGAGAGATGAACGGAGAACGGGGTTCTTTGAAACCCTTTGCTGCCTTGCACTTACTAATTTGCAGCTTCTTTCTGCTTACCTGCCCCTCTGAAGCCTTGCTTGCTCTTAGAAGGAGAGGTAGTTGATCCTTGTGGGGCAGCCTTAGCCTTTTCTTACGTAAGTCTTATTGTGGGCATCCCATTGTTCACCAGTAGACCTCCCACCACCATGAACAGCTTGAGGGCAGCATCTGCATTTCGTTCGTCTTTCCACCCATAATCTCCAGTCTGCTGCTTAGTAGATAGTAGATGTTAGAAAAAATCATTTTTGAATCCATGAACACGGAATAGCAGACCGATTTCCTAAAATGTGCTTTTATTCCTTTAGGCTCCTCTTGCAGCCCAGTGTGGGCTGAAGATCTGGTACACTGAAAACAGATTCACAAAGGCAAATATGTACATTTTTACGTAAAACTCAGCATTAGTCAAAACCTAAGTGAGTGTCAAAGGGCTCTTGAAATTTAATACTCAGACCCTACATAGCACATTTCTGGAGTTAAGAACTCCGTGTTAAGTAGGTTATCAGCTGTCATAAACAACCCCAGATCGCGGTGGCTTATCACAGTCAAAGCGTGTTACTCGTTGTTGTCACCGCCTGATTCAAGATGACGGGGAGGAGGGAAGTGGGTGTTTGGCTCCAAGTGGTCATTCAGCTCCACACCGTTATTCAGGAACCAGGCTCCTTTCTTCTTGTGGTGCTACCATTTACCGCATGGCCTGCAGGGTCATACAGCGGGGCCAGAGAGCTGAGGGTCACGTGTGGCACGTCTTTCTGTGCCGGCCTGGCCGTGGTGTGCATCACCTCTACAGCTCTCCCCTTGGCCAGAGTCCATCATGTCCCAACCACAGTGCAGCCAGGGAAGAAATCTGGTTCAGCGATGGACCCAGAAGAGACTGAGTTGGGTGTGGTGAGGGCACCTCATTATGTTTGTGGTCTGTGCCAGGTCTGAGAAGTCTGGATACTGTCTAACACTTGGCATGCTGCGCAACTCGTACTGCACATGCGCTGGAAAGTGTAGTTGGAATTCTTGCCATTTTCAGGAAAATGTTTCATCAGTTTATGATTGGTATTGTTTGTGTTTTCAAATTGTGGCTGCTCTTGCTTTTTAATTATAAATCACAGGTAATTTGGTGTCATCAGTATCAACTAATGTGTTGTGTGGTTAACCCCACAATTTGTAAAGTAATGCTTGGTTGCATCAGCAGTTACATAATTTTCCAAAAAACAAAACAAAAAAAACCCTGAGTGTTTGTTATGCCATTTTTAATCATTTGTTCATAGCCATGTCTTTAACACTAGGCTAGGTTCCAGTGGAAAGTGGAAATGGTGGGTGTGTTCAGCAAACAGGATGTCCTTTTTTTTTAAAAACAGACACAGCTAGACCCTTAGCTAGGTGGGGACAGGTGACGAAGTTCTGGCTTATTGAAGAGTTAGTGGAAGAGATGTCTACCGCAGGTCTGGTCCATGAAAATGCCCTATGTAGTCATCTGTATTGCCTCTCTTCCTCAGTACCTTAGGCCAGGGTTTGGCAAACAAGGCTGGGGGCCCAGATCTGGCTTGCTGCCTGTTTTTGTAAATAATGTTTCAGCTGCCCACAGCCTCGCCACTGGTTTGTGGCTACTTTTGTGCTGCAGCGGTTGAGTCGAGTCAATGTAACAGAGATTGTGTGGCCTGCAGAGTTTACTGAAATCACTTGCTGAGCCCCAGGCTGGCTGAATAGGGGTCTTAGGAAAAGGGCAGAGCCGTAAGACAGGGCAGCCTGGGTCGCTGAATGTGGAAGGCCACCTAACCAAGCATAACTGAATAAACCTTATCTGAATGAGACATTCTGAGACTATTAAGTGAACTGCGGTTTTTGCATTTATTTATCACAACACTTAGCATTATTATTACTTAGTATTTAGGGTACAGGAGCCATGGTAACTTTGGTCTGTTTGAAAAGCCTAGTTCAAAAAAGTTTAAGAACCACTGATTTGAAACACCAAATCCAAACTCTTCTAACTTTCAAGACTTACTGTATTTTAGGCTTTTCTTGATGGTCCAACTTTTCTTTTACTATTCCTTATCTCTCTGTTCTAGGTAAGTTAATTTCCTTAACCTCTCTCCTCCGAGACCCTCGTAAGCCTTGCTATGCCCATTACTTAGCTCAGTCCTGGAATGCACTTAACTCATCTGAGTGTGCTCAGCCTATCCTTGATTGAGGCTAAAAACTCTTTAATTCTTTCTCGATAATAACATGGCATTTCCCTTTGGCTTTCTGCTGATACAGAACATAACTGCTCTAGGATATCTATTGTGTCTGGGTCTTAGTCTTCCTTACTAAGTTCTCTAAGCTTCTTAATAGCTATGCTGAATCTTCTCTTGTGGGTGCCCCACAGCATCTAGATGAGTACATGTCCTCAGTGCTGATCATCAGCGCCTCCTGGGGATTTCTTTTCAACTACAATTTGTTGGGTCCTGAATTAGATAGAATCTTTAGTGTGAATGGGCCCTGAAATGAAAATCAGCATTTTTAAAACTTCCCACTGATTCTCTGTCAGGTTTAAAAAGTACTGATCTGACTTATATCATGTATTTCATAAGACTTCAGTAATTACTAATTGATGAATAGAAATCTGCAGTTCTGTTGGTAAACTCATAGTTGAATAGATGACTTAGTCACATTCGCTTTGCTCACAGGGCCCTAAGTAAGGTGGAGGGCACAGGAGGGAGGTCAGCCAGACTAAAACAGGCATGTGGAGAGGAATATAAGATTTCGCTGAATAGCTAAGAAACATCTAAATTATGGTAGGCATTGAGGATCAGGCAGAAATGTGTGAGTATTTAATATTTATGGCATCTGTAGATGAATTGTTTCTCAGAATTCAGGTAAAACCTAGACATCAGTAGTGATGAACAACACTTAGGAAATACGCTTGTGTTTATATGCTACCTATCATAACTTGAACAGAAACTCTGTGATGTGTGTTCTTCTGAGGCTCTATGGGAAACTGTAGGATTGAAGGACTGCCCCCAGTTAAGAGAATTCATTAACACAAGGAGAAAGTTTGTTGTGTATGTCTTATTCTGAAATGTAAAAAAAAAAAAAAGTGTGTGTGTGTGTGTGTGTGTGTGTGTGTGTGTGTGTGTGTATAAGCATACTCTGTATGAAGAGCTGATGTTTGATTTTAGAAAGGAAGCTCATTGGAGAGCAAGAACTTATGGGAAGTATTTTTACCAGAGAATGTTGATTTGGGAATATTCTTCTATATGTGACTCATAAAAAGAACATGCTTTCCCTTCATTATTTTCTGCCTTATTGTCATTGTGAATATCATGTAGCAAACTCCTAGTTGTTCTATGTTAACTTAATGGTATGTCTTATAATATCATTCCTGGTGTTATTGATTCTATTAGAGCATATATTTCCATTTACAGTATTTACTGTGGAAAAACCTACGTGTTGCTTAGCTGGTGAAACAGTTATTTTTTAGGAAATAGTGTCTAAGATTAAGAACTCCTGTCTATCACTAATATTTTATAATTTTGCATGACAATATGCCTTTTACTTTTGGGATCAGGTTGACCTACATCCCTTTTTCCCTTTGTCCTTTCTTTCCTTAACTCATCAATTCCTGTCTATGGTTGTATCATACCTTTCTTAGAAGCTACAAAAAAATTGGTTACCTAGAATGTATATTTAAATATGTTTCTAATTTTTACAAATCACCATAGGCTTATAAGCATGTAGTCATTATTATGAAGTTATATAACATGTCCATGAAAAAAAAGATAGACTGTTTACTGTAGGCCTACATTTTGATTCTAAAAAGTTAGAGTAAACAAATGTTCCGAAAGAAATGATCCTATTCATAGTTTTAAAACCTTCATTTTTATAATACTCCATATGGATCTTTTTTCCCCCCATATGAGTTTAAAGCCCAGTCTCTGGCATAATAAACCGTAACATGTATAAGGTTTATTTTAATAGCAATATTTATTTTTTGTTCATATTTGTCTAATATTAAAGATAATTTTGCCCTCATTCATGACAGGCCATAAATCTTTTACACAGCTGAAAATTTGTGGCCTCATTTACAAGACAGAAAACAAAAACTTTTGAGATGATTTTTAGAGCCATTAATCCATTAGTGTCCAGGGATTTGCAGAATGTATCCAATGAAACAGTGACTAGGAACATGAAATATGCAATATGATTAGTTCCCTTAACACTAACTAGAACTTTTATGTTAAACTCCCCAGATACTACTTGAAACTTTTTTACCCTTTGTCATCCTAATACTCATTATAATAGCTCTCATTAATTGGTACATCTCCCAGTGGGTTAATTTGCAGATACCAACCATGCCATCCTTTTGCTAACTCACTAATGCAAATTGATATTTATAGACTTCAAAATTGAAAACAAAAAAAGCTCTGTAACAAAAAAAGACAAAACTTTGCTAAGTCGTCGTTATTATTATTTTGAGTTGAGAGATTGAGATACAGAGAGATTTTGTGAGAGAAGAAAACCAGCCAAAAAAAATCCACAAAAACTACTGTAGGCTAATAAACTGATGTGAAAATTTCTCAATTTACAGCACTTGACAGGTGCTAAAAGAAAAGCATCTTTAATTTTAATGTGTTGTTAGGACCTCTTTAGAGAGACTGTACAAGTTATTAACAAGGTCCTCTGAGACAGGAGACGGGTAATTAACAAGACCTATGGAGATATAGTTTAGGTAATTAACGAGCTCTTAGGCACTGGACACAGGATAACACAACGAGTCCAGTAGTTAAAGAGAACAGGTTGTTATGATATGATCAAATACAAGATAATAGTATGTAAGTCCTTCTGAGGTTTCTGATAGGGAAGTATTAAGATTATATTCCAGTGACCCCAGTGCAAATCAATATGTAAATTTTAACTTTTAAGGTAGAATTTGTGAGGATTATTTCTTTGTCAAACCAACAAGCTTGTTACATGTAGATTAATAATCATTGTTAATTGCCATTAATGAACATGTATATTTTGAGAACAATACATTGGAAAGATATAAATTTTATGATTCTAAACTATTTTAGACATTTCTTGTTCTGTTTCTTTTTCACCAGTGGCCTGTTGGGTAAAATTGTCTATTCCAGATTGACCTTACTTTCCTTATCTCCTTTAAAGCTGTCAGGATCTGGCCAGAGAGGAGGCTGTTCTTCACCAGTGTAGTTTTTATGTGATATGCACAGCGCCACTCATGTTGTTATGGTACTTTCTAGTTTGAGACTTGATATTCCCAATTTCAGACATTTGGCATAGTTATTTCCTGCATAAATTTGAAATTGTTGGGGTCTGAATCAAGTTTTGGTACAGAAAACTCCCACAGTCAGCAGACCTTTATTATAAACATGTTATACTTTGAAGATTAAAAATAAAAAGGCCCTTGCAGGTCTCCTGATTCATTCCACTGCCTCTTCCGTGTGACAACTCCAGTCCTTCCAGATGATTTTTTCTGAATTTCAGATCTGATAATCAGATGACACTTTCATTTGCATTATTTTTGGGATATTTACTATACAAGAAAATCAGAGGTTTATTAATATATAAATTCCTGATCTTAGAGTTCATAGAAATGGGCACGTAAATATCAGGTCTCCATTCCATGCTAAGGATTGGACATTGTAGAGGCAGTTGGGGAGCCATGAAGATTTTTAAGTTAGGTTGTGATATGATCAGAGTAACATCTTAGGTATAGCCCTGTGATGTGGGGGAGTCTGGTAGGGACAGGAATGGGAAGGGGGAGGACTTGGGGCAGGAAAACTAATTAGAAAGTTAATATGGTTGTGAAGGTGAGAGTTGATGGAGGTTACTTGGCAGTGAGGATGGAAAAGAAGGGAACATCTTGGAGATACATTCCTTTTGTATGTGGAGGTTGGGATGGTAGGGGATTGGTAAAGGAGAAGAAGCAATGAGGATTATTCCAACGATGTGTCTTTAATCAGTGTCTTAAATTTGATGAAACACAGCATTGTAAAAACTGTACAGACGGTCCCCAACTCATGGTTCAGCTTATGAATTTTCAACTTTACGATGGTGGTAAAGTGATATGCATTCAGTAGAAACCATACTGCAGAATTCTGAATTTTGATCTTTTGCCAGGCCTGGGATTTGCCCTAGGATTCTCCCTGGTGAGGCTGGGCAGCAGCAACCGCAGTTTGCAGTCAGCCTCGCGATCGCTAGGGCAGACAACTTACAACCATTCTCTACTCATCCAGCCATCTTGTTTTTCACTTTCAGCACAGTATTCAGGAAACTACATGAGATATTCACCACTTTATTATAAAATAGGCTTTGAATTAGGTGATTTTCCCCAATTGTAGCCTGATATAAGTGTTCTGAGCACATTTAAGATCGGCTAGGCTAAGCAATGATGTGTGGTAGATTAGGGGTATTAAATGCACGTATTTTCAATTTACAATGGGTTTATTGAGATGTAACCCCATTGTGAGTCAAGGAAGATCTATATTAACAACGTCAGGTCTGTTGTCAGAGTTGGCATTTTAGTCTTGATGGAGAGGTTTGAGTTTTTTGTTTTTTTTATAAGATGCTGCCTTGTTTATTTTAGAATTTTGTTTTCGAGATAGAAATTATGTGTTTTGAGTTGTTGAAGACAAAGAGTTAGAATCAGTACACTAATTACAGTTCTTGAGAGTTTGTTTTTGAATCCTGAAACACACTTGGCTTCTTTGAACACAACAGTGCAAATTTCTGTAATTGCTTATGGATTTAATACATTTAAAGTGTGTTCACCTTAGAATTGTAATTACTACATGTATTTCTCTCCAGCAGTTTTGGCTTTACCAAATCTTGTTCCTGTTGGACCCCTTTTGTTATTTTCTCACAAGAGAATAACTTCTGTTTCTTTTATATTTAGCCCTACTTCAGTGAACTCTTACTTTTCCAGGCCCCTATTCTATGTTTAGAACACTTCCTTTTCGGCCACTATGACTCCATCACCTGCGGTTTACTTTTGGCCATAACAATAAAGCTTTGACTTTTGAAACACATGTACTGTTTCTGTATTTTAATAAATGGTAGTAGTGGTACCTGTGGCAGGGGTGTTCTAAATGGCTGCTGGTGATAGAAAATAAAGCAACTAATTTGATTATGAAATGATTTTCCTTTTACACATTTAGCTAGTTTCTAAGAATATTGAGATCCAGACATTTGACATTTGTCTCCTTGAACTTATATTTTAAGGATAAATTATTGCTCTTTGATGTGTTAAATATAGTATTAATATATAATATAATTGTAATATAAATATTAAAATGTGATATATAAATATGTATCATATATTAAATATAATGTATCATACATTGGGTAAAAAATATATGTATTTTATGTATTTATGTATTTATTTTTTAAAGATTTTATTTATTTATTTGACAGAGACAGAGAGAGAGGGAACACAAGCAGGGGGAGTGGGAGAGGGAGAAGCAGGCTTCCTACCGAGCAGGGAGCCCGATGTGCGACTTGACCCCAGGACCCTGGGATCATGACCTGAGCCAAAGGCAGACGCTTAACGACTGAGCCACCCAGGCGCCCCTTATGTATTTATTTTAACCTTAGAAATCTTTCTGACAAAAGTGCTAATACCACTTAAATAGCAATTACATGACTCAGTTCTGTCTATAGTAATGCTTAATTCAAATTGCCAGTTTTTAAAAATTGTTTTAACAGACATGTATGTGAAGCTCTACCAGGGCTGGGGGTGGGTGGCTTGAAGATAGAATTCATAGAGGATAAAGTCCCAGTAGCCACATAGGGAGAGGAATGTGTAAGCAGTGACCCATATTCCAGGCAGAATGAACTGTGTTGAACAGTGTTTACTGTAGAAAAGGTAAAGGAACACTTTGCTAGAAATTGGAAAATGCTTCTTCAAGGAAGAGGCCTTTGAGCTTGTTCTTGACCATCAGAGATGATTTTATAATTGGGGAATGAGTGGATAGACAGTTATTTCAGTAAATAGCAAGAAACCTTATTTTTCAAAAATTGAGAGATGCATTTTGAAGGAATATTTTATAAATAATGACTGTATACTCTTGTATCATTAGCTCTTTACTCACTACTCGGTAATTCTACCATTTCTTTTTTAGTTGGAGTCATGGAGCTATACTCCATGCCTGGTAGGTTCCTGAGGAAGTATGTTTGCTACTTTAGGCTACCAAGGAGCCAATTAGTGAGTGCCCTGCAGCGGGTCTGCATTAGGTATAATGACCTCTTTGTTATGGATCCTGGAGTGGGAATGGGGGTGTTCAGGTTAATCACATATTTTGTTGACTAGAGGTATACAGTATATTTTGTTTCATACGGATTTTTTCATTTTCAAAGAAATTAAATGCCCCAAATAAATGAAAAATGGAAATCAGACTGAACATAATTTAATACTTGATTCAGAATATATATATTTGATTACCTTCGTCCAGTCAAAGGTGTTATAATATAACATGAAAATATAAATATAGTAATAGTAGAATATTGTAAAGGAAGTATAGGATAGGTATTAAGAGTTCAAATTTTGGACTCGGGTCTGGATTTGAGTCTTTTGAATAACTAGCTGCTGTATGAACTTATTTAACCTTTCTAAGTCTCATTTTTCTCAACTGTAAAATGGGATAAAGTGTGGAGCATGGCTTACCACAGGGTGAACCGGGAGATGGTAGCTCTCACTATGGCCTTACTGCACAGTGTCTACAGAATATGTAAATTTGCTTTAAATAAGTTAACTGAAATTATTTCCAAGTACTGATGTATTCTCAACTTAAAGTAGAATTTAGGAACTCATGTTTCTCACTGACTAGTAGAGGATATATACATTTGGCAGAAAACAATAAACTTGATAGTTTTTCTAGTTTCTTTCAAGAAGTATGTTCAATAATAATCTTCAGTAAACTGAACCACATTGAGATTAAGTAAAATATTCCCGGTATTAAGTAGAAAATTTGTTTTATTGCTCTACAAGGCAAAGGTATTATAATCAATATTGCTATCAAATCCTGTGTTCAGAAATTCTTGCGTAGTTCTAATAAGGGCAGTGCAGGGCAGACAGCTAAGTTTTGGCTTTTCCTTAAATCATGATGAAAATTTTCTAAACTCAACGTATCTGACCTTAGATTAAATTGTTAAAGATGACAGTTCAAACTATCATTATAAGAACGATAAATGCTACTTTACGGAAAACTCTTCAGAACATTCCAGAGTCCTCTGCGAAAAGGGTCTCTGCCTTAGGAAATTCAACACAGGCACCAGGGTATCCCTTCTAACCGAGATTTGAAGGTGGGCTCTTCCTTTCATTTCTTTGTTAAGGAGGGTGCCTTCTTTTCTCTCTGGTTTTCACTAAGAAAATAAGATTCTGCTTGAGGAGTCTCTGGACTCAAGGTTCTTTAATATGCCTGAAATAATATTAATTGCATTTTTAATATTCTGTCATTCTGTTTTTAAAAGATATTCCTTAAGCGAAAATATACTTATAAACAAAAGTTAAATGTAAGATATTTTTGTATTGCCATCACTTTATTTTATGGAATCATAGGGATGGGCAGGGTCTTAAAATGTCACTTTTTGTGCCTGTTATCTTTAGACTACCAGGAGACAGTATGTATTGGGGTGACATTCTACAAAAAGATGTTTTAGAACTTGATAATAAGGTATGGACATTGCTCTCCTGTCTTGTATAAGAATTGTTACTATTGTGAAACAGAGATGCATCAGGCGGTGTCTCTGTCTTTAGATCCCAGGCAGGTAGATACAAAATATGTAATTAATTGTCCTAATTGGTGATGCAGTTAGTAAATGCTCAGAGAGCTAAAAATGACAGATTAAATGAGTAAGGTCACGCAGTCTAGGCATCATGGAAAAGGTAGAATTGGCAGAGTCTCAAAGGATGGACCTATGGAGAGAGGAAAGTGCTTTTATGAATGAAGGTTAAAATGAGACCAGGCAATGCATTAAAAGTGAGTGTTTTAAGTGGCTATCAGGGACCCACTACCTGGAATTGTTAAGGTCGAAGGCAGTAGTGGAGATTGGACCTTGTTAATGGGAATGTAGCATACCAGAATGAAGAATTTGCACCTAATTCTGTAATAAGTATAAAGATATTTTGGCCTAGGAGTGATGTGATGGAACACCAATTTTGGGGACCCCCAGAGAACAGTGATATAGGTAATGCATATATAATATGGGCCTGAATAGGAAGAGACACAAAATCAAAAGATGCCAGTGAGACCTCATTTCTAAGTGTGATTTTTAGATTCAGAATAAAAGCTGTTTAGAGTGAAAAGTAATTTATTTATGTAGCTTGTAGGAACAGGACAATGGGGAAGTTATTGTGGCAGCAGAAATTTGCAAATATGACAAGGTACACTCTAAAAAATCGGCGGATGCCTGTGTTTAAAATGTTCTTAGTTTTTTTTTTTCTTTTTTTTATAAGAGAACCATTCAGAAAAAGCTGGCTGAGGGATACAGTATAATATGCAATTTCCAATAAAATCATTATATTCATCCACTTTTCGAGGGGCTAGGGAGTGTATTTTTATACAAAACAATAAATTCTTTTCCAGCAAAGTTTTATAATTTCTTAGCTCTGGGAAACCAGCTCTTGATCACCAAGACTTGGTTTTTAAGGCTGGGCTTCTCAGCCGAGGGTGTAGTGGCCAGAAATCTCCCAGTCACCCCAGCAGCTCTGCTTCCAAGGAGTATGCACAGGAGTCTGGGGTTTGTATCACCTAATGGAGGGTCCCCAGTAAGTCTGGCTGCCTTGGAAGCCCCTCCCTGAAGGCCCAACAGAGATGACTGGCTGGGGAAGCAGATGCTTTCTGACCAGGGGCCTCATTGCAGGCTGTTCTTGAACATCTGAGGCCTTCCTGGTGACCAGAGGGCACCGTGGCTTTCTCTCCAGAAATTGGCTTTGTCCCAGGTACAGAGCCAGCTTGGGATGCTCTTGGCCCAGGATGTTGTGGGCTGTCTGGCCTTCTTTGCCTTGGCCAAAGGGACCCAGAGCCAGCTTGCCTTGCCCACCCCTCATGGAGGAGTTCCTGTGCCCAGGTTGTCCTCAGCCCTCAGCCTCTCACAGGAAAGGCTTATCAGGTGCTTGGGTTGGCCTTGATTACACAAGCCATAGGGCTTATGTTTGGAAATTTGGGAATGTATTTAAAATAATTATTTCATTTCTTCACCAGGAGAAAATGGTAAGTTAAACTAGATTGAATATGATGTTCTTGATGAAATATGCCTTAACTTCATAGATCTCTTTAAATTGTCAAGTTTTAGGACTTCTTCAGTGACATATTCATTGATATTCATGATTGAAAAGCAGCTTGCTCTGAATTTGCTGTTCATGATCTCTGGTGTCATTGACCACAATTTTTAATTGTCTTGCCTATAAGATCTCATGAAAGACATCCTGTGAGAATATTAATAAGTAAATTACAGTTAATCCCCATAGACATTTATGTATTAGGTTTTGTTTTGCCATTCAGATATTCAGTGTGTGTGCCCAGTCCCAGGAGAGATAATGTAGTATTTTAATCTATAATGTCATGGATTTGTGCTTTTTTTTTTTTTTTTGCTTTTCCTAAAAAGGAGGAAGGAGCAATATTGAGTTGTACCTTGTTTCTTAAGCCCTTTTGCTCGTGTAATAAAACTGAAATACGTTACAGGTTGTGTTTGTTAGTGGGATCTCTCTTTGGACACTTTATTTTTTAGGGTTTTTATAAAGAGGATCATTATAGGGCATTTCTTTAAGCTCCTTTAACATTGAGCTTTTGTGGAATAAATGTTTTCAGGGTTTACCAGAAAAATCTCAAAATTAATCTGTATTGTGGTCAAATACCTAAACTGTGGTAGACCTGGTTGGATACACTGGCTAGTTGAATTGATTTTATTGCAGGTCACCAATTTGAAACTTATTTCAATTCATACTGGCAGTTTTAAGTATCAGAATAATTCTTCCTATCTTAAAAAGAACTGAAAAACATTCCATTAATATACTATCAGGTCTAGATATAATTAATCTTTGTTACTCAGCAAAAACGATTTCCTCTGCTCTTTGAGGACTTGATATCTTGTTAAAACTTATATTGACCTAACTGTCGATTTGCTCAGTCAACTATTAGCCCAGTTCTTAGAAATTTTTATTAAGCACTGGCTATTGATTTATTCAATATATATTTATTAAGCATCTGCCGCACTCTAGGTACTGGGTCAAGATGCCAGGACTGAAAAGATTAATGAAATATCATTCCTTTCTTCAAGTAATTTGTAGCAGAAGGGATGGGGAATCCAGGAAGTAAGATAGATGCACAAAAGGCAAACTTTAAACAAAATTTATTTTTAGAGCAGTTTTACATCACAGCAAAATTGAGCAGAAAGTACAGAGAGTTCCTGTAAGTGTCCCACCCGCACACATGCATAGCCTCTGCCATTATCAGCACTCCCACTAGGGCTGTGCATTTGTTACAGTTGATGGACTTATAATGACACATCATAATTATACAAAGTCCATAGTTTACATTAGGGTTCACTCTTGGTGTTGTACATTCTGTGGGTTTGGACAAATGTGTAATGACATGTGTCCACCTGTACAGTATCATACAGAGTATTTTCACTGCCCTAAAAGTCCCGGGTGCTCTGCCTGTTGATCACTCCCTTCCCCCAAACCCTGAAAACCACTGATCTTTTTACTGTGGCCATAGTTTCTGCCTTTTCCAGAATGTCATATAGTTGGAATCCTACAGTCCGTAGCCTGCCTTTTCAGATTGGCTTCTTTCACTTAGTAATATGTATCTAAAGTTCTTCCATGTCTTTATAGCTCATTTCTTCTTTAGCACTGAATAATACTCCATTGTTTGTATATACTACAGTTTATCCATTCACCTACTGAGGAACGTCCTGGTTGCTACCGAGTTTTGGCAGTTATGAATAAATCTTCTGTGTGCAGGTTTTTGTGTGGACATAATTTTCAACACCTTTGGGTAGATACCATGGAGTGCAGTTGTCATTGTGTGTGGATTGTATTGTAAGAGTGTGTTTAGTGGGGAGCCTGGGTGACGCAGTCAGTTAAGCATCCGACTCTTGGTTTTGGCTCGGGTCGTGATCTCAGGGTCATGAGATTGAGCCCCATGTCGGGCTCCTCACTCAACACGGAGCCTGCTTAAGGCTCTTTCCCTTCCCCTCTGCCCCTCCCCCTGCATGCACTCTCTCTCTCTCTCTCTCTCTCTCAAATAAATAAATCTTAAAAAAAAAAAGAGTAGGTTTAGTTTTGTAAGAAACCACAGTCTTCCAAAGTGGCCATACCATTTTCCATTTCCAGTAGTGAATGACAGTTCTGGTGTTCCACATCTTCATTGGCATTTGGTGGTGTCAGTGTTCTGAATTTTGGCCGTTTTAATAGATGTGTAATGGTATCTCATTATTGTTTTAGTTTGCATTTCCCTGATGACATATGACGTGGAGCATCTCTTCATATATTTATTGTCATCTGTATCACTTCTGTGAAGTTGTCTGTTGAGATTTGGGCCCATCTTTCCATGGGGTTCCTTGTTTTCTTATTGTTGAGTTTTAAGAGTTCTTTGTATATTTTGGATAACGGTCTTTTATCAGATGTCTTTTGCAAATATTGTCTCCCAGTCTGTGGCTTGTCTTTTCATTCTCTTAATGCCTTTCACAGAGCAGAAATTTTTAATGAAGTTCAGCTTATCAGTTTGTTTTTTCATAGATCATGCCTTTGGTTTTGTATCTACGAAGTCATTGCCATTCCCAAGGTCATCTGGATTTCCTCCTATGTTATCTTCTAGAAGTTTCACAGTTTTATGTTTTACATTTGAGCCTGTGGTCAGTCTTGAGTTAATTTTTATGAAGGATATAAAGTCTGTGTCTAGGTTTACTTACCTTACATTTGTTTTGTTTTTTTTTTTAAGATTTTATTTATTTATTCATGAGAGACAGAGAGAGAGAGAGAGGCAGAGGGAGAAGCAGGCTCCCAAGGAGCAGGGAGCCCGATGTGGGACTCGATCCCAGGACCCTGGGATCATGACCTGAGCCGAAGGCAGACGCTTAACCATCTGAGCCACCCAGGCGCCCCTTACCTTACATTTGAATAGCACTTTGTCATAACAATGTCATATTCATTTCTCCTAACCTTCTTTCAATCCTGATTTTTTGAAATAGGTGGCATCTCTTATTTGTTCATTAAAAATATGCAATTTAGAGCAAGTAGGTTGTACCTGGGTACTAGGTGTTGGGCAGTAAGTTTAGAAAGATAATTTGAGTCAAAACCAACAGGCTTTGAAAACCAGGCTAAGAAATTTGTTATTCAGGAGGAAGTTGAAGGCCAGAAGTTTTTTGACAGACGAGTAACAAGGTTAGACTTGAGCTTCAGAGTATCTTACCCAGCCATGTTGCTTAGGCTGGATTGGACAAGGAAGGACTGGTAGAGACTGGTAAGAGGCTGTTGGCAGTAGTCTGGGCTGGGGGTGATGTGGTCTTGTGATCAGAAAGGTAGCAGTGACCATGAGTAGCAAGGAAACATGAGAGAGCCATGTCCAGGAGCTGAATGGGGAGAATCTGCAGCTTACTGATGAGGCAGAATCTTCCAAGCTAAAGGCCAGAGTCCAGTGCATCCCTGAGGCTTCTCCTTGGATGACCAGGAGACTTGGTTATGCCAGAAATTGGAAAATCATGCTGAACTGATACAAAAGTCAAGATGGTGATTGGTTTGGGACATGCTAACTTTCAGGTATGGGGAGGATATCCAGTCTGAGACTTCAAACAGACATTCGTAAAGGTGGTATTCAAAGGATAATGCAACCATAGTGGAAGATAAAAGATTGAGCAGTCACCAGGCCATATCACTGTGGCAGGGGAAGTGGGGGGAGAATATGAAATCACCAAGGTAGAGTACAAAGAGGTATGAAAGCAGAACCTTAAGAAATATCCATTGTCAGGCGCCTGGGTGGCTCAGTTGGTTAAGCGACTGCCTTCGGCTCAGGTCATGATCCTGGAGTCCCGGGATCGAGTCCCGCATCGGGCTCCCTGCTCAGCAGGGAGTCTCACTTCTCCCTCTGACCCTCCCCCATCTCATGCTCTCTCTATCTCATTCTCTCTCTCAAATAAATAAAATCTTTGGGAGGAAAAAAAAAAGAAATATCCAGTGTGTCTCTCATAGGGGTGAGAAGATGAAGATGACAAGGAAAGGGTATAATTGGAAACATAGGAGAACATCTCGGCTACCAGGTATCACAGAAGAGAGTCTCAAAAAGAATGACACAGTCATTGTTATCAGATGGAGCTGAGAGGTTAAAGAGAATGAGGCTGTTGGTGACCTTTATAAAAGCAGCAGCGAGTGTTGGTGGTGGGGAATGTGTTGCAGATTACAGAAGGTGAGTGAGTAACAAAGTCAGCAGGGGTTACTCAGGAGGGATTAGAAATTGGCAAAATAAAGATGGGCAGTGTAGGAGGGGGTAACAAGCTGTCAACATGCCCTGGGGGGAGAGGTGAGTAAACACAATGGGTGGGGGAACAATTGGGATGGTAGTGGGTCCACAAAGCAGGTCCGTCAGAGGGAGCGAGTGGGGGAATCAGAAGACGAAATTGATCAAATGGGATTTTGATTGAATGGATCTGAACGTGAGTAGCAGTAGTCCCACCTTGATTACTCTTCCTTTGGAAACTTGTCTAGAGAAATTCTGTTTGGGAAAATGTGTTATAAATTGTAAGGTAGTATATAAATATGAGGTGGTATTATTCAAATTCAAGTCACTTTAAGCAATTACGCCATCTCAAAACTGCAAGAGCAGTCAGTCTTTAATAATGTAATTCTAAATTGAAAATAATTTTGAACATAAAGTCTAGCTCTGTGAATGTGAAAAGTGTTGTTAAATGAAGGCCAGGAACTTTTTTGTGGCCAGCATGTAAATGTGAATTATCATTTACAAAGTAGAAGACGTTGTATATTCTGGGAAGACAGAAAAGAGTGTTAAAATAAGTAATTATAGAGCAAAAGCCAGAAATTGAAGGAAGAAGGGAAGTATAGATAATTCATATGAATAATTGTGGGATATTGTTTTTTCTTTGGCTCTCTCTTCTTTCGTTTTAATAGATAAAGAGGACAAACCTTTGTCCTTAACTGCTTTATATTATGAAGTTAATAGTTTATGGCATTTATTGTATAATCTTGTATCAGGTGTAGAGTCCCAGCAGGAAACAACTGACATGCTCAAAACAGATAATTGAAGAACGTTTAGTGAGAGACCATTTACAGAGGGGTGCCTGGGGTTAAGGACACCGAGGAGGGAAAGTATAGCCCCAGGAGCCTGCAGTGGCTAGAAGGGACAGCTGTAGCTCATCTGTGGCCGGTTATAGAGAAGCTCCTGCTTAAAACTGTAGCCCAGCAGGGAGGGCCTGAGGCAGCAGTGAGATGGGGCTGTAGCGGGGGATACATGCCCTGCCCCCTGCCACCCCTTTCTGTCCCCACTCTCTTGCAGGTGCCTCCCAGGGCCAGAGAGTAACTGGAAGCCACTGGGCAAGGCGGCCCAGAGGACGCACTCTGCTGACGTCAGCCTGCTGGGGCGCAGGGAGGGGCAGAATATGGAGCAGGAGGGGCCAACAGAAAACGGTGGGCACAGTTCTTTGGAAACCTGTTGCTTTGCAGCCTGTGTTCTTACCTCTTTTAAGATTAACTTGGCCTTTGGGTGCCTGGGTGGCTCAGTTGGTTAAGCGACTGCCTTTGGCTCAGGTCATGATCCTGGAGTCCCGGGATCGAGTCCCACATCGGGCTCCCTGCTCCGCAGGAAGTCTGCTTCTCCCTCTGACCCTCTTCCCTCTCGTGCTCTCTGTCTCTCATTCTCTCTCTCTCAAATAAATAAATAAAATCTTAAAAAAAAAAAAAGATTAACTTGGACTTTTCTTAGTCACTTCTGATTGGGAGACCCCTGAGGTAATTATCCTGCACTCCCTGAAGGGAACCCTCTCTGAGCTCACAGCAGGACTGAAGGGTTTAGAAAGTGTGAGGAGAAGAAGTTCCTGACTAAGGAGCTTGGACTGTGGAGTTTGGCTGCCTTTCTTTGCATCCTGACTCTACCACTTGATAACTGTGTTACCTTGAGTAAGCTTCTTAACTTCTCTGTGCCTCTTTCTGCTGCTGGAAACGGAAATAAAAACAGCACAGTACAAGGATTAAGTGAGCTAACATGTAAAGTGCTCTGAAGTGTGCCTGGTAGCACAGTTAAAGTCAATAAAATATCAGCTGTTGTAAGGCTTACTGTCATTCTTTGCCCTTGCTTCACTGTCAGTGGGGTATTTTTTCTTTTCCTCTTTTCAGATTCATTAAAAGTATTCTGTTACGTTAGAGTTCTTAGTTTATACTCCTCTCCCAACTACATTTGTCACCAGAGTGAAGCCTTGGGTCTCTAGTGCCTACTCTCGAGACAGTTAAACAAGAAGAGTAATAGGTTAGTGTCCTTTGCAAACGATCTTAGAAGTTATTCTGTGATAGTTTAAAGTTATACTTATTTCCCATACACAATAAGTTACTCCTCTGCTGCACCCCCCCTTCCTTCTTTGCCCCCTTCCAGCCAGGTCGGTCACCTCCTGGATTTTGCAAATAACTTGAATTCCCTTATTAAATACAAAATGGATCACGGTATAGGCCAAAAATGTATTTAGCTTTATAATTTCAGCAATAATGGGGCTTGGAAAGAGATAACATGGAAGAGGTAATAATACTTGTTTTTAAATGCCTTCAGAAGAGCTTCAAGTGTTGTTGCGTGACTTCTCACTGAAAGATTTGAAGTCCTAGAGCCAGGAATTTACACAGTTTGCATTGTCTTACGCTAACAAGACAGTTAATCGGTTTTAATAGATCTTTGTTCTTCTGTGGGGTTTTTGTGTTTTTTTTCTTGACAAGGACTTTATACATTTTCACTCTCGATACTCTCTAGTCTTAGATATTCTTGCTCTAAAAGAATGTATTTAGAGAAAAGGAAGGACAAAGAAGAAAATGAATGCAGCCAAATGCCTTAGTGACTCATGCAGTGGTTAATTTTATCACTTCATAAAGGTTGGTTGGCCTTTCTGTTTGTGGAGGGCTAGTCCAGAGCAGCTATTTTAGGACAGTTTCAAGTTCTCACCAATTATTTCCTTACTCAATATTTATTTTAACTTCAAAATAACTAATAAGTGATGTTATAGAAGAGATACTAATGATTTCTTGAAATACGTTTGGTAGTATTCATTTAAACTTGTAAATTAGAGTTTACTTGGGAAAAATTCTTTAAAATTTGGGAAATATGAGGTGAAACAATTGACAAAAACTTTAGAACGTTCAGGTAACACACTTTCTTAGCTTAAAATATTTTTGAAAATACAAATTTAAAATATTTTCATCAGCTTAAAATTTGCTTTAAAGTTCTTTGTCACCGCCAAACTCCTTCAGTTTTGATTTCTAAAACTAAAGTTCCTTAATTAATCATGAAGTTGAAATTTGTATAGACTTTTTCAGTAGGAGCATGTCTAAGTTCATCCTTACACCTGATTAAAAACACCATTTCCCTTAACCTGTCAACAACTCAGTTGAGCAGTCAGACTGCATTATTCGATATCTTGTCTGACAGGAGGACAGCATTCCAGAGAGAAAGATAACACAAATTGGTGCCACACTTTGATAAATAGAGACATTTTATTTTTCGCCAGGCTAATTCAATCCAGTTCAGTTAACTCTTTTTCCCCCCTTAAGGACAGATCAAAAAAGGCAGCCATGAGTGACTGAGTGTGTCATGTGTTTGACACGTCAGTGTGTGAAAATAAAGCCGACCCCAAGGGAGGGGCTGTGCCTTTATCCTGCAGACAATGCCCCGCGCGAGAGCCCTCTCGCTCAGCTCTGTGCTGCGCATGGCTGCCAGTCATAATGGGGGTAGCAGGGCCGGCTGTGCACGACACCCTTTCCCCAGCCGGGGGGTGACCTTTGTCATTTCAGCATTCTTAAGAATTCTCAGACATTTTCTGGGCTGTCCCTGAGTCTCACTTTAGTTTCATAGGCTAAAGCTACTGGATATTACATATTGGTAGTTTTGTGATTTTGGTAAAATCTGTGTCCTCAATGTCTGTTTTCGAAAAATCTGTATTACAATAAATCTAATGCCAGCATTTCTGTTTCTCAGGTCAGTACTTTCTTCCTGAGACAGAGAATGTTATTTGTACAGTCATACTGTTGTTCACGATATTCATACAGTTGTCATTATTGTCAATTGTAATGGTATGGATTATGCTACCAGACATGAGTTGTCTAAATAGCATTTATGAAAGAAGATTAAAATTGTCAAAAACTTGCCTACTGCTCTAAGGGATCAGGTCCTAAGAGCCCCATCTTTTGCATCAAGAGCCTTCAAGGGCTGCTTCCTCCCCATGGGCCTTGTGTTCTAGTCTCTTCCGTGTACTGCAGTGGTGCCGTGTCTCGCAGCCGCAGGCCACGCGTCTATCTTCAGAGCCCTTTCTCTCTGCCAAACCTATCCTTCATGTAATTTTAAATCCTCCCTTTTCCTTGACATGGGCCTTCCTTAGCTAACTGCTGCGATGGGACATTTTGTTTTCCATGTGGTCTAAAAGTGAGACTCTTGAGTGCGCTCCCCTCCCTCCACAGGTGCAGCTCTGCCATGTGCCTGCTCAAAAGGATGGGGGTGTTTGTGTTCTGAGGAATCCGTGAGTCCTGTCTGTTCGGGGCTTCAGCAGTGTGGCCGGTACTCCCTCAGCAGATCTGTGTGCAGAGAGCAGGGCTAGGCTGTGTGTCAGAGTTAGGAGGGCAGGGGCTAGAACCAGACACCTCCCCACCTCCCGCTCTTACTGACTGGCCACACTCAAGTTACCGAACCTTTCTGTGACTCGTTCCCTTATCCTGAAAATGAAAAATCACACCTCCCTTATGGGTTATAAAGATTAAATGGGTTAATTTTGGTGAAGTGCTTAGAGGAGTATCTGGCACAGTCTAAGTGCCATGTAAATGTTTATTAAATAAAATAATTCACTGAGCATGTTCTGTTAGTCACTGTGCTGAGTGTTTTTTTCTCTTTAAATTTTTTATTGTTATGTTAATCACCATACATTACATCATTAGTTTTTGATGTAGTGTTCCATGATTCATTGTTTGTGTATAACACCCAGTGCTCCACGCAGGATGTGCCCTCTTTAATACCCATCACCAGGGCGCCTGGGTGGCTCAGTTGGTTAAGCGACTGCCTTCGGCTCAGGTCATGATCCCGGAGTCCTGGGATCGAGTCCCACATCAGGCTCCCGGCTCAGTGGGGAGCCTGCTTCTCCCTCTGACCTTCTCCCCTCTCATACTGTTTCTCTCTCTCTCTCTCTCTCTCAAATAAATAAATAAAATCTTTAAAAAAAAAAAATACCCATCACCAGGCTAACCCATCTCCCCACCCCCTCCCCTCTAGAACCCTCAGTTTGTTTTTCAGAGTCCATCGTCTCTCATAGTCGGTCTCCCCTTCCAATTTCCCCCCTTCATTCATCCCCTCCTGCTATCTTCTTCTTTTTTTTTTTCTTAACATATATTGCATTATTTGTTTCAGAGGTACAGATCTGTGATTCAACAGTCTTGCACACTTCACAGCGCTCACCATAGCACATACCCTCCCCAATGTCTATCACCCAGCCACCCCATCCCTCCCACCCCCCACCACTCCAGCAACCCTCAGTTTGTTTCCTGAGATTAAGAATTCCTCATATCAGTGAGGTCATATGATACATGTCTTTCTCTGATTGACTTATTTCACTCAGCATAACACCCTCCAGTTCCATCCACATCATTGCAAATGGCGAGATCTCATTCCTTTTGATGGCTACATAATATTCCATTGTATATATATACCCCATCTTCTTTATCCATTCATCTGTGGATGGACATCTTGGCTCTTTCCACCATTTGGCTACTGTGGACATTGCTGCTATAAACATCGGGGTACACGTACCCTTTGGATCCCTACATTTGTATCTTTGGGGTAAATACCCAGTGGTGCAATTGCTGGATTGTATGGCTGTGCTGAGTGTTTTACATGTTGTTAACTCATTTCATCTTAACAGTAGTCTCCTATGCGGGGACTATTGCCACCCCCCTTTTACAGATGACACAAAGTTAAGTGACTTGCTCAGGGTCACCCAGCAAGATTAGGGCAGAATCGGGATTTGAATTCACACCCCTTGGCCCCAGGGCCATCAGTCACTTCTCTCCTCTAACCGCGGTGTGTACCACAGACCTGAATGGAAATCATGTTGTGCGTGAGAGTATCTCCGTTGGATGGAAAGCCATGCGACAGAATGTGTTTCTTGACCTATTAGAAAACAGTGTGCCATGAGGAGATGGCCAGGAGAGGTTAGCCCTCCAGGACTAACCTGATGTTGACTGCCTTGGACTGGAAATTGGGGAGGACGGGGACCACCTGTGTTTAGCAGCCCCTCCCATGACACTCCAGGCCTACGTGTGGCTTGTTGGATTTTATTTTTGTTAATTTCTTTTAAGCCACTCTTTGCTCAGGCTCTTAAGGCTTTGCTGGTACACTGATGCTAGTCTGGAACCATACAGAACACCGTAAAGACAGTGAATGAGAATATGGGTCAGCTGCATCAGCCTGTTGCTGGGGTGTTCATTTGTGGGTATTTAAAATATGTTTTAATCTTCTCTGCCATGTCACCCAGCTCTACTGAAATATACTCAGTTTATCCACAGGAGTTCTAGCTAGAAAAGGTCAGTCATCAGTTCTGGAAGCTCGTACTACGAATCTTAGTCATAACAAATGAAATGTTGGACGTGTGAGGCCTTCTCTCATGCAAGAAACGCAAGTGTGCCCCATGGGTTTATAGCTTGGGACATGTGCCTGTAGGAATAGAGATTGTCCAGACATTATAGCCAGTGTTCAGACTTTTTGTGCATGCCATCAAAAGTTGTAAAAGTGAATTTCTTCAAAGGATTCCAATTATTTGGCTGATAAAACACAGATAAAGAAAAAAATGTCTATTTTACAGCTAAGTATTGTTTTGGGGGGGGTATAAAAAGATTCCTAGGACAGTAATGCTTTGTAGAGGCTCTAATGTCCAGTACTCTTAAGTGCTGGGTAAAAGTTAAGCTTGAATAGCAATGATGAAATATTTACTCATCAGATGACTTTGAAGTTTAGCCACTTTTTGGTTGTAGTCCCTTCCTAATGGACATGTTTCAAAGAAGAAAATGATTATAGCATTCAGCTGTGATGTTCTCTTACTCTCTGCATGGAAGAAATCCATTTTGTTTTGGTCCATTTGGGTATTTAAATTTTGAAGACCACTTAGAAATCACATTAATGACAGAAATAGTTCATACAACTCTGAACTCATTCTCATTGATAGGATAATGTTTAAAAATTAATTTTTCTAATACCTACATAATCTTTTTAAAGGATTGCTTTAACTCTGGCATTCTACAGTCTTTCCAACTAAAATTTATTGAATTCTCCACAGTTTATATCAGAAGGCCCTCAGGTGAGTGTGTATATAACATGAATAAGTGATAAAATTCAGCTGTATAAACTATCTTGCTGGGTAAAATCGCTTATGTTTGAAGATTTTTAGAAACTATACATTTAGAGGTACAGTTCTTCAGTTCTGATAATAACTGAAAGGTTTTCTTTTAAAGTTTAAAATTGTAGATGCTTGGGAATGTTGAGTCAGTATTGTTTTTCTCCTGCATCCTGGGTTAAGTTTCATTCATCCATGTCATTTAGGACTTCAGAAATTGTTATTGCCGTGTTGGTTAGAAAGCTTCTGTTTTTATGTTTCCTCAACCATGCGGACTGTGCGATATACTTTTAACATTTGTGTTTGTCTTTTGTTTCTTAGTTTTCATATGAATCCGACAAGTAATGAGGACCTCAGGAAAATCCCGGTAAGTTGCAGAGGCGTTAGTGCATTACGGGAAAAGAAGCCACAAGCCGGCCTTCTGGCTGGCATATATTTTTAAAAAGACCTTCATCCTGAATCCCTCAGTTACCTTTGGATTATAGTTTAATGTGGTAATCTGGGGAGAAAGAAGAAAAGCAAAATTCCAGCTTTGTCTTTAATATACGGTAGGGTGTGACTTTATGATCTATAGAAATTCAAGCAAATATGATAGTTCTAATTGAAGCCAATTTAGAATCCACATATTTTGGTTACAGACTGTTTTAAAATTAATGTGAAAGCTGTATGTCAGGGTCAACGTTATAGTTAGGAAATAAGAGCACGTGGAGAAAAATGAACATTTTTTGTTGTTGTGGCAAAAATCGAAGAAAGAATAAAATTGCCTTATTAACATTGAACAATAGGAACAGCATCCTGGCAAGAGATCTAGCTAACAGGGAGAGGCTTTGAAAGAACCTTTAGGACACTTACCTTCTTAGAACAAAACCAAATATATTAACAGGCTTAGAAGCTACCAGCTGAATTAACTCACAGATTTTGCAAGGACTATTCAGATATCTTAACTTCATTTTATTATTATTTGAAGTCCAGGTTTGACTCTCTGTTCCGAGTTCTACTGCACCTCAGTCAATTCTAAATGCATCAAACCTAGAGAGTAAGTTACTTTACAAAAGTATGGGCGCATGTTCTTGGTAGAAAACTGAATCCTCACTGAATAACAGAAATAGAGCCTTTATTCCAAGAGACTGGTGGTTGCTGTTTGAACCATCTGTCCTTAATGTGTGTGATCCAGATGTATAATAAGAATTTTTTAAAGCAATAACATACCACAATTTTCTGTGATGTGATATGCCTAGAAGACAGTATGGTGTGGTGTGTAAACCATTCTAAATGTAGTTATTTGTACTTAGAACGGTAGAAAACATTATAGAACCAGAGGACTTTGCTGCATTTTTGCTGTTTTATGTAAATGATTTATAAGTTTTGATGTTTCATAAATACTCAAGTCTTTAGAATATGGCAGTCTGGTGAGAAATGTCAGAATATATGAAGTCAGCCTTTGATCAGATAGTAAAATGAATTCTATCAGGCGGTTACTTAATCTCAAACAAAATGCAACATCAAAAAATCGATCTAATGTGCAGCCATTGTTTATTAAGTAACCTTAATTACAATTTCTCTGTGCTTGTACATGTACTTTTCCCAATCTTGTAATTTATTGCCGTAAAAGCATCCTTAGAATTCTTTAAAGAAATAAAATGTGAAAATTGTTTTAGTTAAAGGATTTAAAGGTGATAAAAGAATCCTTGATGTGTGATTATTTTTCTCTGGAATACTAACTATTCTAAATGGCAGCAAAAGGATTACTAGGTGTTGTTAATTTACTGCAGGATACAATTAAGAGGAGAAAGCTCATCCTTCTACCGAGCGTTATTGAGGAAAAGTATTTGAACAATTTTTATGTTGAAGATTATAAGATGTTTGAAGTAATTTACATTAAGTTCTCCGATAATAGCCGTCCACCAAGTTATTTCTTTCCCCTTCTGGACATAGTATTTTGTAATTAAGTTTGTGTGTCTTACATGCTATTGCCAACACCTGTCTGTGAAAGCTCAGTGTTTAAACAGGAGGAGTAGCCAGTTGAAAGGGCAGTGCGAGCTCTTTAAGGCCTAATTAAGAACTGAAAGGGAGATGAAGGCAGTAGGACAAAAGATGTGAAAGTAGCTGAGATGATATTCCCAGAGCAAAGTTCCTCATTAGAACAATAATGAGATGATCAGAGAATGCCAAGCCTTCATCTTCTCTCTCTCTCTCTCCTCTAGCTGCCTTGGATGTCAGTTAGTGCCCCACCAATATTTGGTTACCAGGACAACCTTTCTTTAAATCTCCAGTTATTTTGAGTCCTGATAATTTGCTTTTGTTGAAATTTAAATATTGCAAAAAATATACATTTCCTCGTTTAAAAGTCTAGGCTATGTGTGAAGTAAAAATAGATCACTAGTAATTCTCCAAAGTCTTTTGTACAACTCTGTTATTTAAAATTGCAATTGGAAAACTTATTGTGATAATTCTGCTGATCTCTCACCCACTCCCTATTTTCTGATATCTGCATATGGAAATTTTTAACAGAGGTTGGGTCAGAATGACAAAGGATCGGTTGTAAAAGGGGAAGAGAGAAGACAAATTTACATTAAATTTCAATATAAGAAGACATCTTAAAAACACATGTGCTATCTGTGTGGAGCCAGGGGAGTAAATACTAAGTACTTTCGAGTCCCACTGTAGGTTAGGGGGGCATCTCTACCAGTTTGGAGGTTTCTCGGTTTTAGAAGTTTTTCCGAGAACAGTATTAGAAGTATCTTTTGGAAAAATAACTGATTTTGTATTTGCCTGAGAGTTTTCCTCTTCAAGCAAAATACTTTTTGTGACCAGAAAATTATTTAATTTCCTATTGTATGGATTAATATTAATCTTTATTATTTTATTGGGAGCTATATCAACAACAGAAGGAGACGTAGATCTATACATATGTATTGAGTATATCAGTCAGTTTAAGAATCTCAGGCCTAAAATTAGAGGGGTTAAATGCTTTTCAAATATGGGATAAAATCTGGAACTAAGCACAAAACTGTTTTTAATTATTTTATATTCTTTTCCAGAATATAGTTTATAGTACATGTGTTTCTAAGATGTTTTCCTGCCTAGAAACTTGATGCAGAAATTTGGGGGAAAATTTTCACATAAAAGGACAAATGGAAAATGTATTGAAAAGGTCAGAAATGTATTTTCAGGAAATCTGTCTGTACATAAGTATTAGATGGTTGTGAGGGGAAAAATAAGCCAAATAATGGCTTTTCTACTCTAGATTATGGCTTTAAAGCATTGAACATTATCCTGGGATGATGATGAATTATTTTGAGAGATTAAATCATTAGATTGATTCGTATCATGGCATTAATGTAAACTACGTATGTCAGAATAAGAATTTTTCAACATGTCTTTGATCCTCATTGTTTTTAGAGAAATGTTTAAAAAAAAAGTTTCAATCACATATCTGGTAGTACTGGTGTGGTTAAATATAACAATATAAATGATTTTCTAACTGTATATCGTCACTTAAATAGTTTGGAGAAATCAGTTCATATATGTGTAACTTGATTAAGATTAGAGAGACTCAGATGCTGTTATTATGTTAAACCAAGAAAACATATAAAACAGCCTCAACTAGTCAGTAATGAAACCCATTTAGTTCAATTTCATTAACCCCTGCAATTCGCACAAGAATGCCTATTTTTCAGAATATGCTTTATTAGATAAATGAAATCACATTAGTTGGATGTTATTACTTTTCTAAAATGCAGTTCAGGAAAAAAAATTACTTTGTAGACCAGGAAATTTTAGAGTTGAAAGGAACCGTGGAGAACATCTCATTTATCAGATAAGGGAAGTGAGGCCTAGGCTGGTATCTGTCTCAAATCTATGCAGAATTACTTGGGTTACAGTAAGAAAGTTTAGCTTATTTTTAATAAATTTAAAAAATAAACTTGCCTCAATACTGTGTCTTATCTTTTCTGTAGAAATCTGCTTAATATAATAAATGTTTAATAAGATTGTGGTTAGGAAATTTTAAGTTTTATATCTTCAACTGCTCATGACCAATTAAATAAATTAGTTAATACATGAGTGTGTGTGTGTACTCTTAAAATTACAGAAGATTGAGAGAGAGAAGAAAAAGTAAACCACACTTGTCTCCAGGGTTGTGTGGTAAAGCAATATTCTTAAATGTTTTTTTAGGGACAAAGGTAATACAACTGCTGAAGTTGTATCTGGTCCCAGTTTCTATTGCTAAAATAAGTTGTTTTAAATACAGTCTTAAAGAATTTAAGCTCACTTTCCATTGGCATCCTCTCTATTCATTCTGTTAATGTAGTGGAGGCTCTTACTAACTTTAACATTTCAGTAGCTTTACAGAGAATCTCAGCCCCTCCAAATGATCTTACCCACTGCTGCCATTTTAATTTTCCTAGAACTTCGCTTCAATCATATCCTGCCCCTGTTGAGAAACCTTCAGTGGCTTCCTGTCTCCCATTGCAATAATCCAGCGTCCTCGACGGTCTGTTGGAACCTCCCATCTCAGTCTCTCCATGCCCTGCCCTGAACCTTGTTTTCCGGCACCCGTTCTCCCCTGATCACCTGCTGTCGAGCCCACTGTGCCTTCAGTCTGCTTTCCTCCTTTAAACAAGCAGAGCCCACTGCTTGGGATGTCTGTTATGCATTTCTGCTTGGCAGAGTCTCTGAAGGCCTAGCATGAGCTGTATCTTCTCTATAAAACATGAGCGATTCCATGAGGTTGGAGCAGTTTTCAATCCTGAATTTTCCCCTTTTTCCTTGAGAAGGGAGTGACTTTGGTAACCGAAGCATCGAACTGGTAACTGTACTTCAGGTGTTTCTCTGATTGGCAAAGTCAAGGTACCTTGGGGACGAGGGAATAAAAAGTTACACTTGGGCTTTTGTGGTGAGCTAGACATACACCAGATTAAAGTAGATCCTGAAAACAAAGACAAATTTAATCCATTGAATACAAGAGAGAAAAAAGGCCTTTTTGCACTCACCCGCCAGTCCCTGTTCTCCATCCTCCATGGAATAGATTAGAGACAGTTAGTCCTTGAGAGCAGGACTGGTTTCCTCGGTGTATTTTTCCTTACAGCCGAATGGAAATGTTTTGAAAGAAAGTGATAAAAACCAGTTCTAAGCTGTTGAGTTTTAAGGATAGAACTATGTATAAAAAGGCATAAAGGTTGCTCCTTTATATTTGGATGTTATAGTTTATATAATCAGTCTAAATATTATACACTGTAGATGATGTTCTAGTGCCGTTTTGATGAAATTTCTGACAAATATTTTTCTTTTATTAGAGTGCTTTGTAATAAAAATGAATTAAATCAGTGTCTTTTTCTGTTTTGTTTATATTATTTTTGTGTAAAAAAGAATACCAATAGAATAAGGTTAGTAAAATAGTAAGTGAAAGAGGAGAATGCAGATAAACTAATCCTGAGTGTTCCTTCACATGATTGTAGTTGAACTCCGAGTTTCCTAATAACCAGGGCAAAAAGGGAAATAAGTTATATAGGGATTAGCACTAGGAGGAGGAAGAAACAGACTGGTTCCTCAGGGGAGAAGAAGCTTCTTTTGCCTCTAAATTAAAACAGAAGTTACCCCCATGGGGCTTCTTCCAAGGCTGCTCATTGATTTACTTCTGGAGGCCCTGAACAGTTCATAGCAAAGTGAAGAAGCACATGGGATAGTGCTGCTTCTTGAAACCATCTTCAATAGAAAGCCAAAGTCATAACATTAAACCACAGTTCACTGGGAGCAGTTCCATGAGGACTAAGCCATTGTCCAAATGTATAGTTTTCAGTAACTTCTTAGAGTTGTCCCAAGTAACTCTTAGAGATCTTTAGTTTTAATCTATTTTAGTTATATCTGTTATAGAACATTTTATCTTTTAGTCCTAAATTATATGGTCAATTTCGTATATTAGGACATTGTCCACAAAGTAAAAAACGGTTCTAGAAGGATTTAAAATCACAATCAAGGCTTTGGTGCATCTGTCCTAGTTCTTGCCTCAGGACTGGCTAGCCGCGGTGTGAACGGTCGTGTTGGTTCTAGCCACAGACACAGAAAAAACCTGATCGGGGTTTGAAAAATCAAAAGTTGAAGTTCAAAATAATTCTGAATTTGCCCGCCATGTTGTCTCCTAAAGTGACCCATCTTTCTTCTGTTCTAGGACAGCAACCCTTTTGATGCCACTGCAGGGTATCGTGGTCTGACCTACGAGGAGGTCCTCCAGGAGCTGGTGAAGCACAAAGAGCTCCTGAGGAGGAAAGATACCCACATCCGGGAACTCGAGGACTACATCGACAACCTCCTCGTGAGGGTCATGGAGGAGACACCCAGTATCCTCAGAGTGCCGTACGAACCGTCCAGGAAGGCTGGCAAATTTGCCAACAGTTAATAAGCCAGTTGTGCCGCATTTATGATTAAGGGCAAAAAGGAAAGAAGAAAGAGAAAAAGAATGAAGAAAATCTTGGTACTGCAAGAAACTGCATTATCAGGCGTCATTATATACTGTTTCCTTGCGAAAAATTATTTTACCTGTAAATATTAACAGGGACCATCAAGAGTGACCTTTGAAGTGAGCTCAATAATTGAAACATTTCAAGTGAAAACGGGCCAGATTCTCAATGAATAAGCAGTTCCTTAGGATTCACTTAGGTGCTGGTGCTGGCCTACCAACCTGCCACAGGCCTAGGGATGGCTGCGAAGTACATGACGTACTGTTCCTCAGGAATGGATCTCATAAAGCAGGATCGATGCTCTGGCTGGTTTCTCAGAAGTCAATTTGTAGACATACTTAGCTGCAGGAATACTGTTCATTATAAACACTAAAAAAAAGTTCATATTTTATATGCATATATATATGTACATGAATATATGTTCATGTATCTTTGTATATAAAATACATGCATATACCTCATATATACATGTGTTTCTAGAACATTTAAAAACAACTGATTGCCTCTAAAATTAGGATACCAATTTCTTAATTTGAAAATCTATGTGTGCTCTGTCGATGCAAAACAAATCATCATTGCTACCAGTACACTTAGAGGGAAGCTGCTTCAGATCACTCTTGACTTTGCGAATCTTGGTTTCACAATGAGCTGCTCCTATATATTATTCCAGCATCAGATGTTTGCTCTTTTTCTAAAAGGACTGATTCCAAGGTTTTTTTCTTTTTTTTTAAAGCGTGACATATTTTAGGAAAATTTACTAGCGTCACGAGAGTACGAATTTCTTGAGTTAATTTTTTATCTTAACATTTGCGTTTTTAAGTAGGAGAGAAGCTAATGTAGTCTGCTCTGTTGAGATTCTGAATGCCTTTAAATCACTAGCGAAGAAAGTATTAGGAAGTCAGATCTGAAAATCATTCCGAGGGGGAAAAAAGTAGGTGATTGTCAGATAACCCAAAGCAATGGGCAAATTCTAGGAATGAAGAATTCGTCTTGGTTTCAAGTTACGTAAATAATAGAACAGATGGTTGCATTTGGGTCTTGAACCAAAATAAGAGTCACTGAAGGAGGAGTGAGTTGTTGGAACAGCCCTTCACTAGCATGGCACCCTAAACACTGTTCTCCATCCACCCTTAAGAATTGGGTTTATTGCAAAATTATATGTCAGCTCTTTTAAGTCTGCTCCCCGAAAACATCGATTACTTCCGTGAATTATCTTTATAGATTTGTACAAAATAATCCTGAGATGTAAAGTGGAAAACAATGGTATGAAAATATTACTAGTCATCTGCTTATTTTTTCCCTTAAAAATCTGAAATACTTACCGTGAAACACTGAATCTGTGTTTCTGGTTTTAAAAGAAAAAATTTACCTGTAAATGGAGATCTATATTCTCCAGGCTTTTAATGAACTGCATTTTTGTCTAATGTTTATCTCCACAAAGACTTTATTGAAAATTCAGTACAAAGCAGATAGAATAGTTTTGCTCATTTTAATATTCTGAATCAGATAATACTTGGCCAACTGTTTATTTGTGAGCTAAAATTGCTCATTTGTATTTTCTGAGTTACCTTAGTTTTCCTATGAGAGCATATATATATGTTTTGAAATTCTGGGAACTTTTCCTAAATACAAAAAATTAAATAATTTAATGAAGAAATGGAGAAGGAAAAATAGCTTTTACCAACTTTTTTTTCCCACTTAATAAATTTCTGTTCTAAACCTCAAAATCTGGTTTAGAATTCTATTTTCTCATTTGAGGTCTTAGTAATTATTATTTTTTTAACACGGTGACATTTTTAGTTAGCGTTTTATTAGATATTATAAAATTCTCAGCACTTTTTTCTGTTAGTATAACTGAAGCTCTTCTTATACTTCTTAAAGTACTAAAATCCATGAGTTTTCAGTATTACGGATTATCTGCAGATATTTTAATATGCCTTGGCCAAATTTGTTCCTTATAAAATGAACCAAGATGTCAGTTTTGTATTGGGGATTTGTTTTATGTAAATAGAATTCATTAAAAAGTATTGTTCCAATACTACTATTCTTTTTATGAGGAAATTCATTTCTAAGGAGAGGTTCTCTGCCAGGATGGAACTGTTAAGGATTAGCCTTATCAGACGTGAATGATTCGGTTATAACTGAATCAATATTTTTATCTTTCAACCTGAGACAAGAATTGTGCTGAAAAAGGAATCTGCACTTGTCACTGCCTGAAAATGCTCTGTCCCAATGTTTATGAACTTCTGTTCGGGACCTAGAGTCAGACTTATTATAAGTGTTCATAATTTGGTCAACATAAAATCACTAAAATCTAAAATCAAAAAGTAAAAATGAATTTCCGAGCAAACGTCAGTGTTTCCTGTGTTTGGGCAGAAGTGTGAACAGAGTAGTTTTAGTTTCTAGCATTGTAGGGAAAAAAAGGCCAAAAAAGATCACCTTCGTTTAATTTCTCCAAAATGTAACTTTTAAGTATTCTAAGGGTATATTTTGTTAGTAGTTTAGACATAGAAATAAAAGACATGCACTCATTCAGTAATGCACAGCACAGTAGACTTACAGACAGATTTTACTTTTAGGCTTAAACAATGCATGCTGAAGAATGTTCCCACCATAAGAGAATTTTTTAAATCACAGCATCAATATTTATCCTAAACCTATCTTAAGCTAACATACTTCTGTTACTGACTAAAGTATTTCTGCTGTTATTTTCAAAACAGTATTGTTTTCCATCCGGTTCCCCTTCCATTTCTAAAATTCGGCTTTGAAAGTATTGAACCTACTGTCCTACCACTTAAGCTTCAAATTGCATTTACCGAATCCCAGGGTTATAGCTTAGAATTGTATATAAAGTGACGTGTCACCCATTCATGAAAAACGTTCCAAGTATTGCTTTTTGCTGCTGTATTGTGCATTGAATCTAGTTTTGCCACCCTCCCATGAACGTAGTATTATCCATAGATTATGCATAACTACATCTATTGCTTTTGGCAGTAAATGAAGATTTTGTAGTAATTTTCCAGCTGTGAAAATGTTGCCTTGTATTTAAAAGGATTTCATGAATGGAAACCTAAGTAAAATTCAGCTCATTAGTGACAGACTTGCTTTCTTCACATCCTTCCTTCACCTACTTCTCCATCCTCTCACCGCCCTCCCCCACCTCCTACCCCCGTAAGGGTGCTTATTCTTTAGCAAGGAGAATCTTAAAACAAAAACAAAAAACTGCTGTCTTTAACGTATCTAGCAATTGTTACACTAGAGCTGTTATTTTCCTCTGTAGCTTTTTAGGAGAAGCGACCTACTTTGGATTTGAAATTCAAGCTGAAACTTTTTGATGTCCATGTACTCATATGTCTTATAGATATGGTAGGTGTCTGTGTGTGTGTGTGTGTGTGTGTGTGTGTGTAAGTGAAGTATAAAGCATGCTCATTCACTCGATCTCTTTGAAGTAGGAGGTAAAGGACCGCAGCGCCGCTGGTTCATGGAGATGTAAGGGTCTGTCAGCACACATCGAAAGCCCCCATTTTCACAGATTTATAACTTTAATAATCCAGATGCAATCATTGGAAGTATTTAATATGCAATAGGTAGCACCTTAACTAATTAATCTGCATATGAAGGGTTTTCTGATGTATTTAATAAGTGTAGAAGCTTTCAAGCATTAAACTAGACGTTTTATTTCATTTATTTTCTTGTGTCGAAAATTTCCACTCTTACAATGGAATTGAGGTCTGTAAAAAATGATACATTGGACCTATTGATCTTTGAAACTTCCAGGTGGTTTGTATTTTGAGGTACAAAAAAAATGCTGCAGATCTAGAAGTGTATATATTTAGTAGGTACTTGAAAGATATAAGCATTATTTATAACTGAAGAGTATTACATCCCGTTAAGTAAAATGCTCTGGTAACTTGTATACATTTTTGCAGGTACAAACCCAAAAGTCTGTAAGCATTGCAGAATGTGACAGTTGTATAATTTATGTAATCTGATGCATGAATCAGAATTTTTATATAATATATAATTATCGATTTATTATAGTTGATTAAAGTGTTCAATCTTGATTCAGTTGTCGTAATTTCTTATTGCAGGTAAAACTGTACAGTGCATGCATTTCTACATGAGTCCTGCTTGTCTTTGAAAAATACTCAGGATGCCTCTTATTTGGTGTATTACGGCAAGTGTATTGTAAGACCTACAAACTCACTTCACTAGGGGAAAGTAATTTTGAACAGTCGTTCAGAGAGTGGTTTCCAAGCCCCCGAGACTGGACATTCTTCAACAGAGGTGTGAAGGCCCTCCCTCAGAGGGCTGGAGCTTATGGTTTGGGTAGAAAATGACATTTGAGTATCTAGATGGAGGCTAAGGCCAAGCCCGAATGCTTTCCATTTATGCATTATTTCATTTATCCCTTGCAACAACCCTGTAAGGTAAGGACCATTTAGGGGTTCAGAGGAAATGTAAGACGACGAATGAAAAATCTGTTTGTGAAACTCAAGAATAGAGTTGGCAAACCCATAGCATTGCTTACCACTTCTGATTGTCCAGCTCATGCAGAAGTGACCCTCCCACTGTCTCCGCCCAGCAGTCCAAGGGTGCGCCTGTCCATCCTCTGCTGGCTGCAGGAGGCAGGCATGGAAGGGCCCAGTCGCATGGCAGTGTGGCTGTGTATATGGATGGCAGTCTCTCAGGCAGCTGTATTCCTCCAGACTGGGAGATGTGATCCATATGTAGTAGTTTTGGGGGCATAAATCACACACATTTGGAGCAAGGGATTTCTCTGCAGGCCAGAACGTCTTCCTGTTTTGAATTGCCATCAGTTTTAGGGGCCTGTTTAACGCATCCCTGCACTTCCCCCACTATATCTCTAGATTGTTCCCCTTTCTGCCTAGCCCCAGGTTTAAGTTTCCTTAGTCTACTGAGACAAAGATATTTGGGGTAATTTGAGAATAGGGACATATTATTAAAGTGGCCATTTTCCCCAAAGGATTTGTTGTAATGCAATGCCTGTCTCAGAAATGTTTCTGTTCAGGTTTTCAAGGTAATGGCCTTGTGACGTGGATGCCTCGCATTCTACATTTTTCCCCCAAATAATTTTACATGATGACACAAATGTCACGCTTTCACATTTTTACTTAGAAGCAGCATTTTTAGAAACCTATAATTACATGAACTAGAAATGCTTGATTCTGTTATTTTACTCCTCACACCCTAAAATTTGTTAAATGTTCAACTGTTTCATCATTTGGTAGGCATACCCAAAAGCCAGAATTGATGCTGGGAGGCACAGAATCAAATTTCTCTATCAGAGGTTTTCAATGATAGTGTGTTGTGGCCAAATGGACATCGTGGTCCAGTTTGTTACTAACAGCACCAAAGTTTGCAAACGATTTATTTTTTTCTAATGAATTAGAACAGTAAAGATTTCACCATTAGAACGTTTCTTGCATCCTGTTAGGCTCTGGCAAGGGAGAGGGGAGTGTAGGAGACCAAGTTTGCAGGTCCTTTGCACGTTCCAGCCAACTTCCTTATTTGTGCAACAGCCTTTGTGCAGGGATTGCAAACTCCGGAGTGAACAGAGCCAGGTAAGTATGATGGGTAACCAGGCAGACCAGGCTTAGCAGAGTAGCAATTATGGGGAGGCCGGGGCCATCTGGAGAGCCCAATTCTTCCTCTAAAAGGGGACAGCAGCTGTTAAGCTCGGGCTCATGTGGCCACATGGAAGTGAAGCTGAGGCCAGGGTTGCTAAACCTGATCTTCCTAGAGAAAATGAAAATACAGATTTCTATATGAAATACGATTTCCAAATGTTTGCAACAAATTCGTTTTTTCAACAAAGCTGAGGGCCACCAGTGTGCGACATCCTGAGTCACTATTTCTAATGTACCATCTGGTCGTCAGAGCAATTCAGACTCTGGGTGTTTTACTTCCCTCAACAAGTGATTTTGTGTTTAATCAAAAACTGGGTTGGCCGAGAGGCATGTGGGGTGTGTGTGAGATGTAAGAACCCCAGCTCAAAACTCTTGCAGGGGTTGAGAAGGAGTCACCATTCAATGGGTACACAATTCCAGTTCTGCTCGACTAGAGCTCTACTGTGCAAACTTGTGTCTGTCGCTAACACTGTTTTGTACACTTAAAAAGTTGTTAAGAGGGTGGGTCGCATTAAATTTTCTTATTACAATAAGGAACAAAGACTTTCCCCGATTAGCCCTGTCCCTGAGCCTGACGTGCAGTTGCTTTGAACAAGGAAAACTGTACAGATAAATCCAAGTTACGGTCGGAGGGCCACCACACTAGTGTTTAAAGAATTTTAGAATGTTAGCTTGGGATCTCTTACATACCCTTCTTGTGGTAATTACGATTTTTCAGTATCTTGTTTATGATGGTCTTGCTTTTGGCAAAAATTGTGTTAAAACTCTTAGCATCCCCCCCAAAATACAGGGCAACTGGGTGGCTCAGTCAGTTAAGCGTCTGCCTTCGGCTCAGCTCCTGGTCTCAAGGGTCCTGGGATCTGGCTCCATGTCAGGCACCCTGCTCAGCAGGGAGTCTGCTTCTCCCTCTGCCCCTCTCCCAATTCGTGCTCTCTCTCTCAAATAAATAAGTTTTAAAAATCTTTTAAAAACCCAAAAACATGGGGCACACTGTGTGGCTCAGTCGGTTAGGCATCTGCCTTCAGCTCAGGTCATGATCCCAGGGTTCTGGGATTGAACCCCACGTCAGGATTTCTGCTCGGCTGGGAGCCTGCTTCTCCCTCTCCCTCCGCCTGCCATTCCCCCTACTTGTGTTCTCTCTCTCTCTCTCTCTCTCTCTGTCAAATAAATAAATAAAATCTTTAAAAAACAACAACAAAACTTTATGGCATTAAAAATTATTAAAAAAAAAAATCAACCAAAACCCCCCAGAAAAACAAACAAAGCTCAGTATCCCAAAGATCAGTTAGGCACCTAATGTGCTGTGTTAAGGTCATAAGGTCTATGACAATTTCAAGCAGTACTTTGTATTGAGTTGATGTGTTTTCATGTGTTTTTTTTAGGATATAGAATACGTATTTCAATGAAAATATAATGGTTGTCAATTCCGTAGTTTGCTTGATTTTGTACATTAGCCATTTAAAATCCTACCATAATAAAAATAATAAAATTAAAAAATCTACCATATTTGACTCCAGCCAGGTGAGGAAAGGTGAATAGTGTAGGTCACTGGTTCTTACAGTATTGTCCCTAAAGCAGCAATGTCACTATCACCTGGGAATTTGTTAAAATGCACATTCTCAGGCCCTTATCCAGACCGACTAAATCAGAACCTGTGGGAGTAGACCCAGAATGCCCTTTTAATAAGCCCTCCAGGTATTCCAAATGCACTTTCAAATTTGAGAACTATTGAGATAGAGCCCCTGCCCTTTTTTGGGGTAGCTTATTAATAGAGAATCCTTTTTTATTTTTTTAAGTTAATATAACTTTCCTTGCCAGTCCTGAATTTATGAATCTGGGAGGGGTTTTTTTGTTTGTTTTTTGGGTTTGTTTTTGTTTTTTTGGTGAAATAAGCATTTTGTATTTTAAAGAAACTTAGTCTTCAAGTATGATGAAATGTCATAGAATGTTCGTAAGATAATCACAATGCGTTATGCAAAGTAGGTACTTAATAAATACTATGGATTTATTGATACGGATGTTTTGGTTTGTGCAGTAAGATTTGGGATTCTGATTGAGACTATGGGCCTCCAGGCAGACATGCTAGAGTGTCTTCCTTTTGTTGTGATGTGGCTATTCCACGTTTGGTTAAGGAGGGCAGCATCCTTCTCCGCCTCACAGAGGCCTTTATCTGAAGTCAAAGATACTAGTATAGAGAAGAAACAGAACACAGCCGCATATGGAATGTAGTAGAATAAAGCCTGGCTCTGCGTGTGCAATCGGGTAACGAACCTTAATAGGACAAATGCAGCCAGTGTAGGACTGTAGGTGAGAGACTCTATTTAACAGGCACCTTGTAACTTTGCTGGTTATAATAATTTTGCCAAATAGTTCCAAAAGCTTGGGCGCCTGGGTGGCTCAGTTGGTTAAGTGACTGCGTTTGGCTCAGGTCATGATCCCAGGGTCCTGGGATCGAGTCCCACCTCGGGCGCCCGGCTCAGCGGGGAGCCTGCTTCTCCCTCTGACCCTCTACCCCCTCATGTTTCTCACTCTCTCAAATAAATAAAATGTTTTAAAAAAATAGTCCCGAAAGCTTAAATTATTTTCACAATCAAAACTGGGTTGAGTTCTCATTTCCAGGGAAATCTAGAATGAAATTTAAAAGTCTTGCAAGATCCCGCATCATTACTAGAAAGGCCAACTAGTTAGGAAAGGCCATTATGCATTAGGTTTAAGTAACATCATCAAAAATAAGGGTGGTGGGAGAGAGAGCATCTAGCAGGAGAGCATTTTATTGCTTTTTATTCCTCAGTGGAATAACGGCTAGAACATTAACTGCGTAAAATGGATTCCAAGCCATCTGAACACTGGCAAAAGTTGTTGGGTTGGGTTTTTTTGTTTTGTTTTGTTTTGGTTTGTTTTCTCGGTGGAGATGCCTGTGCCAAACACCTGCTTAGCCAATTGTGGAGAGCTTGGGGCATTAAAGTCACAGCCAGGTCAGAATCCTCAACTTGAACTTGTAGTTTGAACGTCTTTCAGCAAAATTCTGCTCAAGTTAGTCCAAAGACTACCAGAATTGGCTTACGTATTTCCTTTCCTTTCCTGGTTATGGAGGAGGTGTTAATGAGGGGAAGATGGCAGGGAAAGCCATGGAAGGTGGGTGGAAGAGACCAAGGTTGAGGCCAGGCCTGCAGGTAAGCTAGTTGCCAGCCGCGGATTAATTTAGGTTCTAATCTGAGACCGTACAGGACGACCACCTGTTTTACGAAAAAATTCATTTGTCATAGTTGACTGATCCAATAGCGGCATTTAATGTTTTTATGTTTACATTTAAAGATTTTTTTTATTAATGTACTGTTATTGAACATCTTTCATGATTTATAAGCTGTAAAATATTTTAATCCTTGACTCATTTGTTTACCAAGCTATTCACTTAATGCTATATAATATGTAGCACTTGAGACCATCTGTTGGGAATATTTGAATAATATGCATGCTGTGAAGATATGTACAGCAAGTAAAGCGCAAAACACATGAAATATTCAGGAAGAGTTTGTGAAGACAATCCATGTATTTTAATTAAAAAAAAAATGTGGACTGAAATCTAGCAGTAAGTCTTTCCAAAAATGCAGCTCACTTCTTATTCTGGGCAAATTGCTCTGCTGACTGGCATTAAGATGTCATTTTGACTTTAAGTGAATAGATTGTAAATGAAAACATTGGAAATCATACTAATTGGAATTGTGCTTATATGAGCTCTTCATTAGGTGTAAGGAGTACTTGCAGAAAGACCGCACGGGACCCAGGGTAAGTGCACTGCTTTGTGCAGCAGGCCAGGAGAGAGGCTGGGACTGGACAGCTTGGGGGTCTGGGGGTCAGGCCTGGACGAAGGGTTTGCAGGGAGCATCGGTTTTAATTGGATGGTCTTGGGAACCCTGAGCAGGCAAGGTGACATCCTAGGTCATGCAGGATCCTTTAATCCTGTTGCAGGTTGAGGCTATTTGTTTATTTCTTTTCTCTGGATGGTGAAGGATGGGGGCAAAGGGCAGGTTGGCACCCAGCACGGGTCCTCCAGAGCAAGGGACCTTCTGTGAAAGATTGGAAACAGAGGTGTCCTAAGTCACTCAGCTGCGTGGAGACACCTGAATCTTATACCAACCACCTTTCATTTGAGCCAGGAGTGATTCCGAGGAGACTTGCCCATTCCTGGGAGGCTTATTGTGACTTCGGGGTCACACCACTTGAGGAGCTAGGGCCAAGACACCTATCATGATGCCTCCTCTAAGAATGTGCCAGAATGGTATACACATGAGACAAAACTTAGCTCCCACCAGACCTAGGGAATGTCTAGCTGATCATAAGTCTTCATCCTGGTATTCACCCTCCAGCGGTACCTTCTCTGACTGCTTTCAACTCTTGTGTTTTGTGGTCTAAACCAGACTCCAACCTATTTTTAGTGCCTGTTACTTATTGGCCTCACAACGACAGGAGTGACCTCCCTCATGGGTGTTCCTCAAACTCCCAAAGCACATCTCTTTCATAAGCCAGACCAAGACCACAGCCATGGACCACACCTTAATTTCTGATTTGCTATTGCAAATATCTCACTATTTTAGTATATGAGTATATTACTTCAACTTTTGTCTGACCCTTACTCTTTCAACATTATTATAGATTCCCTAGGTATTTATTATTATCCACCTAAAATAGTTTGGGATTCTCTTGTCTGCTGATTCCCACAAATGGGCCAAGCACTTTATAAATGCCTCTCTGTTTTCTCTGCACTGAGTTCCTCCTATTTCTGTAGTGAATCGTCGAGTTGAACAGACTTCCCCAAAGTTACCCTTCAGTTTGGCAATCATTAGTGTTCGGCATTTCCTAGTAACTACGTGAATTTCAGTATGCATTTTTAAATGGTAAACTTACTCCTATCTTTCTTATTTTTATATCCTTATTTCTTTGTCCTGACTCGCTTGTTTCATCATTTTTGAATTGTACGTATCTTGGCCAGTCCCCTCAGATCTTTTGTGGAATGAGCTGTCATGAATACATTTATATCATATGAATACATTTCTTCCGGTCCTGCTGGTTTCACTCCACACAAATTGCCGCATCTGATCTCTGCTGACCTCCAGCAAACCCTCAACCTACACATTTATTTGTCCTTGTCTTTGAGTCTAATAGTTATTTTTTTTAATAAAGAATTCCCGGCGAAGAGTTGAGCCTCTAGTCATTGGAACCCCAGTATTGACAGCTAGCACAGTGCCCGGTATATATCAAATAAATATTCGTTGAATGGGTGATCAAATTATTTTTACCAAGATCCACATAGTTATTACGAATAGCTATTATAAAGAGTGATTTTATCTTATAAGGGAGCCCCCTTTGAAATGAATGAAAACAAGGGTTTTTGATAGGTAGTAGGAGTTGGGTCTGGAGGAGAAATGATTGCTACCAAAACATTGCTTAGGGGAAATTGGGAGTGTGCAGAAATAAATTCATCTCAAATTATAGGCAGCCTATCAAAATTTAATAAGCATGCTTAATCAGCTTCTTCATTCAATATTTTAGTGAGGGCTTGCCATGTCCCACTGTAGATATTTGTTTACTTGTCTGCGTGCCCTGCTCATCTGTACGCAAACTGAACAGAACAAAATAGCTGCTCACCTTTTCTTCCCTACCACTTACAGATCACACGTCACGTTCCAGGTCCTCACTAGATGCACGTTAGAGAAAGGAGGGGAGGGAGGAGTTTCGTAGCTGGTTCTTTGAAATATGATGTAAGGTTTTACTTTTTTGTTGTATGTGGTTTGGATGGCAGCATGCTGAGATTTTACCTGCACTTTAAAATATTACAACCATGGTTATTATGAAAACACTTTTCATTGTCCTTGATGAAGGGAGGAGCTCCCATTCTAATATGGCTTATATTTGTAATTAATAAGAAAGAAAACTTGAGTGGTCCCTATTTGAAATGGGAAGTACATTGATCCACTTTTGCTTAGGCCTCTTATGGAAATTCTAGATATAAAAACAGTTTATTTAATTACATTATGATGCAAAAATATATCATCTTGATGAGCACACTAAGCAAGGTGGGCTTTTCTGACTGAAGTGCTTTATTTAATGCACCTATCTTTCATTGAATAGTCAGGAAAAATGAGTCAAGAATAAAACCTCAGTGCAACAAGGTAAATAGATTTCACCTCCAGTGTTAACTGATAAATAAACAGTTAGCACTATGTTGTAGACGTTGGCAAAGTCTCCCACCCATCCATTGATTGGACCCCACAATCACCCATCCTTCCTTCCACTCAACAAATTAAATACCTGCTATGTGCAAAGTGCTATCCTAAACACAAATGATACACAGTTGAACAAGATGGACAAACAGAAAGCGTGCCATAATCAATCAGTGATGTCTACCAAGGGCTCAGGAAGGTCATGCTCCCTCTTCCCCACCCCATTTTTTAAGAGGCATTTTTGAGTCTTTTAAGGTCTACTCAAGTTGGAGGAACAGTTAAGTGTTCTTTTCTTCTGAGGGTAGACATTTATGTCATCTTGTGATACTGAGACTGGACAATAGCTAATGATAGATATATCCAGTATCACAAAGTAGTAATGATGACCTTACATGCAATTCTCCCGTGACTCTCTTAGTTAATTCACGAGTTTAATTTTGACAAAATATAGTTGAAACCTGGGAGGTGTTTCCAAACAAGATTGAAGAAAAAAGAAAACACTGAATTATCTCCAGTATAGAGACAATTCTTGAATGGTTAGAGGTAATGATGTAAATGGACTATTGTTAGCCTTTTCCTTTTTTTTTTTTTTTTAAGATTTATTTGTTTGAGAGCAAGAGAGAGGGAGAGCAGAGAAGGGCGTGGGAGGGGCAGAGGGAGAGAGACAATCCACAAGTAGACTCCCCACTGAGCACAGAGCACCATGTGGGGCTCGATCCCATCACCCTGAGATCATGACCCGAGCCAAAATCAAGAGTCAGATCCTTAACTGACTGAGCCACCCAGGCATCCCAATTGTTATCCTTTTCTGCATTGCAGAAAACTCCTCATTTTCCACTTAGAATTGCAGCCATATCATTTAGAAATGAAAGATGAAGAAAGGATATTTTATTTAAGAAAACTTCATTAATGGGAGCCTAGGTGGCTCAGTTGGTTAAGCGTCCAAATCTTGATTTGGCTCAGGTCATGATCTCAGGGTCGTGAGATTGAGTCCCGCGTGAGGCTCCACACTGGGCGAGGAGCCTGCTTAAGATTCTCTCTCCTTCTCTCTCTGTCCCTCCCCGCACCCCCATGCTTGCTCGCTCGCTCTCTAAGAAAAAAAAGAAAAAAAAGAAAACTTCATCAACATTTATGACACATGACTTCTTTGGTTTGGAGGAAAATAAGTATCAAACTGCCAAATGGATTAAGAGTTATATATAAAAGGAATTGTTTTCAGTAGCTTCTAAACTGAATAAACTAACTGAAAAATTTTCATATCCAGCATATAATGATGTCTGATTTAGCCTTTTTATTGAGAATAATTACCTTCAAAAGATGAAAACCAAACATCAAAGCAATGGGAAAAAGATGGGCCAATCAATAAATAGACTTATGGCAACTGAATGCCATCTGGAAAAAATACAAATTCAAATCCAAACCTCACTCTTTATACCAAAATAAATTATATATGGTTTAAAAACTTAAACATACAATACAAGAAGCACCAGAAAAACATGGGAAACTTTGTTTTTGTTTTGTTTCTTAATAATGTCAGAGCTGAAAAGGCCTTTCTGTTTGTCACAAAACCTAAATTCTATAAAGGAAAACATAGATATATTTGACTACATAAACCTTTTAAAACATTTGAACAACAAAGTACCATAAACAAAGTCAAAAGGCAAATGGTAAAATGGCGAAAGACTGCCCCACACGTGATAAGGTCTAACTTCTCTATTATACCAAGTACCGCCACACACCTGTAAGGGAAAGGTAAACCATTAGGAAAATATTCAGAAAACAGACAGGCAGGAAAAAAACCAAATATCCTAATAAACATCTACAAAATAGAAAAAACAAACAAAGGAGATGCTGGGTTTCACCTAGCAGACGCTCGGCCATATTAACACACCGGCTGGCCAGGAGAAGGGGATGTGGGTACTCAGGTCATTCACAGTGTAACTGGAGACAGGCTCCTCGGAGGGCAATTTGACAAGATCCGTTAATATCTTCAATGCATCCCTTTACTAAGCCAGTGATTTTTTTCTAGGAATTTATCTTACAAATATTCTCAAACATATACAAACACGTGCTTGCCAGGATGCTGACTGCAGCATTGTTGATGAAAACAAAAAACTGGAAATGGGCCACTAGCCAAACACTTTTGGTATCTAATGGAGTACTATGCAGCAATTAAAAAGCAGGAAATCTGTATACAAGCTGATATAGCAAAATATCCAAGGTACATTGTAGAGAGAGAAGGAAAAGCCAATAGAAAAGTATAAAGAGCTCCAATAATTTTCTTATGAAACTATGTATGGTATGGGTATGTGTATTTGCAGGAACATTCCTGGAAGAATATATGAGATGGTGGTTATTTATGAAACATAGGACTGGGGTATGTGCATAGGAGACAGATTAATGTTTCATAAACCCTTTTGGTCTGTTTTAATTTTTCATCATACCCATGTGCCATTTTCAGAATTGAATAAGATACATCTTTTTATCCTTTTCAGGAATATTTGACTATTATCTGACAAAAGACTTGAGCCACTCTTTATTTAATTTGGGGGGGGGTCTGTATTTGGAAAATAATACACAGAGAACCTCAGGTAAGCCACTGCCTTGCTGAGGTGAGGGGTTCACCATCTGGCCAAGAATAGGAGTCAGGCTCCTTCATTTTCAAAACTGTCAGCTTCCCCACTGTCACATCTGGCATCCAGAATACAGGGGGCCCTTCTCCTTAGAGCACAGAATCCCTGTGACCCAGGCTCTTCATGAGGATTGATGCTGCCTCGGCTGGAGAACCACAGGGAGGGTGCTGCCCATTATGTGTTTCTCAGGATAAATTTCCGGCAGCAATTAGTCCAGGAATTTCTTTTTACAACATGAGTTGTACAATGAAATTCTTGAACTCAGTTTCTTTACCAGAGTGCTGCTTTTTTTTTTTTCCCCCCGGAATCTTAGAAACAAATTCAGAGCTCAGTACATGACTGGGTGCTTAATAACTATTTAAGGATCTGGTCTGGGTCCAAGACATTTATTGTAAATCTTTTATGGGAGAAACCATGACAGCAAAGTAAACTGTAAAGAAATGATCAGGCTTAATGTCACTCTGATGAGAATCTTTTCTGTCCTCTAGGTGAGGGGATGCTTTCCTTCTAGAAAAAAGTTACCTCCTATGCAGTATTCTTGCCAAAGATATTTAATTTTAATCTAATTATGAGAAATAAATCAGATAAATCCAGAAGTAGTACATACTAATCAGTTGTCTGCGAAATCTTCAATGTCATGAAAAACAATAAACGAAAAAGCATTGCTCCAAATTAAAATAGTTTAGTGAGACACGACCAAATGTATTGCTCAAATATTGGATCTGGATTAGAAACAAAAAAGGCAAAAAAAAAAAAAAAAAGATATTTGGGAGACAATTGAGAAAATTGAATATGAACTCTTATTAAGTAAAGTTACTGTTAATTTTCTCAGGTATGTGGATGTAATAGAATGGCCTTCTTATTATGTGAGGGGCCTACTAAAGTGTTTAGGACGGAAGCATTTTGGTGTTTGCAACTTATTTTAAAATGGCTCAGAAAAAGTACACAGCCAGAAAGCTAAAGCAAATGTAGCAAACGGCAACAATTTGTAAATGGAGATGAAGGGTAGATGGGTGGAGAGCGTATACTTCTTTCAACTCTTTTCAGAAAGTTTGCAATTTTCAAATGAAAACATGGAAAGAAAAAAAAATCTGATTTGACTCATAAAATCATACTGTTAATAAACAAATACAGCAAAAATAAAATTATGGTAGTTATATAGGAATAAAATGAAAATTTTAGTAGTATTAAGTGGTATTAAACAGTGATCATAGTATTTAATTTTAGTAGTAGCAAATCGTAATAAAAATAAAATAAAAAAGAAGAAAGACTTTTTAGGTTAGACTCCTTCACTTTCTGCCACCCCTCCTGCTTTGACAGTTACCCCGATTCCTCCGAGGGGAGGACATTCTCTTGGTAAGGTCCCTATGAACGGTGTCCTTTCTTCCCGGTCTATTTGACCTCTTTTGACTAACAGCAGGCCAGCTCACGGGCACCACCTGCCCCCCTGCACGGCCTCCATTCCCACCAGCCTCCTTGACCCGCTTCCTTACACCTTCTCCCGGGGGGAATGTTTCCGTCAGGGTCCCAGGTGGCTTGTTTTTCTCAACCTTTGCCCTGACCACCCCCTTCTGTCTTGCTCCCAGGTGTCTCTGCTTTCAGACCTCACCCCACCCCTTAAGCCTTTGTCTAATTAAACTGAAGTGATGCCACCTGGCAACGTCTTCCTTCCTGGGCCTCCTTGGGTGGGTGATTTTTTTTTTTTTCTTTTTTCCCCTCTGGGGCTGTCATGAATTTCTTGTCAGCATCATTGGCCTTTCCTGCCCTCCCTTCCCTTTCGCTGGGGCAGTGGCATCCCCAGCTGTCCTGTACATAGCTGTGATGTAAATTGCTGTTGGCCTTTTCCAAAACCAGGAAGGCCCAGGTGAGAGTGCCCCATGCCTCTCCAGGCTCTGGTTCCCAACATGGGTGCCCCGAGAGATGTTCTCAATCATCAGCATCTGTTTTATCTAAAGAGAGGGCCTGTCTGGGTTTGTGTTCCCACTTGTCAGTAGCCTGTGTGGCAAGAAAGGTGCCATTGCTTCTTCCTTCCTGGGGGCCCTCCCGCCCCTTCTCACCCTTGTTTGACCTTTTAACTTTCACACTTTGAAACCTTTCCTATCATTCTCCTGGAATCCCCAAGACCTCCCAAATAACACCAAAAGCAAATAAATCCAAACAGTTGAGGCCAATTTAATGATTTTCGTACTGGGTCCACCCAAGCAAGGAAGCAAGTCATGGATAAATTCTTACCTGGATTTCCCAGATCTGAGCTGTGATCTGTCCAATGGGTTGGACTATTAGTATAGTGACTATAGTATAAAAATCTACCAAGAAGAGAAATGAAAACTGGAAAATTGTGGGAACCAAGGGACAGTCAGGCTTCGGGCTAGAACATGCTATCTACAACGTAGATTTATCCTTAAATACTTCAACAAATCAGCACTAGACACAAAGTACAGGTGGCCAGGTGGCATTAACACTGCCTTCTCTTGACTCTTGGGTTATTCTTCCTCCAAGTTTCCAACATTTGAGAAACAGAGACTAATAAAGATAGTTGGAGGATCTGAAAAAGTGAGTAGTGACCCTGACCGAGTCAGCGATGAGCTTTGTAATTTTGTTCAAGTTACCAAACTTGTTTGCGTCTGTTCCCCCTTTTTGTAAATCGAGAAAGTGGGGCAAAGGGCTAGTAGATTTGATGACCTGTACGGCCTCCTCCAGCCCTAAAGCCCCATGACCGTGAAATAGGGTGGTCTGGGGTTTTACCTTCTTCCCCGATAGTGTCTAGAAAATGCCTTTGTGTATTTCATAATTCTGATAGCTCCGTTTTGAGCAGCCAAACCTGATCAGATCCCAGGGTGAGGATGATATAAAACGAAGCGGGAGACAAGTGAAGACCGGAGCATGGGGCAGGCAGGGCAGTGGATCAACACCGGGGTATCTTCCTCATTGATCTGAGTCCCAGAGGAGCCTCTCAGCAAACATGACTGGATGCCCGCGCCTGCGCGTCTGCATTCTACACCACCCAGCCGTGCCTGGTTTCATCACCTCACCCCAAGTGTTTGATGATGGTAACTTTGATCTGAGCCTGAAACCCCAAATCAAAGTGATCGTTTGTTTAATATTTGTCACACATCCGGAAATTCTAAAACCCAAAACAGAATAGAAAGCACTATAACAAGGATTTTTCTTTCCAGCCAATTAGGGTCATTAAAGAACAGTGCCCTGATTCAAATAGTTGCCCAAGCTTAGAATTAGTGAGTTTCCCCAGCAACAAGTTACAAAAAGAGTACACCAAATCATGTCAGAGAACAGAGGGAAAATACAAACGTAGAAATAAAAGTATGATCAAGCAATTCCTTTGACAACAACATAATTTAATCTCAATGGAAGGCAGATATAAAATGTGGATCTAAGCAATGGCATGAATTTTAAAGTTACTTGGAGGAACGCAGGTTTCCCCCGGTATCCAGAAGTAGAGTGTTCCTCGAAACCTTTCATAAGCTGAAAAGGCGTAAAGTGAAGAAACAATTACCATTAATTTATATGAAGAAAAAAAAAATGTGAGCATTTCCAGACCCCAAAATGACCCAGCCTAGGCTTTTCTGATACCTTAGGACACATCTTGCTAACGGAGGCACAAAACAAATCAAGACAAAGCACAGGTGCTCACAGACAGTTCCGAGCGGGGCGGCTGGGCGCTGAGATGCCCAGGGTCGCTCCGGGGGAAGGAGCTGGGCGGCGCCACTGCCGAGCCTCTCCTCGGGGCGCGCAGCCTCCGCCGGGCTCCAGCAAACGGCGCTCGATGCTATTTTACTCCCCCGCCACCCTTTCTTTCCGCAAAAGTGAAAAATCCCACTTCGGTGAGCGAAAACAGGTACTCATGTAAGTCTTTCAGAAAAGCAAAGGGGCAAAATGTGAAGTTTGGAAAAGGGGGAGATACCTGTATTTGCCAATAGTTATACCCCGGTTACCAGCGTGAGTCAAGTCGAGAATTCTAGCCATAGCGGAGCCTATATAGAATAATAAAACCTACCATTTGACCCCCGCCCCCCCTCCCATTTTACTACACATTCACTGCCAAGGCTGTATGACTCCATAGAGAGGCAGCAGTCGCCGCTCTGCTTCCAGAAAGAAAAAGCATTTGAATCACTTCCAGGTTCTCGGTGCCAGGAGGGGGCGTGGCTTACCTGATGGGTGGGCGTGGGGAGGGGGCGGAGCATCTTTGACTCTGCGGCAGGCTGTCCCCAGGAAGCATGCATTCTGGGGCATCTCAGTCAAATTGGGAGCTCATGGGTGCCCCCCACCCCCATCTGCAGGGGAACCTTCAGTTGGCCAGAGCTGACTGTGATTAAGTGGCCAATTTTATCAACTTCAGAATGGAGGATTAAGAAACCCGTTCTGGATGCATGATGCCTTTAATTTTATCTTTTAACAATATGTATATTTTTGTCTCCGGTTGTCCCATTCCTTCTCTGTCTCAGGTTAGGAAGAAAGGGGTGTGATTTACCGTGGCCCCTGCAACTCCAATAAGTCAATCGACGCTTATCTACAAGGAGCCAGGCTCATTCCCAGGAACTGAGTCTATAAAGAAGGCTAAGACTTGGTCCCTGTCCTGAGCAACCTGCAGTCTAGAATTACGAAATTCAATTTTATTACTTTTAATTGTGGACAGTGCTCTCCCTCACTCTTCTTTTGATCTCTTCAGGTGTTATCATTCTGTCCTATAAATAAATAGCATTATGTTGCCAATTATGAATTAGGGCAGAGCTATTTTGGTCCTCTTTGTATTACTGTTGGGTTTTAACAGCTCACACAGAACAAATTTGATTGTGTTTATATTTAAACCTTCTTAACAAGGGAAACAGAAGGATTAGAGTCAAGAAAAACAGGAGCAGCATTCTGAATGTGTTTAAACAAGTTTTCCCCACTGGTAAATAGAACTATTGAGTATCATTTTCAACTGGACTGACAAGAAAAAAAGCCATCCGTTCCCCCTAAAGAATTTGTACAATGCTCAAGGCAAGTTACAGCTGGATCCTCTTAAGGGAATCAATCTTTTCTAGTAAATGACTCGTAAGACCATTTAAATCTATGAAGCTTTTCAGTAAATTTATTCAGTTAAAAGGATTTTCAATATTTTAGCAAACATTAAATTACTTATAATATTCTTGCGATGTCAGAATGGAAAACAAAAGACGGCGCACACCCAACAGCCCCTCTTGAGAGCCGGGTGCCCACAGCACCTTGCCAGCCTTGGGGTATGTCTCGGAGTAGACCGATGGAAGCTACTTTGGTGTGTTAATGCTGACAAATGTACTTATCATTCATGATAATCACTCCTGCCGCTTTAGGGGAAACATTTTTTAAGCACCTAAGTATTGGATTACATTATGCCATAAGAAAAGGAAGAAAATAATTTCTGTAATGACAAGGCAACATCAGTCAAGACTCTGGACCAGATCGTCACATTATTCTGTTCTTAAAGTAGAGCAGCTTCTCTGTGTCCAGAGTATATTTCATCTCACATGGGGACTGTGACTTCTTCTAGAAGTCATTTGAAAAAGTTCACTTTATAGCCTAGGCTTTGGATTTCTATTTAAGTAACATTCTTTTTTTTTTTTTAATTGACAAAACATTCTAGTCAGAAGTAGGTGTTATGGTTCCTACCCAAGAAGTATTTGCTAGTGATTAGCATACGGACCCGAATCAGTGGAGAGAGACGATGATAAGAAAAGCAGTCCTCATCTCTCCCTCGCTAGTAGGTGGAAGTTAGAATTTATGAGGTATAAGTTTTATGGTGCATAATTGAATCAACGTCAAGTGGGGAGAATCACCTACCTTCCAGTCTGAGGATGAACACAAAGAGTTTTTAAAGTCTTTCGAGCTTTCCAAAAAAAAGAGCTGTGTTAATTCTAGAAGGACTCTTCGGGACCATAGAGCAAATGAGGTATCACTTGGTATCACTTTCCATTTAGGCTGGGAAGAAAGAAGTTGGTGGGGACACAGGGGTGCAAGCATATTCCCACACTGCTGGCAGTGCTGGGCAGGTAAGCCTGCATACCTTATCATTCAGCAATTCTGCCTTTTAAGGCAGATCTTAAGCAGATGCTCATCCAGGTTCCTGCAGGACAGGTAGAGGATGGTTTCATTGCAGTTTTATTTTTCACAGGGGATCCTGGAAGTGACTGGGGAGTGTGGTCAGGTAAAACATGGTGGCGCATATCATAGATGCTGTGCAGTAATTCCAAGTAACAGAATAGATATCTACACAGCAAGACGATTGACTGGATAAAACATAGTCCTGACCAAAAAAAAAGCAAGATACAGAATGAGATCTATATGACAGCACTGTTTATGTAAATCGACAATACTTGGCATACAGAAGACAGTGTGCATTTTACAAGAACACACACAAAAACAAAAGACACTAGTCAGTTGCATGTGGTGGAGGTGGGTGATGGGAGTAGGGCATGAAGAATAAATATTATAATTAAAAATACAGAAAAGGGGTCTATGGATGGAAAGATAGTATATGGAATAATAGCGTACTATGAACGGAATATGATGAACCCATATCCCTGCATTTCAAGTACTGTCCCTCTCCCAAATATAGAACACACACAAACATGCACATGCGCACACATGCACACGTATGTGCACGCACGCACATGCACATGCACACGCACAGACGCACACACATACATGTACACACACACAGGATTGCAAGGTGGTGACACTTGGGCCAGATCAGTACATAGAGATGTTTTGTCTCATTTGACTCTTGCAGTCTATAAAAATGGTTTTGATTAGTTGCCAACATTTAAAATGCAGGTCTTCAGCTCCTCTTAGAAGATCCAGCAAGTTTGGGTTGATGGTATCAATCCCCAGATGAGCCTGGAAGGTGCCCCATCCGAACAAGCATGCCACGTCCCCATCAACCCCTGTCCTCACCCACCCCATCCCTGACAGAGGGTGAGGGTCACTTGCCTTTGCGTTATATGCTAAACCAGACCACTTCTGTTCTACCTCCCACCTGGGCTGTGACGGGGGGCTGCCCGACAGATGTCAGCTGCCCTCCCTCGCTCTCCTACCACATCCTCTCGGGGGTTTATTACCCCAGACCAAGTGAAGGAAAGGGAGGGACAGGGGTAACTCCTAAAATGTTGGTCAAAGTGACTGAGCAGGTTTGGGTCTTTTGCTGAAATTGGGGAGCCCAGGGCAGAATCAGGCTTGGGGGGAAATTCACTAATCTCCCTTTCCAGCATGAGAAGCTTCAGATGACTGTTGGACAGTCAGGTGATGGAATCAAAGCACCAGCGTGATGCCAATGTGGACATCCAGGGAGAGGTCAAGGTTGGAGGATAACCAGCTGGGTGTCATCACTGGGGGTGTGGGCATGTGAAGTTGTGGGACTGAATGAGATCACTCGAGCCAAGTGCAGAAGTGGGAGAGGGGAATTAAGGAAACAGGAAATTAGAAATAATCTCTGTTGAGATGGGGCATGTGAATTAAAAAATGAAAGTTTAGGACAATTTCCAGGCTGCATTGTTTCACTTTTTTTTTTCTCGGGCAATAGTCAATTGAATACATCTCAAAACTGTAACACTCAGTGCTAAAACATGTTGCAGAATGGCATGTATAGTATGGTGGCATTTATGACCATTGAAAGGAATATTTATGATTACTGAAAAGAATATGCAAAACAATCCAGTGTATTTTTTATGAATGTATAAGGCACAGCCTTTTGAGACGGACAAAGGAGAGCAGGGCTGGGGCAAAGGTGGGGGGCAACAGGACTATAGAAATCTCTGATGTTCTATTTTTATTTCTTAAGATTTAAAAAAAATCAATAAATATGATAATGTGCACTAGGCCCACCGTGTGCACCAGGCATACTGCTGGACTCTGAGAATCTGCTGGTGAGGATCAGGACGCAGTCATTGATCTCATGGGGTTTCCAGGTCAGGGGATTTGGGGGTTGACTTTGAGCACACAGACAACGTGGTACATGATTACAAGTTTTAAGCTTGAGAAGAAGAATGGACCTCTGTGAGTCAGGAAAGTCAGGGAATCTACTTCACGCCAGGGGTCTAGAAGGGCTTCCCTGAGGTGGTGACCTCTACGTGGAGTCCTAAAGATAGGAAGACTCAGTCTGTGATGGGGGAGGGGCAGAGGGAACAGCATGTGCAAAGGTCTCAGGGCAGATGACAGCTTGACAAATCTTTTCATTCAATGCTTTGGGTATGCTTAAGGGAGATTCATAATGATTGGTGGAGACTCAAAAAGGTAGCCATTCAGAGAAAAGGAGATCACACCCCACCTTTGAGCCCTAGGTTGCCCTGGTAACTGCATTTGTTACTCAAGGTTATTCTTTTTTTTTTTTTTAAGGTTTTATTTATTCATTTGAGACAGAGAGAGAAGGCTTTAGCAGGGGGAGAAGCAGAGGGAGAGGGAGAAGCGCACTCCTCGCTGAGCTGGGAGCCTAATTCGGGGCTCGATCCCAGGACCCAAGATCATAACCTGAGCCAAAGGCAGAAGCTTAACGGACTGAGCCATCCAGGCACCCCTGTAATGTGTGTTGTAAATGCCTATGAGCTAGACCCCTTTGGGGGGGTCCCGGGACTCCATCTCTGGAGCACAGAAACAAGCCCACATCCATCAGAGAATAAGAACGTTTCAACAACTAATCTCCAAGCATCTGATGCATACATTCTACGCCATCCTTATTCAATGACAGCATAGCTTTTGCCCAGTCCTCAAAGCTATAGTAAAATAGGTCAGGGATTTAGCGAGTTTTCTTTATTTTTATTTGTGTGTATGCAAACAGGCACCCACTAACCATTCCTGGCAAACTGCGCATCTGCCCTCACGTCCCTTTTAAAAATAAGCAAGCAGGGGTGCCTGGGTGGCTCAGTCGTTAAGCGTCTGCCTTCGGCTCAGGTCACGGTCCCCGGGTCCTGGGATCGAGCCTCACATTGGGCTCCCTGCTCCGTGGGAATCCTGCTTCTCCCTCTCCCACTCCCCCTGCTTGTGTTCCCTCCCTTGCTGTGTCTCTCTCTGTCAAATAAATAAATAAAATCTTAAAAAAAATAAGCAAGCAAATCAAATTCTGAAAACAAAACTCTTCTCCTAGATGATCTTCTAGATGGTCTTGCCAATCCTTGTTTGCTGACCCTTCCTCTGGATGTGACAGATGACGTTTATCAGGAAGGACTTCAGTGCAGGTTTTAATATTTATTTGGCTTTTGCTTTTCTTATGACCTTTTGCTTTTCCAAAGTTTCTCTGTAATCTTTGCTTTGGCTCCAGTGTTTTAAGCTGCTTCCGGATCCGAGCCCTTGCCTGTGATTACTCTGTGTTTTCTGTCTTACTGGCATCAGTCTTTACTTTTCTTTCCTTCTGAACTTCTGACCTGAACTTCTAGCTCTTGTGGGCTTCCCCTTGTGCATCTCTGTATCCTCCCTCCCTCCTATTTTATTCTTCCCAGTGGTTTCACCATTGGAAAGGTGTCAAAGTCGCATTAACTTTACTCAACACCTAGCAGTCTCTGCAATGCGCCATCAGCTGAATTTAGTCACATTAAAGTGTAATTACTGTGCTAAATGGATTATGATTACATACTCCACTGCTTTGGTCTGTGACGTGTATTTTCAATGGGGTGAAAACGTGCCTCTTTACCTGGGAAGAAGTTTAAAGAAAAGGAGGTTACCAACTCTTCAGCTAAAATAATACCTGTTTATTCATTCATTCATTGAATATTTACTGAGCTTCTATTATATGCTAGGCACTGTGCTAATTATTGAGTATAAACTGATGAATAAAAGCAACATCGGCCCTGCCCTTAAGGAGCTTAACTGTGAGGGGAGACACAGACATTAAGAGGCAAACATACAACACACAATGTAAAATTGTGGCGAGCAAATGGAGGAAATGAATGTGGAGCTACAGTTGAGAAGAACTTGAGGGAACTCCTTGGATTGTTGGGAGAGTTGCCAGATTAGCAAATAAAAATACAGGATTCCCGGTTAAATCGAAATTTCAAATAAATGATAAATAAATACACTTTTGGCATAATTAAGTCCTATACAATGTTTGGGATTGACTTATACTAGGAAATATGTTATCTTTGTTATTTATCTGATATTCAGATTTGACTGGGTGCCCTGTGTTTTATCTAGCAAGATGGTGGTTGGGGAGGGCGTCTCTGAAGGGGTGGTATTTGAACTGAGACTGAAGGACGAAAGAGAGTGGAGTTGAGAGCCCCAAGGGCGAGAGCTGGGCGTGACTGAGGCGTGGGGGGGGCTGGGGAGGGGGTCCCCGATTGGGTTGGAGGCATGGACAGAGGCCAGATCATATGGGGCTCTCTCTGTCCTGGTAGGGAGGGTACCTTTTATTTGAAATACATTACAGAGCATGTTAAGCATGGGATGAGGGTGATAGATCAAACTTAAGTGTTAAAATTACAATCCCAGCTGCAGCTGGAGAAGAGCTTGGAGGGGACCAGATGGGAAGTGAGGAAAGAAGTGCGATGGATATTCCTGCCATCCAGGGAGAGAGGAGAGCTGTTTGGATGGAGGGGAGATGAGGTAGGTAGATCCGAGATAGATTTTGCAGGCAGAATTGACCTTTTTGCTCATGTATTGGATATAGAAAGCAGTGAGGGGAAAGAGGAAAATCTAAAGAATACATTGTTTTTGAACGGACCTGGGTAGATGGTGGGGCCACTCCTGAGATGGGGAAGGCTGGGGAGGGACAGTGAGGAGGTGTTGGGGTGAGAAGAGTCAAGAGGTCACAATCAGAAGGGTTAGGCTGTGCGACCCCCAGCGACCCCCACCACTGAAACATCCAGGGAGCTTCACGGTTCACGAATGATTCCCACCTAATCATCTTGTTTGACACAGCACTTCCTTAACTTTGGTGTTTTTGATTCCTACAGCTCTGTGGTGGCAATTTTATATCTAAACCCAAAATGTTCCTCATTTGGCATCTTGCTTGGACCCCATTGGTTTGTGCCCCCGGGTGATATATGACGTCTGGTTTCATACTGCCTGCAATGTGGATGTTTTCTTTCTCCTGTAAAGCCAGGTTATCATGGTCTTCTATTACACAGATCAGAATTGAGCTGGTCTTGCAGTTTAGTGGTGCCATTTACACACTGGACTTCAAAGAAAGCAGCCATTTGGTGTGTCAGCTTTGGGAAATACTGAGCCCCCAGTACCCCTGCCTTGGTGCTAAGAACTCCTGGGGTCATAGGCAATGAAAGGCTTCCTGAGAGAGAAACTCTGAGTTCCCCTTGACCTAAGCCTGACCAAGGGACCAAACCACAACCCTTCTGTAGGCCAGGGGCCACGGTTATGGGATCTGGCATCAAGAGAACTGGGTTCGAGCCCAGGCTTCCCTACTAACTAGCTGTGTGACCTTGAACTGTTACTGATTGCTGTAGAACATGAGCAACTTTATATGTAACACACTTAGCATGGAGCCCAACACACAGTAAGTGGCCTGTGACTGTGGTCCTTTGTTGCCTTCTTTTATAATGTATTATATTGCTGAGGGAAGGTATTGGTTAGCTCCCCCAAAACTGAGTGCAAGCGATGAGCTGTGATGATTCTGAATGATGGCGAAGTCAGCATAATGGTTAAGAACATGGAACCTGGAGTCACGTTGCCTGAATTTGAATGCTGACCCTGATGCTTCTTAGCTATGTGGCCTTGAGCAGTCACTGAATTTCTCAGAGCCTCAGTTTCTTGATCTTTAAAATGGACTCATAAGGTGTTGTGAGAATTAAATGAGTAATATAAGGGAAACACCCAGAAGAGTGCATGATGGGCAGTAAGCCATTGTAAATGTTAGCTACTGCTATGAAGGGACCCAGTTGGTGGGAGGCAGGAGGAATGGAGACTAAGTTGAAGTAAGGTAAGTTTGAGCTGTCACCCCCAAGAAGACTGGACCTACTCCATAGCACCAAGGCACTTGGTAGAGTTGCCAGTGGTGGTGGTCTGGTCTTCCCCATTCCTTCTCACTTCTTTCTCCAAAATTCTAAAATTACAAAAAGGGAAGTTTACTTTGATGTTCACGAGGAAGAGACTGCCGGCTCTCTAGAATAATCCGCCCCTGCAGAAGATGGAATCATGCAGAGTGAAAAAGAATAAAGTGTATGGGGAGGGAAGCAGGAGGAGACAGGGAAGCAGGTTCACCCTGAGGGACCACTGAACACAAGTTATGGACCAGGAACTGAGGACTGGGACCATTTAGTGTGCGCTGAGGGATGTAGTCATGGAGAGCGGGAGGAGAGGAACAAAGGGGGAATGGAGGCCATGTGGTCTCAAAATTCATGTGCAGAAGTTTGGAGGAAAGGTTTAAGTTGAAGGTGGATCCTCACCAGGAGCCAGAACTTCTCCCTGCATAGCATTCTCACTGAGGGCTATTACCTTGGTAAATTCTCCAGGTTCCAGCCTGCCTGACAATCCATGTTTCTGTTTGGGGTTTCCTGTGATTCCAGGGGAGGTGACTCCAGTCTCCTGGCACGAGGTGAAGCTCCCAACCTAGTTTAAGCCAATTCACACCTACATTTATCTCCCTGTACTCTTCCCCCAGCGACTGGTTCTAAGGAAGGCATGTGACCTAAGCTGGTTCAATAAGTTAATCTCGAGTCTTGGGTTTGAGGGTTCTAGGATAAATAAGAGAAATAAAAAACTATGTTCACACAAAAACCTGTACGGGAATGTTTATAGCAGCTTTATTTGTAATTTCTGGAAAAAACTGGAAACAACCCTAATCTCCTAATCTCCTTTAACAGGTGAATGGTTAAACAAATGGTGGTACACTTATGCTGTTGACCACTGATCAGCAATAAAAATAAATGAGTGAGTCACTGACACAGCAACCTGTAGAAATCTTCAGATAATTATGCTTCGTGAAAACATCCAATTTCAAAAGGTGACTTGCTGCGTGATTGCATTTATAGAACATCCTTCAATGGCAAAATTATAGAAATTAGAGAACAAATTAACGGTTGCCAGGGATTGAGGAAGAGAGAGGGGCAAAGGAGAAGTGGATATGACTGTAAAGATGTGATATGAGGGATCCTTGTGATGATGGAGAGGTTGTGTATCTTGACTCTATTAGTGTAAATAGGCTGGTTGTTGCATCACAGCAATGTAATATAAGTTTGCAAGATGTTACCGTTGGGGAAACTAGGTAAAAGGTAAATGTATCTTTTCCCCATATTATTTCTTAGAACTACATGTGAATCTATAATTATCTCAAGATAAATATATTAACTTTTTTAAATGTTCAGGGTAACCGTTCAAATAATAATATTATATTATATATATAGTACCATATACATAGTACATAATATATAGTACTATTATTTTAATAGTGTAGTTAACTGTATTTAATTAATGGTATTTAATGGCATATATATATCATTATAAAGGTATTAGAGGATATATTCATATAATGCAGTCAAATGCTCTACCACTGAGCTATACCCCCTATATTCATATAATGAAATGCTACTAAGTAATGAAAAAGTAACAAACTCCTGATAGAAGCAAGGACATAGTTAAATCTCAAAACCATTATACTGAGTGAAAGAATCCTGATACAAAAGAGTATATATTTTATAATTCAATTATATGAAATTCTAAAATAGACAAAAACTAATCTTTGGTAGAAACAAAATTAGGATAGTGTTTGTCTCCTTAGAGGGGAGAGTAGGGATTGATTGAGAAGGGTAAGAGTCATGAAAGAACGTTCCAGATAATAATATTTTCTTTCTTGTTAGGGTTTTGGGCCATACAGGTGCCCACATTCATCAAAACTCATTGAATCGTACATTTAAGATATGTTCATTTCGTTGTATATACATTTTATCTAAAAGAAAACTATAAACAGGGCGCCTGGGTGGCTCAGTTGGTTAAGCGACTGCCTTCGGCTCAGGTCATGATCCTGGAGTCCCGGGATCGAGTCCCGCGTCGGGCTCCCTGCTCAGCAGGGAGTCTGCTTCTCCCTCTGACCCTCTTCCCTCTCGTGCTCTCTATCTCTCAGTCTCTCTCAAATAAATAAATAAAATCTTAAAAAAAAAGAAAACTATAAACAAATATTGAATTCTAGTACTTTTGTATATTCTTAAGTGATTAGGGGTGAAATGTATTGATGTTCACAACTTACTTTAAATCCTTTTAAAAATAAAGTGAATTGCTGAATGCATAGAGGATGGATAGATGGAGAGTTATGAGAAAACAAATACAATAAAATGTTATGTAGAATCTAGGTCATGGGCATATTTGTGTTCACTATATAAATCTTTCAATTTCTCTTTATGCTTGAAAATTTCCGTAAGAAAATAAAATGCTAACAGAGGGAAGATATCAAAATAAGAATAAGATTAATAACATAAACCTTGTTAAATCTAAAAGAAACCAGGAAAGGAGGAAGAAACAAAGAATAGAAAGGTCACATATCTGTACCCACATTTGATTGAAATGAACTAAACAATCCAATTAAAAGATACAAAGTGAAAGCGTGGATTTAAATAAAAACAACTCTATGCCTTTTACTAGCGATACATTTTAAATATATAAGGACACAGATGGATTAGAAGTAAAAGGATAAAAACAAAACAAAACAAAAAAACTAACCAAGAAGAGGTGGCATGACTATATTAATATCAGACAAAGGATGTTGTCCTAGCTCAAGCTACGTAATAAAATACTACTGACCAGATGGCTCAAACAACAGAAGTTTGTTTTCTCCCAGTTGTGGGGGCTGGAAGTCTGATGATCATGGTCATTTCCTGATGGGCACTCTCTTCTGGGCTTGTGGATAGGCCCCGTCTCTCTCTGACCTCATATGGCATTTCCTTGGTGAGTGCACCTGAAGAGAGAGAGAGAGAGAAAGCAAGCTCTCTTCTTATAAGGGCATAAATTCAGTCATGAAGACCGCACCCTCATGACCTCATGACCCTTTGTTTCTAATTACCTCCCAAAGGTCCCATTTCCAAATACCATCACACTGGGAGTTAGGGCTTCAATATTTGAATTTTGAGGGGACAAAAACACTCAGTCCATAATAAAGGTAAAACATGAGAGATTGAAAGAGCACATTTTTCATGCTAAAGATTCAGTTCAATAGAAAGCTTAATGATCCTTAATTTGTATGCACCTAATAACAGCTTTAAAATATATAAGGGAAATGTTGGCAGATCTAAAAGGAGAAATGGACAAATTCAGTTGTAGTTATTTTTTTGAGGTGAGTTTGTTATGAATCTTTTGTTTGCAATAGCAGAAACTAAATCAAATTAGCTTAAGTTAAAATTGTCCTCTGGCTTCTGGTAAAACTGTTCAAGGTTTTGTTCTGTGTTGCTAACTTGAATTCTTTTATTATTGAGTTTATTGTTCACTGCTTCTATCAAAGTAATGTGGCAATTATGTTTTAAATGCCCCCTACTGTTCCCTTATCTTAGCTGGTTACTAATGATTGCCCTTTCAGTTTTATAGATTCAGGGTCCTCTTGAATTTTCATTAATATGAAAATTTCTCAAGTTGGTTTTTTTGTGTGTTTTTGTTTTGTTTTGTTTTGTTTGCAGTAAATGTGAATTAGAGAGAGAATTCTCCTCCGGAGTCTTCTTCCCAGATGTCTTCCAACCCTGCAGCCTTCAGGGAGTGCTTCAGCCTTCTCACTGAGGCTGAGCCCTTTGAAGGCACCCTACTGGGCCAGCCCCTCCTGATTTCTACCCTAAGGTGAGCCCTTGACCTTCGAACTGGGGAATGTCAATGGGACATATTAAGGCTCATCAAATTCCTTCCTGATCACAATGCTTTCTCATAAGAAGTGGAATTAGGGGTTTGGCTTTTCTTTCTCCCTCAGTCCCCTCTGATTAGGACTCTCTATGTGAAAGAGACCTTGAAGTGTTTGGTAAGGAAATGATACTCTTCTTAGTTTCCAGAATCAAGTTTGCCTTCTTGAGTAGTTTTTGACGGCTGGAGCTGGGAGGGAGTACATGCCCCATCATCTTACTAGAGGCTTACCCCTAACATCTCAAACATCCATAGCTTGTTTATTCTTTTATTTATAAAGCATTTATTGAGCACATAATACATACTGAGCTCTATAGTTCTCCCCATGGACGAATAAGTTAACAAGCCTGATATGGTCCTTGCCTAATGGGATCCTAGATAAACTCATTGCATATGGCAGACAATCAACATAATTGTTTGCTAATGACGATCCACCACCTCCTATGTTGGTCCTACTATATTCCAGGCACATTAAGTCAAGAACGATCTCCTAGGCCCCACTTCCGTCTAAACCACGCATAGAACTTTTCAGTGATTTAATCACTGTGCGGTGATGTCAACACGCCTGTATGTCTAAGTTTTTCGTTTCTTTTTATGCCCACTGAATAGGCCAGCCCAGTCTACCCAAAAAAAGTGCCAGAAGATATATTCCATCCACTTGAGGTCTTGATGTGGCAATTCAATGACATTTCGTCATTGGAGGTTTTCCCTGAGCAGCGGTAGTGATATGCCTGATGTAATGGACACTGCTTGGAACTCATGTCCCCGGCAGAATCGATGATGAAAAGTGGGAGAGGACAGCGTGACTCTGAACAGACAAATCCGGTGGCAGCTAGCCAGGCCACAACGGCAAGCCACTTCTGGTAGATTTGGCTGCTGAACTTTCAGTTTTAGGAGTGTGTTGCTGGTGGAAGGCACGCCAATTGTAGCTGTGACCTTGGCTTCTTTCTGGGACAAACTTGGGGGTGGGGAGAATTACCTACTCACAATATTGAATTTTATCCAGAAAAATTCTTCTACAAGCTCTTAGGGTTTGCCTTGTGTTTTTCATGCTTCTTAATTTCACTAAGTCAGAACTGTAGTGTTGGGGCTAAAGTAGGCGATGTTTCTGAAGGAAACAGGCTACTTATTGGTCCCAGGTGGTACTGAGGCTTTTGATCCTAATGCAACCATTTTTAAAGCAATGCCTGGGACCTGTAAAATTGGTCATTTTATTACGGAAATACATTATGCTTTTGGTTAGAAAATGCCCTTGTTGGAAGCTGCCCCTTGATTGGCCAAGGGCGCACTCAAGTTTTGCAGTCACTTTTTAACCAAATAATACCTTAGGTCTTAAAAACATCTTTGCTCGTGTGGCTCAGGGAGAGAAAAAACATTCTAGATGCAGGGTAAGATGCAACCAAGGGCACTTAAACAGGAAAATGATTCAACAAATCCACAGATTATTTTAAACGATGCTGAAACAGAAATTTGCTAGTTCGTAAATTATTAACGATTGTGCCAATGCTTTGCAATTATCACTTGTTTATTATCTCACCATCTCGTTTGATCCTCATAACGGCCATATGGGATGGGAAAGGCAAGAGTCATTATGCCTGCTGGTGGGAGGAAGAAAATAAGGTTCACGGGACAGAAATGATCCAGTCTCATGTGGCCACAGACACAGGTGGGTCTAGAATTGATGACTTTTATTCCAATCAGCTTTCCAGACCATTTCTTCCAGGTTCCTTCCAACGCTAATGATCTATAGCTCTGGGAGCATCTTGAGAGGAGTCTTACGGTCCAAGGGTTCAGAGATGAGTGGAGTTGGTCCATTCTGTGAAAGGAAAAAGCTTTAGGTGGCCAAGATGGAATATAAAATAATGAGACCCTTCCATTTTTTCCTGTTCCTTGTTTTGTTGGCTGAGGAGAAAGTGGTAAAACTTGAAGACCACCAGAAACACACCCTATCGTCTGTTATTTTGCTTATAAAGGACAGGCCCCTTTTAGTGACCAACGCCACCTGATCATCATCTTTTCCAGTGGAAATAATTCTGTTAAGAGCCATCCTTCTCTACGAGTGCACCTTTATGGAGCAGACCAGAGGGAAAAGTAATTGAATTTAATAAAAGCTGTTCTCAATATAAAGCCACAGGGAAATACGTTTAACTTCAAAGCCAAGATGCATGGTTCCTAAATATAATTAATTGCCTGGCTGTTTCTTCCATCAAATCTCAATTTGACAGTAAAGAAGTGAGTACTTTGGCATTTTAAAAAATTTTAGAGTAACATGAATTCTCCATTGATAGTTATGGATAGATTGATAAATGCCATTCTCAGAAATGTCATTCTTGTGATTTATCCAAGTTGCCAACTTCTTCCCCTGTCTGTTCAGGAGAGCTAGAAAGCATGTTAGGTAATCTCAACAGAGTTGTCAAAAGGGGAAATTTGGAGAACAGCACTTTCTCCCTCTTAATCTCCTCCCCACCTCCTTTTTAAAACTTTCCTTCAAAAGAAAAAAGAAATCTTCAGAGAAAATTCTTTTCTAAGCAAAGCGTTGAGAGAATACTTCTGTTTTTTTGTGCCCTGTTTTTCAAGGGCTAAGGATTGGTTAAACAGAGATTTAGAAGTTAGGAATTTGGTCACCATTGTCTGAAGCCCATGAAGGGTGGATGTCTCCTACGCAGCAGATTAAGAAAGGGTTCCCAGGGAAGGAGGAACCCGCAGGCTTGCTGGATGGACCTCTGACTTGTATGACCTGTCACTCTAGGGTCAGAGCTTCTTACCAGGTGACAAGCCATTGTCATCTAAGGACTGGCCTGCTCCAGCTCCCGAGGGAGGGGCGCATTCCTCAGGCTCTGAATCCCCATAAGGAGAGAAGGTGGATCTAAGAAGGGAAAGGTTATTTTCCGAACGGAGTCTATAGAAGACCTTCTGCCCCAAATTTGTTTCCACAAAGAACAAGCACAGGACATCCCAGATGAACCTGAATGGGAAGTTTGCCAAAATAACATCTGTATCTTTAGACTCACAAGTCACTATGAGAGACAGTTTTTCACCAAGAGGTCTCTTCACACTGTGTTGCTTGCATTTAGAAGTGTCTCTGGAAAAAAATAATAACACAGATGAGAAAGAGAGATGGTAACATATGCATGAACACATGCATTTAAAATTTTAATAATATCAAATTTCTGACAAAATTTGAAAGACAAAAGTTATATGTATGAAAATATCGACTGCAGGGTTATCCATAATAGTAAAATACTAAAATCACATAAAAGTCCAAATGAAAGGTATTTCTTAAAAAAGCTACAGTGCATTTACTTGGTAATATAATAATGCAGTTATTAAAATGTGAACTATAAAGGCTGGGAGGAATATGGAAAAGTGTTTATGATAGAATATAAAATTTAAAAACACAAGTATGTGCGTATAGGACTGCAACTATGTAAAAAAGTTTAAGGTCAAAGACTAGAAGTAACTACTATATAAAGAAGAGAATATTTATGTTGGGATAATGAAATCACAGGTGGTTTTAAAACGTCTACATTTTATTTCATAGCATGATATATATATTTTATAATGAAAGAACGTAGTAGAAAATTTGGAGCTGCTATTAGGCACTTCTTAGCTTCTCATGGAAGACTTGGGTGCCCTTCACCCATAGTCAGCTGTTGGATTTTAGCCACAGGCCCAGAGAGCAGGAGGGTCTGTATATGATTGGAAAAGCACTGCGTTCTCCATCTGCACTGTGAGCCAGACAGACCCCTTCATTTCCCTCTGTTCACAGCTTTCTGCATTCTCAGAGTTAGCTAATCCTCAGCTGGCCAGATGGATCAACAGTTGGACGGGGCCTCCTTTGGGTTTTATAAAGAGCAAGATTATTGAATGCTTTCTGATGACTCCGTTCCCATCAGGGGGAAATTATGGTGAGCAGTTAGGAGCTTGGGGGACTGCTGACCATGGGGATGAGCCCATCTACCCACCTTCCCTGCATATCAGCACCCCAAAGAACATTTCTGGGATGAAATGGGGTGCCCTTGGTCTGGGAGCAGGCTGACAGAGCCCCTCAGGAGGCTGTCTCCATCAGATTGGAGGTCAGTGAATCTCTGGACGCACACCTTCTGCAGCACAGCCTGGAAAGGACTGGACAGTGAGCCCCCTCTGAGTCTGAATGGAGAACTGGTCCTTGGGTGATGGCCCATGTCACCTGGCAAGAGCAGGAGGAGGAGGCCGACATGGTGCTCAGACCCACGTGCTGAGCAAGCAGATCTTGCACGACATGGAAGGGGACCATGTGATCTGGCCCATGTTTCCCTGCCCACTCTGGCCTCGCTCATTGCCCTCCACCCCACAGGGCGTCACTCAGTGTGCCCCACATAACAGCCCGTTGTCCATCTGCAGGCATTTGCGCCGTCTCTTTCCAGTTCTGGGGCAAAATTTTCCCTTTTCCCCACAGTTGTCTTTTCCTCCTTTTTTTCTGCACGAACACTCACAGAGTGTCTTTCTCTCTCCCCCACGCAAAGTCTGTTGCTCCCCAATTTGATTATTCTCTATTTCAACATCGTGCTTGTTTCTATCAAGCAAGGTCTTGGCCATAGAGAGTATAATGTGTATTGACTGGCTTGCTTCTCTGTCTTTATTCTGTCTTCCTTGCTAGACTGTGAGCTTGCCGAAATCAGGGACTGTGTTGCTCTCACTCCCCACTGCATGCCAGCAGCCGGCATGGTGCTTGGCACATCGGAGGGGCTCCGTCCATATTTGCTGAGTGAATATGCATCGGTAAATGTGAGGTGAACCAAGGCAGCATTTTCTTCATCAGAGCCCAACTCTGAGGGCCTGGCCTCCCTTACCTCCAGCACAAAGCTTACTTTCTGCTGCTCATGGCCTTCGTGGCTCAAGACTTGATGTTCTCTGAGTCGGAGACAGTCCAGACCATCTGGGAGATGCTGCTCTCCTCCTGAGCCCTCAGAAGGGGAGTGACACAGACTGAGGACTGTCCGTCTTCAAACTTGGGTCCTCTGCCAATCTGGCGGTGGGGGGTGCGAGGGAGAAATGCAAGGGTGAACCTGACAGTTGGAATAAAGGCTTGGTGATCATTGCTGAGTGACATAAAGATGCTGAACCAACGGGAGTCACAGTGGAGGCCCGCAGAGCCTGGGTGCCTCTATGGCCACTGGTAGCCACAACTACAAAGTAGCTGTGAAAAAACCAAGGACTCTGTGGAGGACCCTCTAGTGCCCAGGGGGCTGCTGTGGGTGGAAGAAAGGGAAGGAAAATTCTAGCACAATTCTGGTTACTGATTTCGTCTCTGGCTTAGGACTTCCTGCATGCCCAGCATCCTGGTAGGAGGTGCGGCCATCGTATTTCTTTCTTAAGACTCTTGATTCAAAGTCTAGTTTTCTTGCTTATGTAAGTTTTTCAAGACAGCCTTTTAAAAAGTCTCTGCTAGCAATTTCTCATATTTTTAGAAAACGTGAGGTCAGTGTTACTCGCCATTGTGCTATTGTGTCTAGAGAGCAAGGCAGGAATAACATTGAAGTGAGCATCTTTGATCACTAGATAGCCCAAGCAGTAGGAAGAATTCCACCTCCTAATTTCTAGTTCAGCCAGTCTCATGAGTAGTATTTTGGAAGGTGGCGGCTTTATTAGCTTTCCAGTCTTATAAACCAATAGCCAAGGACCCCCAAAAAGTGATTTTGCCATAATTTATTTAACTATTTCCATATTGGCATATTCTGGTTGGTTCCTCTTTGCTCCTATAAATTATGCTATAATAGACAACATTGTATATATATCTTGTATGCATATTTTTTCTCCTAGGAAATTCTTGGTTCCCAAGAATCAAATACATTAGGAAACATTTAAATATTTTATTGTGAAATATAGCACACACATAAGTACGTACAACACATGTATGGATTAAAGAATAATTATGAAATTAACACCTAAGAATCCACCACCCAACACAGGTGAAGCTCCCCCTTCGCCCCACCTGTACCCACTCCCTGACTACTGATCTTGTCCTGGTCTCTCCCTTCAGAGATAATCACTCTCCTGAATTTTTTCAACCACTCATACATATATTCCCTAAAATATACATATGTGCATATTTTCATTTTGCATGTTTTGGCCTGTATATAAGTGGATCCAGACCCTATCTATTCTTCTGTGACATGCTTTTGTTCACTCGATATTATATTTCTAGGATTTAAGCAAATGGGTACATGTCGTTACTTTTCATTGCTGTGTAGTATTCCTTTTAAATAACTCTATCACTGCTTAGATCAGTTTTACTGTTTTGGGATTTCAGTTGTTTCTAATTTCTGCTCAAAAACAACACTGCTATGACTGTTTTGTCCATGTTTCCTGGTGCACAGGGGCAAGTGTTTTCCATAGGAGTGGAATTTGGGTCACATCCATACTATGCATGTTCAAACATAAGAGTACATCATTTCTATCTGTGTGTTCTATAATGAAACCATAGGCATTTTTAAAGCAGCCTAGTGAATGGACTCTGAAAAACAAACTGAGGGTTCTAGAGGGGAGGGGGGTAGGGGGATGGGTTAGCCTGGTGATGGGTATTGAGGAGGGCACGTTCTGCATGGAGCACTGGGTGTTATGAACAAACAATGAATCATGGAACACTGCATCAAAAACTAATGATGTAATATATGGTGATTAACATAACAATAAAAAAAATAAAGCAGCCTAGTGAAAGTTCCAGGGTTTCTCTGACACCCGAGTTGGAGTGAACTGTACATGTGACAGACATCCAATATCTCTAAGTCCTCCCCTGCGACACCAGCGGCCTGCCCACCCGTGAGGAAAGCGTCCCTCTGGCCCGGGTGGGAGCCATGGAGAGTCGGGGTGGTATTTCTGAGCTCGGTGGTATCTGAGCTGTGTAGCATGACGTCTCCCTACTTAGACACAAGTAGGCACAGTGCTTTGAGCAACCTGTGGGAGCAGTGCTGAGGGAAAACGTGTTTGTTTACTGTATGAAGCAAAAGGTCAGGCACTTTACATATAGTGTTTTGTTATCTCCTTTAATCTCGGGGGCTACCCTTTGACGTAGAGAATATAGTCCCCTTTTGCAGGTGGGCAAACTGAGGCTCATGGAGGTTGAGAAATGCGTTCAAGGCCACCGTCGGCAGGTGGTGAAGTTGGGACTCCAGTCTTGTCTCGTCATTTCTTCTCACTGGTGATAATGCCTGGCCCAGGGCTGGTGCTCCATCAATATCTGGGAACGGATGAAGAGAGAAAGAAAGATATGTAATGGGTGATGCTTAAAAACCTCACCAAACCCAAACTCTGGCAGGCTCCAGCGTCCGGCGTTAATCCACGGAGAGCTGTGACAGTCGCCACCCTCCGCTGGGCGTGCTCCTTGTGGAAGAGCTGAGAGCAGGTAGGACATGGCCAGAGTGTCTTTGCCGCAGGGAATGACCAGAGCTCTGCACGGCCACCTGTCTTGGGGGACCCGTCCTGTTTTCTGACCTTCGGAGTGACCTCCCATGAAGCAACAGCTGGAAGGGCAGATGCTCCCCTCGCTGGGTGAGGGCAGGGCGCTGGCTCTTCTGGGCTTGCTCAGGAAGCCTCCAGACGTTAGACCAGCCCCCTGGTTTTCACTGCGGGATTTCAAAGAGACTTGTAAAGAGGACTTCCTAATCCAGCCAAGCCCTGGGGAGGAGGTGGTATTATCTCCAGGTTGGGGTGGGGAGGGCCTGATTCATTGTGGAAGTCGTAAATCAGGGGCTGGGTAGCGGGGAGTCAGAAGGCAGCCCAGGGGCCTCGTGCAGCCCCTGTCAGAGCGGGATTCTGGTCCTTGCCTGCAGTCACTGGAAGCCGGGGGATGGGGTCCCAGCTCTGGGTCCAGGTGTCCTCACCCTTTTAGTGTCTGAAAACCCACCCCCAAAGGTTGCACATCATTCCTCAGGCCTCAACGTGCAGCCCCTGCAGACACTTCGGGGGGAAAAACAAAAACAAAAACAAACAAACAAAAGAACAAGGAAGCAAACAAACTAGGACCCGCTGTGATAAATTATACTGATGCTGTCACGGAAAGAGATAGTCTGTCTTTTGAAAGACAGACTAATTTTAAAACATGGATCTGTATTAAAGGCTCCATAATCAGCTTTCATTGCTACTTGAAAGACTAAGAACACTTAATAAAAATAATAAATGCGTGTGTATATGTAATATATATATTTTTGTCATACATTATTTAAAAATGTTGGGGCCTTTATTTCTGACCAAGATAAATTCCAGCTTCTAACCTTGGCTGCCTTGGGTTATGAAGTGTTGCTCTTCTCACCTTATATGTAAATGGGTATTAATATATTTTTATGTACTCTATTTTATGTCAGCATATAAATATGCAGTTATATAATTACTTTTATATTACATGCATAAATTTATGATAGTTATGTATACATTACTGTATGTTATATAAACTTGTTATATATACTTATATATATTGACATGTAAATATATAAATAGAATATTTTAAGTTGTGTACAGTCATACTCACATGATTTATATATAAGTTTATAATATAATATTAACAATGTAGATATATTTATGCATATTTAAATATATATTTAGATGAGTACTATGAATTAATGCACGTCACCGTGGGCATGGGGGGGAGGGGCGATCAGTATCTCAGCTCACACGGGAACAAAGCTGGGTGGCTGCAAACAAGAGTTTGGGTTTCCCCATCCCGCTGTTCCAATAATACCAAATCTCTTAGCAGCCCAGGTATTGCATCTGAGCTCTCCTTGTGGAGAATATCAGCCTTGCAAGTCTTGTAAAGCTGCAGGCTCGTTAATCTAGAAGGCCGTGCAGATGGACTAACTGAAGCTTTAGTCATTATACTTAATTGGGCGAGTGGCCCTCAGAGCTGTCTATAAACTGTGTGTTCACAGTGAGGTAATTAATAACGCCACTTCCTTTCGGGAGACATATCATTAGCCATTATTTCTAGAAACATGACATTGATCTCTTTATTCAGAGAGGTAATTGCAGGTTTCTGAAAAGAGTGTATGGTTTACCCAACAATTCCCCGCAAATGACATCATCTCTGAAAAGTAAAACCCACAAAATCTGTCATTTTAAATCTATAGTTGGGATTTTGTTCCCTAGGTGGTAAAAGAAGACTCTGGAAAAAAAATAATAATGAATGATTCTGGTATGGAAATAAGCACGAATGATAAGGGTTGTTTTTTTTTTTTTTTAAGATATTAATCATTTCTTTATGAGCCCGGGTAAAGAGTTGAGTTTGTGCTTGCTAGGATTCTAGCAAGAAGTGAAACAAAGTCATGATAAAAGGAAAAATTTTTAAAGGTTTACAACTGCCTTTAGATCATAGTTTTCTTATTCTGTCTAAAAACATGCTCACAAATGAATTCCATTTCAACATTAACATGTGAAAACCCATGACTTCCAAAATCCAATTCTTAACATTAAAAGGAAGCAGAGAGATGCAACACAGGACTTGACATTTGCATTGATTGGATTCTATACTGCGGAGCAAGAATCAAAGGAGAATTTCAGAACAGTTTTTGCTAAACCCTCTAGCTGACTTACCGTCCACAATCCTACTTTCAGTGTACGCATTAAATTGAAAAAAAATCTCACTTGCCACATTTCACTTTTTTTAGGGTCTTTATAAGGTAATGGGAGGATTAAAAGGAAACAAGACCTTTCTTCACTTGGATTATTTGCTTGCCAGTTTCAAATCCTTGCCTGGTTTGGAGAATACCCTGAGTCCACTTGAGAAAGGAGAGGTTAGTAAATTAGAACAAGGTAGCTTATTTAAATCAACTGCAAGATCATCTGCTTCCAAACTCTTTTGTAAACTTTGTAGTGTGAACCTCGTTTATTTGTTGATGAGTTCTCCAAACTATGTTTTTCCAAAGCATCTTTCATTTTATAAAATGGTTTGGCACCAACTTCCCTGCCTTTTCTGTTCTAAAGAGTTCTAAATGGAAATCACAGAACCTCTAAACTTGCCATAAACCAGTGTTTCTCAATTATATCAGAGGGATACCAAATGTGCAAAATGGCTGCAAATAAATTCAGAACATGATGCATTTTCTGGTCTCCTCTTGGGAACTGCCTGTGCCTGTTACACTACTAAAGGGCCTGAGAAGTCCTGTAGAGAAAGAAGGTGCTTGGCCTTGTTAAGTGGAGGATTTTTTATTTTTTATTTTTATTTATTTTTAATTTTTTATTGTTATGTTAATCACCATACATTACATCATTAGGTTTGAATGTAGTGTTCCATGATTCACTGTTTGTGCATAACACCCAGGGCTCC
>NW_027397082.1:3883943-3887717 GCF_003265705.2 Callorhinus ursinus
ACCCCTCAGTTTGTTTTTCAGAGTCCATCGTCTCTCATGGTTCGTCCTGGAGGATTTTTTAAAAGCTCTTTTGCTCTTTTAGCTTTCTGTAATATTTAGATGTGTGTAATAATGGGTTAAAGCAAAACAATGTTTTTTGCATAAAACCCATTAACATCCTGCAGAGTTAATATTTCTTAAAATTCTTAGGAAACATTGTCCTGAATGTCTCCCTTTAATCTATTTGTTGAGTTTCCTTTCTTTTCAGATACACAAGAGAATCACCTGTCTATGGATTTCCTGATGATATACGAAAACTTTAAATTTGGAAACTATTGAATGTCACAGGTGTGAAGTTATTTCTCAGATAAAAAGAGTTTTCAGTGTTATTCAAAGCTGGCAAGATGGTATTGACAAGACCAGATTTGCATTCAACCTGAAAATAGAAGGGCAAAGACATTTTTCATTAGGCAGTTGTAATCAGCAATACATTTACATTGCTAGAAATAAATTCAAAATTTTAAGAGGAACTTGCTGGAAGAAAATGTCTGTTAAATTTCAGGTTCAAATAAATGATGGAATTAAAAATGATGTTCGAATGCCTAAATAATTATTTTAAAGATAATCCTAAAATGTCATTTAATGTCTCAATACCAAATGGGTAGGTACTGGATTGGATAATTTGGCATTTTAGGATTTGGAGACTTGGAGAGGGTATTTATGGCTTATGAGTTTTAAAGCCATAATCTCATGATGAATTTGGCTAACGTTATTAAAAGCTACATCTTAAATATCTATGCTTTGTTTAATATATTGAATTTATTAGTACAGTTGTCTGTTGGATTTTATTTTTAACCTGGCAGGAGCATATGCATTTTAATCTAAATTTAATCTAAATGCTCAAATTTATCTTCAAATGCTTTACTTAGTTAATTATGCAGACATATCTTGCTAATGCAGCAAACAACTCTATCCGAGATGTACTTTCGATGCTTAATTATTCGTAAGAATTAAAAATCCTTTGATTAAAACAAATCACTCCCATTAAGAATCAAAAACTCCGCTTTCCTCTCCCAAATTCAGATCCTAACATCTTTGTTCATTATATCTACCACCAGTGGGGCTTCGCTCAGGGGGATGGGGACACCACAGGAGAGCCTTGAGATGGGGGTCTGGGGTAGGTACTGGGATGGTCTCTCTGAAGAGCATCCTTCTAGGGTTTCTTAGTTTTCGGGCTATTAAAATGTTCTGATGAATCTAATGTTTTCCTAATGTCTTGGATTATTCTATGGGTGACAAATAAACAATGAAAAAGTCTTCTGAGGGGGTATTTAAGTTAGACAAATAAATCCTGGCTATGTCAAGTGAGTGAATCAAGATGTTTTTGTCTTTCCTTTCCTGCCTTGGCGGGGCTGATAAAATCAGAAACTTCGCTACCCTTTGGATTTTTCAGTAGGAAAGAAAGCCAGATTTAGGCCTGGATGCCTCTCCCTGGGCCCACTGAACCCGAACCAAGTGGTTGTGGATTTGCAGGAACAAGAGCTCCTTTGTCATCTTCATTAATCAAACCCACCGAGCCAGATGAATGGGAGGCATTTTTTAAAGCAAAATAATGCACTAGAATTTGGATGTGTTTCTCTTTAATTAGTTTGATGAGCCCCGAGTCTGAGGACTTGTCAAACACCTGGCATTAACCCTGCGCTACTGACCTAGGGGGAAAAGCCAGGAGAGGCGACAAGGTGGAGGCAGGTGGAATTAGCTGAATGAGGGGCTTTTTCTGTGCAGCCAGTGCTCCAGATGAAAAGAATCATTACCACAATGATACTTCTAATTATACTGTCATTAGGATACGTCTTCGGTTCGCTGTGGTGCGGGGAGCCTTGCCTTTAGACAACATGATCCCGGAGAGGGTGAGAGCAGGGGGGCCTGGGAGGCGTTTAACCCCTTCACCAGAGGCAACACAATTTCAGTCCTCAACATCGTCCCCACGAGTTTTCCATTGGCCTTGCTCCATTCTTCCCACGTTGCACGTGAAAGGTGTCAAGACAGGCACTGCATAGATCACTGTGGGGAGAGGCATCGGTGAGGGACTCTTGGTGCGCCCAACTCTGTCACAGGTGGCTTTTCCATGCCTCCGTGTCCAAAGTCCCGCTCGAGCTCAGCCAACGGCCGTGTTTAACTGCGGGAGGTAACAGCGATCTAACCATCCGTGCGCCACTGGGTAACAAAGGACCAATGTTACTTTGGGGTGGACTCCTAATTCTAGCATGTGCTTACAAAAGCAAAATTGGGGGCTGCAGCATTAAGGGTAGAGGGCCGTGTATCTGTCCGTGGAAAGGTGTAACTCAGAGGGGGCAGGTATGGGCTTTGGGAGCTTGATGGGCCTGGATTTGAATCTCAGGCTCTCAACTTGCTAGATCTTTGACCTTGCATAGATTACAAATTTCCAAGCCTAGGTTACCCATCTGTAAAACGGAGGTTAGTAATTGTACCTATCTCACAGAGCTGTTAGGAGAAATAACAGATAATTCGGGTCCATTGCTAAACAGTACTTAGAAAACCCATAGTAAACACTTAGCAGATGGTTGTGAGATGGCCGTGTAAAAAAGTTTTCCTAAAGTGAGTCTTTTCCCCAAAATGATCAGTCTATCAGAAGTTCCTGCCTGTTATGGTGAAGGAGCTCACCACTGACTCCCTATTTCTGAGGTTAGATGTTAAGTCCTTTTCTGTACAATCCAGTTGCAAAATGCCTAACGAAGGCTGGTCGGTAAACAAAATTCTTTATCTTTTAAGTCTGCATCGAATATAAGCTCCTCAAAATCGTTTTGGTATAAGTACCTGATAAGACACATTTTCCTAATAAATGTGACATTTTGGATAGTGACAATGATATTGTTCAGAAGACTCTCTGAATATTTTTGGACTTTATTCTTTGGAATAATAAACCATGATGGCCCAAGAGGGGTCAAGGACTTTAGCATGAATAAATCCGACCCTGTTGACATCTTTTAAATACTCTGTCTGCCCCCAGCCTTCAACTGCAGCTGAGATTTTAAAAAACATTTTGTTTCCTATATTATGCATACATAAAAATGGATTTACACACAGCATGGGGATTTGAACTATTTGGAAGAAAGGCACTATTTATATTGAAAGTATTCTTACACTTCATTGCTATTCTTTTGAGAATAGCAAACACATACATGTCTGTATTGAACAATGGTCTAGGGAGACCGCAATTTAAACTCTTTCAAAATAAGTTGTTCTCAAATTTCACACTTAGAGGGTGTGGATGTTTCATGAAGCATAATGAAAAGCATATATTGGGATAATTTATTTAATGACAAATATCACTGAAGATTCACCCTGCTGCGTGGTATGGGGCTCGTACAAAGCATGCATCAGGGGAAGTGGGTGTCGTCAAAGGACACACATACACACACACTCTCTCTCTGTGCATTTTATGCAAAAAATATTGTATGTATATATATCTCAGTGGTGTAACTACGTACATATCCCAGATAATTATTGACCACTGGAAAGAATATCAAGAGATTGTTGTCATATATTTTTAACTCAGTAATGGGATTTTCATTAGGTGAAATAATTCTTCTCCTTCCTCATCCCCCCACCCTTCTTCTTCTTCTCCTTTGCCTTTTCGTCCTCCCCCTCCCCCTCTCCCTCCCCGTCCCCTCCTCCCCTCCCCTCCCCCCTCCTCCCCCTCCCCCTTCTCCTCCTCCACCACCACCTTCTTCTTCTTCTTCTTCTTCTTCTTCTTCTTCTTCTTCTTCTTCT